>NC_064922.1:580091691-580400964 GCF_023897955.1 Schistocerca gregaria
TTTATGGTGAGCACCCATTTTGAGCTACGGACAGAAAATTTCAACAGTAAGTTTGTTTGAGCAGCAGTCATCCGCAGCAATTAGAGAAATATTCGCTTGTAAATAAAAACGCACTTTTCTTGCTGCAGTGTATTTTATTTCTTCCAGACACATATCACCTTTTACTTTAAAGTATCTTCAGTGGTATAGTTCTACGCGTTTTTTTTTTCGCATCTTCGTTTCCTCTCATCTAGTCACACGATCGAGGACGCACTATAACCTCCCTTACGAAACATAAGCACCTTTTAATGTCACGATCTTCTTTCATATATAATTGTCATAGTGATTGCGCCAGTGGCTGTGGAGCACTATTAGTATTCTGTCGCTAGTTGCAGAAATTTTACAGATAACTGTGATTTAAAGTCGTAACTATTGTATGTCCACTTTATGTCTCTTCCTGTTTGGTTTCTTTATATAATTTATGTATGTTGTTGCAGGGGTGCTATTGATCATTACTTAATTATTATTGTATTGAATTCAAGATGGGTTCTCTGTTATTCTGTGTGCCTCTGAGTGGAACTAAGGCCACAGCCAGTTTGACAAAAAATAAGAGAAAGGAACAACAGGAACCTGATGCCTCTGTTTAATCCTTTATATGCCGTTGGGCAGAGGTACCTTATGTCTTTGTAAAACAGCTGGCCAGCTAATTTCACGTAAGCACTTTACTATAAGTTGTTTACCGTTCTACTGCATTTGAATGTCTTCACCTCTCGTGCTATTAACACATTGCGTGTTTGTTTCTCTCTCTCTCTCTCTCTCTCTCTCTCTCTCTGCTGCACCAGTCATCTTAAGCTGAGGTATTCAGTGTCTGTATTGCTGACTGTAGACAACCATTAACTGTTTTAATTTGTAGTTCTTCTAATTGAGCACATAACTGAATTTAGTTGCCTCAGGGGGCACTATTGAAATTTAACTGCCGTGCTGGCAGATGGTATTTTCCTGTAACAGCTAGTAGTGCTCACAGTTAAGTTTGTAACTTTTTTAATAAGCTGATGACTGGCACTAAACTTAATTATTCACAGCTGTTGATGTCAAATGCTTCTGCTAAACGTATTTGTGGAAATCACTTTCTGTCTTTAGCACTTACTTGTACCTAGTAATACCTTAATTAATGCAGTGTTGTGTCGCTGTATAGCTGCGGCAGAACTGCAGTAAAACAAATAAAATATAAAAATCCTAGTCGTGTGACACACCGAATTATTCCTCTCACAGCGACGACAAGAGTACTGACGTCCACCAACACATGAGCTGCTGCAGCCCGGTCGCTGACGAGTGCCTGTTTATCAGCTAGCGCCACCGCTGTCTACGACGCTGTTCAGCAGCACGGTTATTTGTGTAGAGAATGGGACGTAGGCTCAGTTGATGTGTGGTGAACAGAGGGGCTAGTAATGTAGGTGGTACCTGTTAGTGCTTCTAGCGGTGGGTACAGGGCATTGCGGGAAGCAGACTGGCTCATTAGCACGGCAGAAGCGAGCGAGCGGACATCGATTGCCTGTGCGCACACAGCACAGCACGACCAGAGGGGCGGGTAGAGAGAGAGAGAGAGCTGTGGAAGCGGGAGCAAGAGGGGAGGTGGTGAACACCCTGCCCGCCCGAGCGCAGCGGCGGTTGCACCCTCGACCGCCTGCAACCCCCCGTTGCCGCCATGGCCAGCTCTGCCGCTGATCCAGGATTCGCAACTCGTCTCCACTCTGGCCGACTGCCCAATGTACACTGCTGCCCGTTAAAACTCCAGCGTTAGGAGGAGTAGCAAATAAGGAAATAAGGAAATTCTACTCATTGTGTGCTTGCAGTGTAAAAGGAATAATCATCATCATTTATTGTATTAATGGGCCTTTACAGAAATAACTCCTCTACAAAGGAAATAATCCCTCTGCAAAAGGAAAAAACGGCCATGTGTGAGTGGCACTCGAACGCTGAGGGTTCCGTGCAGTATTAATTACATATGTAGACCGATCATTCTACCGGGAATCGAGAGTCTGTTATCGACATGGCAACATATTGGTTCTGGGGTCCGAAGACTATCGAGAATGTTTTAATTTCAAGTTTGAAGTCGGATAACAAATGACAAAAGAAATATTTTTTCGTGTCATATAATTACAAATTAACAATTTTTCGGATTTTTTCCTTTGGTTGTATTGTGAAACCTTCTTTCTTGCCGAATTTCATGATTCGGCAGCAAGTATGTTGTAGCTTTTTATGAGTGCGAGTATCAAAATATGTGATATAAATGGCCGTATCTTATGATTACTTTGACTAAGAAGCATCACTTTTTAACATCAACAAGGGCCCTTAGACCTTACTTTGTGACATAAATTGCAACTTGATACGAGTACCCTTTCCCGAGAAAAAATGTTTCTTAACAGCCAGACAGACAGACGGATAACAAAGTGATCGTGTAACGGTTCAGTTTTTCCCGACTGAGGTGCGGAACCTTAAAAACAGAGCACTATAAAGACTGTTGACTCTCGATCCTTCCATCGGCGTCCCTGCACGTCCCCTTGGGCGTTTTTCCTGCAGATTGAGAATGAAGGATTCGGTAATGGAAGAATTTATCAGCTCGGAAGGATGTGGGCAAACCACTGTAGCCTCCTTTGCCCTAATTTTCAGCCAATGTGTGGTTTTCCAGTTTTCCAAAGTGCTGGTACGGGTCTTCTTTCGTTATACATTAGACATTATTTTTTATAAATTATTTCGTTATATATTATTAAATTTGGGGATATTCGTGGTGCGAAATGTGGTACACGGGGTTGGAACATTGGCTCTAACCTGGCTGAGCACAGAGGCGAAATGAGCCTGGATCACAGGCACGCGTACGTCGTTACATGCTGTTTCAACTCCTTGCCTGAGTTCAACAACCTTATTGGCAGTCTCTAGAGAACCCCTTGACCAATTATTTTCAACGGGCGAGAGGTCTGAAGATCGGGCTGGGCAGAACCCTCAGTGTATCTAGATAGATCAAGACAGCGTGGGCAACGTGCCGTCTTGTTAAAAGATAAGTCACGGAAGCCATGAAGGTTGGGCGCAGCCATCAGTCTTAACACGTCAGATATGTAACTAATGTTGCCCAAGCGACCAGCTATGCTAGGCATGGTCAGTCTTTGGTGAGCTGGCGGGCCTGAGCGCGCTGTCCACCTTGTCATCTGGCGCGGCAGCAGCGTTATTAGCGCATGATGTCGAAACGCACCGACGTGAATGATAACCCCTTTCCCACACCACGCCAACAACTGTGCCGGAAATATACCTTTTTTATTGTACATGCGTTGTATGTTCACGTCATCTTTAGATGTGTACGTTTATTTACGTGTCCTGAACATCGTTCCTTTAGTTACGACGTTTCATGATAGCTGTCTTAAAAACATCCGTCGAAAAATTGTGCGACGCCTTGCTCTATCTCCCAGTTTCTTCTGCGGGCTTGATTGAAAGCACCGGTCGCCCATCCGTGGGCTAAGCGAACCAGAAGTGGTTGTATTGGGTACCCACCGGTATCCCAGACAATCATGCCAGCAGCCGGTGTTGTATGACGATGACCACTGCAATCTGGTGACGCTCGTAATCCCGTGAGCGTGCCGCAGTGAACTCTCGAAATTCTAAGAGTACACGGAGGAGTTTCATTAACCTATCATACCACCAGTAACAAGAGCAAGAAACTGTTCGGGACAGTTAAGTCTGAAAACTATGTTGCAAGGATACTTTTTTTTTTGAGATTAAGAAAAAAACAGGTGTAGTTCGGGGAAGATAGTGCAGCTTCGTAGCCCTCTGCAGCCTGTATTCGTCTCTTGTGCACTGTTGTTCGCCACGCCACTGTCGGCGCGTCGTTCTCCGCTGCCCCTCTGTAACCGAAACCGTGCTCACTGACCACGGAGCTTCAGACGTCGTCGTACTTTCCGTGTGGATACTTGCCTTGCAGCCCGATTTTCTGACCGAAGAGACACGTGACATGCTTGTACCAACCTGCATGGTCAGGCAATCACCTTAACGTCACGACCGCCGTATGGGATGTGAACGTGCAATAACCACTCACAGACGGCAGGTGGTAGCACTAGCGGTGAAGGGTGTATAAAGTGTGTCGGAGGTACGTGGAGAACGTTGCAGTCGCTTCCTAATGTGAAAACAGAGCGATTTATATGACGTCCGTAAGGGCATGATCACTGGCTTTCGGGCCACGGGTGGAGGCATTTCTGAAACGGCGAAGTTTTAAACTATTCGCCTGTCGCCTTGGTTAAAGTATATCGTACATGGCAAAATGGCCCTACCGAGGCAACTGTGCTGTGCCGCAGGCCACAGATGATATGGGTGAACACGGATATGGAGACTTGTTCGGGTGAATAGACGTGCAACTGTTGAACACCTAACCGTCCAGATGAACCAAGGGGTTCCTCATCGACTGTTCAGCAAACGTTGCTGCGTATGGGCCGCCGGTACAGACGTCTGCTTCTTGTATCCATGCTAAATTCTGTTCATCAGCGACGAAGGCTGGAATTTTCCCGTCCACTGACTGGCCTTTTCAGGTGAATCATCTTTTATGCTCTACGTGAAACATGGCCGTTGGTGTGTACGGCGTCAAGCGTCTTCGCAAACACGCTTCAACAATAGTCGGAAAGGTTCATGCTAAAGGAGGTACGTTTAAGCTCTGGAATGTTTTTGTGGTACTCCTTGGGGAATCTCGTCATTCTCGAAGGCACAATGGATCAACACGTCATCTATCCTTGGTGACCATGTCCAACCCTACATGCAATTTGTTTTTCTTAGGCACAACGGCATGTACCAGAAGGACACTGCAACGTGTCAGCTCGAAGCGTACGTGCGTGGTTCGGAGAACACCAGTACGAGTTTACCGTACTCCATTGGCCACGAAAGCCCCCGGATTTAAACCCAATCGTGAAACTGTGGGACCAGCTCGATCGGCCTATTCGCGCCATGGATCCTTAACCGAGAATCCTAGCGGAGCTAGCCACTACACTAGAGTCAACATGGTCCACAGCCCTGTCGGTACCCTCCAGAGCCTCAGTGACACTTTTCTTGCACGTCTTGCAGCTGTCTGTGCTGCAGAACGTAGTTACTCAGACTTTTGACAATGGACAATGTCCCTGCACTTTCGGGCGATAAGCATACGGGATCGCCGAGATCATGCATGGCGTTGAGTATGGGTCTCCCGAACACCTCTTTTCCATGTTTACGTAACACTCGTGCGATCGGGAGCAGAATATCGAGGAACGATAACCTGCGGTCTCTATAGGCCACAATCGTATTGCCGTGGTTTGTTGACACGTGCTGGTAGGCTCTTCTCCTCCTTACACTAGCCATAACGTGGTCTTCCCACGAATAACCGACATTCAAACGCAGTTTCTGAGTAAGAAACGTGCTGCATAATCACTCCTTGTGTACAGAATGTTGATGGCGGTACTGTCACCTACTTTGTGCACTTAAGTGTTGGTCATTTGCATATGTGACTACGTACTGCGTTTCATGCTAATGTTATGTTTGTTGCAAGCCGCCTTTGTGCTGCTGCAGTAGTGATCAGACGTGAAAGCAAGAGATATGCTCTAGTTTTTTCTCCACTTTTCTATCTTTAACTTTCTCAGGCATCACCACCATATTTCCGATAGCAGAATTGCTAACAGCGCTAATACAAACGAAGAACTGCCTCTTAGAGATTGGGACAGGCACACGAGAAGTAATGACTGGAACTGACGTAGGCGATCCCCAGCCGACGAGGATACTTTTGAGGATACGCACAGGCACCTCTTTTTCAGTATTCGCTCAAGTACCATTCGCAGATTTGTAGTGCGCCGCCTGAGGCGATAGGTCACTCTGCTTGATGCCTTACTAGCGAACTCTGTGAGGCGCCTTCCACGTCAGGCATAGCAGGTTGGGCTTTGTGCAGGTTACTGGTGTACACGTTTATTGTTACGACTTTGTCAAATAGAACATGGGTCCTATTCCTAAGTAGAAATCGGCAGATACCTTGATTATGCGAGCTCTTGTTGGGGGTCGCGATTCATTCGGCATTTTTTTTTTTTTCATCTTTGGTGTCTGTTTTGATGAGGGGGGGGGGGGGGGCGGAGGAATATGAGTGGTAGCTCAATTATCTTCAAAGATTTTTACTGCCGTTTAGTGTGTAGGCAACGCTAATTGTACATTACGCATATCCACAATTGAGCTCAATGCAGAGGAGAGATTTACTATCGCGAGATCACAGCATCACTTCCTCAGCCTTTTACCAGTGCATGTGAAGCTGTGTCATTTTTTAAAAAAATATTTTCATTCTCCACTGCAAGGAGTGCAGCGGGCTGTTCGAGATCCGGCCCAGTCAGTCGCGGTTCTAGTCAGCCAGTTACCAGACATGTTGCTAGTGAGACATATGGAGGATCTCAGTTGGAAAAAAAGGGGGAGAGGCTTACTCTTTTGCACGTTTGCCTTACAACCAAAGGAAGCTTCACGAAAACATTTGGAGGATTATAATTGTATTAATTTATTTTTGGGACGTCGTACTTCGTCGAGGAAGTTATCCCAGCAAAAATTAAAATGTTCTGTATGTCTAAAGTGTACATCTGTTGTATGTCTCTATGCGTTACTAAATGAAAGCTGCAATAGATCTTCCTGAGCATGTAATTTCTTTTTTTGTGACGTACTGGTTGTAAGGACTAGAACAAGGAAAAATGATAACGAGCAGAATATTTTACAAAATCGGCGGACACTGTATTAGCAGTTGATCTTTAACACGATGATGCGTAACGTGAATAGATAACTAGCATTTTTGCGTCATAATTGACCTTTTAATAAAAAGGCGCTAAAAATCATCGGAAAACAGTCAGAGCGCAGATTTCTGTCCAATTTATTACATCTGTGAGATCGGGGAGCTTAGGGGATACTTTTAATTGACGTATTATAAAGACGCGCACACAATCTGTGAATCTGTGGCAGTGGAACTGCTAACTCGCCGTCAGAGAATTGTGCTCGTCAACTACCGCTGTTTTGCAGGAGAAATGAACAGGAACTTTCTCCCCCCCTCCCTTCGCCACACTCCCAACAAATATAGCTGGCCATTATCCCTCATTCTACAGACCACAGATGCTTAGGATTTCGATTATGATAACAATAACCATAAAGTACATAAAACCTTTTGACATAATAAATTATTCCCGTCAGTTCTTAGAACATCGCTATAGCGCATTTTCGCAGTGAAGTAACTGAATTTTTAAAATACGTGTAATTTGAGTTATTCATCTGTCATACATGTGACCTGAGAAATATGATGGCAACGATGTTTTATAGCCGGCCGGAGTGGCCGAGCGGTTCTAGGCGCTACAGTCTGGGACCACGCGACTGCTACTGTCGCAAGTTCGAATCCTGCCTCGGGGATGGATGTGTGTGATGTCCTTAGTTTGGTTAGGTTTAAGTAGTTCTAAATTCTAGGGAACTGATGACTTCAGAAGTTAAGTCCCATAGTGCTCAGAGCCATTTGAACCATTTGATGTTTGATAATTTTGCAACGTCTAATTTGCACGTTATAAAGTCGAAGTGTATACTCACTTTTGTGAGAATTTCGCTCGGTTCAACGATTATGGATACAGGTCTACATAGAGACGGTGGCTATGTAAACTTTTAAATGACAAGGGGAGGGGATGGTCGTTCGGGAAAGAACGAACTTTCGATGTTATTAGGTTAGTGAAATACCTTTTCCTCCACCCATGTCGCCTTACTCAGCTTTCTCGGGCTCGTGAAGATGCGGATTTCAAGTTAACACTAGGTACGGTCAGTCTGTCCATGGGCTCCTTTACTTTTGAAATGCTTTCTTCAGCTACTCAGGTAGCAAGGCCATCAACTTACGCTACCCTCAGGGAAGCAGCTACAAAGTGGATTTCCTTGCAGTTTCCGAGACCATTAGTTCTCATGCTATAAGATGCGATCAAAAAGTTCCTGTTCAAATGTCATACAGTCCAGAATTGATATGCCAATAATGCAAAATTGCCGTGAGCATTGAAACTATCAGATAGAAGACACCCGTGTGGTAAAATACCGTATCCTGCTGTGTGAAGAAGTCCGTAACTACCTGCTGCAGTTACTCGTCCGACAGGAATCATCGATCCTTCAAGATCTTTTTTTTTAAGAGACGGAAGGTGTGATAATCGTATGGGACCAGGACTGTAGGTCGTATGCCCGTGTGTCTTCCGGTTGAGTTGGCGTAAGTCCTGTGTTATGACATTTGAGATACGGGGACGTGCGTTATCATGAAGCAGCAGCACCCCTAATCCACAACGGTAGTTTCTGATAGAATTGCTGCCACATACATCTTCTATATTCAGCAATGGATGTGGCTTAAATGGCTCTGAGCACTATGGGACTTAACTGCTGAGGCCATCAGTTCCCTAGAACTTAGAACTACTTAAACCTAACTAACCTAAGAACATCACACACATCCATGCCCGAGGCAGGATTCGAACCTGTGACCGTAGCGGTCGCGCGGTTCCAGACTGTAGCGCCTAGAACCGCTCGGCCACTCCGGCCGGCCAATGCATGTCTATCGGTGTCTGTCTTTCGGCAGCCAAGTAGAGAAGACCTGCACGTTGGTCCTGTTTGGACGCATGTGGTAATGATGTTGGCGTAGTTCACGTTTCAACATTTACCACACGAACGTCGGCAATACACGAATACCGCACCAGTCCCTTGCCTACATGTCGGTGGTTACATACCCTCATCGGAATGGCGCTACATTGCATATACGCTGCAGGAATTCCCTCAGACGGAAGCTTTATGATCCTTTATACATTATTCTCTAACAGGTGGTTTTAATAATTGTTTATTAGAGGGAGTGACGACCGCCATGAGCCTCTCTTTGTATTTTCGCCTGATCCTGACGGGTTCTCGCGGTTGGACAGCCTGAGTTGTCCGCTTCAGGGGGAAGAGGAGTGGAGCGGAAATGCCTCGTCCGTGAAAACGTCTCCGCCAGGTGAGCACTGCAGCGGCCGTGTGGTGTGGCGGTTATATTTAGTCAGTGGGTAATATTTTGGGGGTCACCTGGAACGGTGCCCGCCGCCGCCGCCGTGGCCGCGGCCGGTTAGTCTCTGCGAGGGGCGCTGGCTTCTCTCGGCCCTCCTCCGCAGCAGTGGGCTGGCCTCGGCGTGCGGGCCGACAGCTGGACCAGCTCAGGCTCAGCTCAGGGGGTGGGCCCGCTCTGACGGGCCGCGGCGCCGCCGACATTCCGCAGCACCAAGAGCAGCTTCCAGCACGACAGCCGCCTCGCCTCTAAAGTACTATAACCAATGGCTTTCTCTTCACCGCCGCATTTTACCACCAATACAGCTGCTTCGAATCAACAAATAAGGAGCGTCGCCAAAATTGTGGAAACAGAGCGAATTGTGTTCCATTATTCACATGGTAATCAGTGAAAATAGGTAATCTGTTGACGTATTCCGTTCAATAATTTCGTTCATACAGTGCAGGAAACCACACCCGGTCCCTGAAAAGGTAAGGAGCGATTAAAAAGTTTCTGTTTGAGGGCATTTCTGTAACGTATTTACAACGTAGCGCTACTCCGTAGACATGACGTTAGTGTTGCATTCATGTCTTTCCGACTTGAGCGTGGTAAATGCGGAAACGTGAACTATGACGACGTCATTACCACATGCGTCCAAACAGGACCAACGTGCTGTCATTCATTTCTATGCTGCCGAAGGACAAACACCGGCAACCACCGCAGAATGAAGAATGTGTATGGGGCAGGATGTTTGTTGAAAACCACTGTTGTGGAATGGAGCACCAGGACGTGCTGCTGCTCCGTAACGACATACGTCCCCATCCCGCAAGTGTCGTAACGCAGAAGTTATGCCAAATTAGATTAGAGATTAGATTAGATTAATACTTGTTCCATAGATCATGAATACGACACTTCGTAATGATGTGGAACGTGTCAGGTTAATAAAAGATGTCTGTACAAGAAATTACATTACACAAAATATTGCATGACACTAATGATTAAGTTTTTTTTTTACTTAGTTTATATCTAAAAATTCAGCCAGTGAGTAGAAGGAGTTGTCATCTATAAATTCTTTTAATTTATTTTTAAATGTTAGTTGGCTATCTGTCAGGCTTTTGATGCTGTTTGGTAGGTGCCCAAAGACTTTTGTGGCAGCATAATTTACCCCTTTCTGTGCCAAAGTCAGATTTAACCCTGCATAGTGAAGATCATCCTTTCTCCTGGTGTTATAGGTATGCACACTGCTATTACTTTTGAATTGGGTTGGATTATTATCAACAAATTTCATAAGGGAATATATATACTGTGAGGTTACTGTGAGGATCCCTAGATCCTTAAATAGATGTCTGCAGGATGACCGTGGGTGGGCTCCAGCAATTATTCTGATTACACGTTTTTGTGCAATGAATACTTTTCTACTCAACGATGAATTACCCCAGAATATGATGCCATACGAAAGCAGTGAATGAAAGTAGGCATAGTAAGCTAATTTACTGAGATTCTTATCACCAAAATTTGCAATAACCCTAATAGCATACGTAGCTGAACTCAGACGTTTCAGCAGACCATCAATGTGTTGCTTCCAGTTTAACCTCTCATCAATGGACACACCTAAAAATTTTTGAAATTCTACCTTAGCTACAGACTTCTGTTCAAATTCTATATTTATTACTGGAGTTGTGCCATTTACTGTACGGAACTGTATATACTGTGTTTTATCAAAATTTAAAGAGAGTCCGTTTGCTGAGAACCACTTAATAATTTTGTGAAAAACATCATTTACAATTACATCACTTAGTTCTTGATTTTTGGATGTTATTACTATACTTGTATCATCAGCAAAAAGAACTAACTTTGCATCTTCATCAATGTGGAATGGTAAGTCATTAATGTATATCAAGAACAGTAAAGGACCCCGTGCTTGATAGCACCCCAGTTTGAGGAATCGGCTGTTGTTTTAACATTACACGAACCACTTATTTCAACTTTCTGCATTCTTCCAGTTAAGTATGAATTAAACCATTTGTGCACTGCCCCACTCAAACCATAATGATTTAGCTTATCTAAAAGAATTCCATGATTTACACAATCAAAGGCCTTTGAGAGATCACAAAAAATACCAATGGGTGATGTCCGGTTATTCAGAGCATTTAATATTTGATCAGTGAAAGCATATATAGCATTTTCTGTTGAAAAGCCTTTCTGAAAACCAAACTGACATTTTGTTAGTACTTTATTTTTACAAATATGGGAGGCTACTCTTGAATACATTACTTTCTCAAAAATTTTTGATAGAGCTGTCAGAAGAGAGATTGGGCGGTAATTGTTGATATCCGACGTATCCCCCTTTTTATGCAATGGTTTTACAATGGCATATTTCAGTCTATCAGGGAAAACACCCTGCTCCAAAGAGCTATTACATACGTGGCTGAGAATCCTACTTATCTGTGGGGAACAAGCTTTAAGTACTTTGCTGGAAATGCCATCAATTCCGTAAGAGCTTTTACTTTTCAGTGAGTTTATTATTTTACTGATTTCAGAGGGAGAGGTTGGTGGAATTACAGTTGTTTCAAACTGCGCAAGTATGGCCTCTTCTATTAATAGCCTTGCCTCTTCTAGTGAAGATCTAGATCCTATTTTCTCCACAACATTTAAAAAATGATTATTCAAAATATTTTCAATTTCTGATTGTTTGTTAGTGCACTTGTCATTCAGTTTTATTGCACTAAAGTCTTCCTGTGCTCTTGGTTGCCCTGTTTCCCTTTCAATAATATTTCAAATTGCTTTAATTTTATTATCAGAGTTACTGATCTCAGACATGATACACATGCTTCTGGACTTTTTAATAACTTTTCTTAGTACCGCACAATAGTTTTTATAATATTGAACAATTTCGGGGTCAGTACTCCCTCTTGCTGTTAGATACAGTTCTCTTTTACGGTTGCAAGATATTCTTATTCCTTTAGTTAGCCAAGGTTTTTTATATGTTTTCTTGGAATTATGTTTAACTATTTTCTTGGGAAAACAATTTTCAAATACCCTTAAAAATGTATTGTGAAATAAGTTATATTTCAAGTTTGCATCGGGTTCCTTATACACTTCATCCCAGTCTAGCTGCTGTAGGCTTTCCCTAAAGTTTGCAATATTTATATTGTTAATTGAACGCACTGCTTTGAAAGTCTGATTTATTATACTGCATGGAGCTATGTCATGTACTGTAACAAGCTGTGCACTGTGATCTGAAAGACGATTCTCAACAGGATAAGCATTTATGTCCTTAAACTTATCTTGGTCTATAAAAAAGTTATCTATCAATGTACTGCTGTTCTTTGTTATCCGAGTAGGAAAATCAATGACGGAGCTCAAATTGAAAGAACTGAGTAATACTAAAAGGTCATTCTTCCTATTACACTCTTTCATGGAATCAACATTGAAATCCCCACAAATGATAATTTGCTTCCCCCTGTCTGACAGATAGCACAACGAAGCATCCAAGTTTTCTAGAAATAGCTGGAAATTCCCTGAGGGGGACCTATACACTGTTACAATTATGAAAGTGCCATCATTTAGTTTAAGTTCAGTGGCACATGCTTCCATATGCTGCTCTACACAAAATTTTTTAGTTTCTAAATTTTTTGCACTGTGGAAGCTTTTGACATATATGGCAACTCCTCCTCTCATCATATTATCTCTACTTACATGTGCAGCTAATTTGTACCCATTGATGCTAACCTTTTGCATATCAGTGACAATGTGATGCTCAGACAGGCATAGTATGTCTATTACATTCTTGGTTTCTATAACTTCTAAACAAAGCAGAAGCTCATCAGTTTTATTCTTCAATCCCCCAATATTTTGATGAAATATACTAACAGTATTTTTCACTTTACTTTTGTGAGTATCTTGAACTTTTTTAACATCTTTAGTACTTTTATTCTTCAATCCCCCAATATTTTGATGAAATATACTAACATTATTTTTCACTTTACTTTTGTGAGTATCTTGAACTTTTTTAACATCTTTAGTACTTGCCTGGCTGAGTTTTCCACTGGACACTGATCTTACACTAAAAAAGAGTTTCCACCATGAGATGTAGTTCCTCCCACCTTTAAATATCCTGCTATCAGCCCAGCCAGTTTACCCTTCCCTTTCCTGTTGAGGTGTAGGCCATGTCTAGTATAGTCCCACCTACAGAGTGAATCAACAGGAACCACACCAATGTGTGACCCCGCATCAGATCCAAGTAGCCGTTCCAACTCCAAATTAACTCTCCTGACAGAAGAGGTCAAATGAGGTCGGTCGTGGCGCTCCAGAACCGACACAAGTGGGAGACACTCGAGCAGCCACACTGTAGTCCTGATTTGTCCTAATGCGGTTATCACGCCTTAGGTGCCTTATACGAGGCCTTGATGGCTAGACGATTCCTAGCGTAAGAGGATGTGCAGCAAAAATTACGGACTTCTTCATACAGCAGGACACAGTGTTTTACCAGACGGGTATCTTCAGCATGGAGCGTCGGTGGGATGATTGCCTCAAGGCTCACAGAGGTTTTACCTGATCAGCATACCGATTCTGAACTGTAGGGCCACCACGATCCTGTTCTTTCAACTATGATGCATCGGGCTGGATGAAGTCAGTATGAGCCCGCACAGTTATGATGCATCGTCTTAAAACGTTAAGTCTTTCACAATACAGAGGTTGACTTCCAACGCAGAACGTGTTCCGCACTTTTACCGGGTGCTCTACTGATCATTAATTCTCGCCACAGAGATTGAAAGTCCTTTGTGTTGATATACTCATTACTAAACACCAATTAACTCTACTTACCTCAGAAAGTTCCACCAAAAGATTCATTGGCAAATTGAGTTGAAGTACGCAGCAGCAGTTTTCATCTCTATCTTTATCTGCTTGATTTTCTGCCGTCCACAGCTCGTGGTCGTAAGGTAGCGTTCTCGCTTCCCACGCCCGGGTTCCCGGGTTCGAGTCCCGGCGGGGTCAGGGATTTTCTCTGCCTCGTGATGACTGGGTGTTGTGTCATGTCCTTAGGTTAGTCAAGTTTAAGGAGTTCTAAGTTCTAGGGGACTGATGACCATAGATGTTTAGTCCCATAGTGCTCATAGCCATTTGAACCATTTTTTTTATTTTCTGCCGTTCACACTTAAGTGCCTAACAAATGGGATACCGAACCACCTTGAGACCATTTCTCCATCATCCCACTCTCGAAAAATGCGATGCAAAAAACAAAACAAACAAAACTGTTTCCGTGCGAGCTCTGACTTATTTTACTACGATAATCATTTCTTTCTCTGTAGGTAGGTCAACAAAATATTTTGACGTTCGGAGGAGGAAGTTGGTAATTGATATTTCGTAAAGAGAACTTGCCGCAGTGGAAAACGTCTGTGTTTTAACGACTGCGATTACAATCCGCTTATCGTAACTATAACACACTTCCCCCTATTCACGATACACAAAGTGACCTTCCCTTCTTTGAACTTTTTGGATGTGCATTGTCAGTCCTGTCTGGTAGGGATCCCATACAGAGCAGCAGTATTCCAATTCACTGAAGTCCAAAAATGACTTAACTCGTCATGTAAACGTAAACAAGTGCATAAATGTACACTGTTTGTAACACTTAAAGCGATTAAAAGTAGATTTATATTATGTAACTGTTTATCTGTAATAATGTAGTCTTTGTTGATTAAGGTCATTGATTTGTGACAGGAAATTTAAAGTATTGTAATGTATATATGGAAAAAGCTAAATGACATTTAAAAAATGAAATTTTATAATATGCGTGTATTTAGACGAAAAACATTGTATATTTGAAGCTGGTTCATGCTTAGGGCACTCGTATTGTAAAATATAAAAGATTTAGGTAGTCCCTCCGCAACGGAAGTGGCTAGGCGCGATGTAAAAGGTGGTTTTGGCGGTCGAACTGGGCGGCTTCTTGGGGTGAACGGTACGCCGTCAGTGGCTGGCCGTTGCACGGAACACATCAACGGTGCCAAGGGAAGCAATTGGAAGCCGCTTTGCAAGGAATTTTGCCTCGGATGTGGATTTGGCTATTGCATGGTACTCTCGGCAACAAGGAATGGCTCTAACACATTAAAAATCCGTCACCAAGAAGAAATTGTATAGAGCTTTGAGTACAGTTAGCCGCCACGTCGCTTGCCACCACTACTTCTCCTCTGCTCGACCAACTGCATGCATACAGATATGTATCAGAGCATGGACCAGTTAATTTGTGTGAGTGATTTTAATAATAATCCGAGTGCTATAAACAAAACCTAGCATTATGTTTCAAATGCACTGTTGTTGTTTATTTATGTTTGTCAGATGTGCAAGGATTATTAAAAGTGAAGCTAGTTAGAATTTTACTAAAATACTGTCAACGTATTGCAAAAATCAGTGCTAGACTGTGTAAATGTTGCTGTCTAAAATAACTGCTTCACAGGTGATGAAAAAAGTCATATAATTTATACTCATTTGAAACTTAATTCAGCCCTGAGTACTACCATGAACGAATTTTTGAAATTAATTGAACTTAGTGTTGAATAATTTGCCTTAAAAAGTATAAGAATAAACTATTCCAAGGGAAGCTAAGAATTAAATTTAGTTGAATTGAATTTTGGCTACTGAAATGATCATAGAATTTGGATAGTGATAACAATATCATTTTCTTCACACACTAAAAATATAAATGGAGTATTATTACTACTAACGAAATCTGATATATTTCTATAAATGAGACTATAAACAGTGTGATTGTGGTATTATTTACATTAATTGTGGTATTTATATGTCAGTTAAGTCAGAAGCCCCTCCTGGCCAATTTTAGTGCTGCACTTGTGGCAGGAATATTTCAGTACTGATCCAAGTAACAACATTTGAGTGTGGCTCTTATTAGTGTGCGTTTGGTTTCTATGATTACTAGTATGTGCATTATTTGGAACTACTGCTACCTACAGCTCAGAGTGCCCTGTGTTCGTTTGTATCCTGTGTACTATTCAAAGGGAATATTAATGAAAGTAACTTCAATAACTGACATTCAATTTTCTTAAACTTATATCTCCAAATTAATGTGCCTAATTAGGCTGGCGACCGTTCGGTTTTTCATTGACATATGCATTTTACTACTTTTATTAAACCCCAAAGTTAGAGCCTGTTTCGTTTTTTTCTATTAATTACAATATATTCAAAATTACAGTCCGATACCCTTATCCATTAGACAAACATGCGGTCAAAATTCCAAAATCCTCTCAGAGGGTAAAATAGCTTATGTCACGGTAGGCAAGTGCGGTATGTTACGCAGTTCGTCATCAAACAAGCATCAGTGGAGTGTTACGTGTGTGGGCCTTCCTAGTTAAACAAGGCGCTTTTTAACTGTATTGTTTTTATTTGTCACAAACCTGTTTTATTTTTAACAAACCTGTGTGGAGCGTGCCACATACTATCCACTAGAATGTCAACATGGCACGTTTGATACCGTCGTAATGGAACGGGACGTATAACAACAAATGTTTTGAAGATCAGAAGATGAAGGTCTTAATTGCTGAAGCAGGTCATCAGGAATAAAAAGTGCTGAATGCGATCTTAGCTATTAAAAGTTGATTTTCAAAACACACGGAAAAAGAATACATTTATATGGGAGAAACAATTTGTCGAATGGTTTAAATGCCCTGTTCTCGTAGTTAAAACGGGCCGCGATAAATAAAATAAAACAGCACATCTTTACAGCACAGTATAACATTTTCTTTCTCGCGGTTCGTCTTAACAGAAAACCTGTACATTGTTGTTTAGAATAATTTATAGTTTATATCGGTCTGAATGGTGATCAGAGTATCGTGAAAAAATTCGAAGCAAATAGGTCAAGAACGTTTCGAGGTTTTTGGAAGCAACGTTAAACAACGTTTCCTTTTCATATGTTAGTGTAGACATGCTGTTACTTTTGGTGAAGAACTCGCTAGGTTCAGAACAGCAAATTTTTGCATTTCTCTTTTTCCACTCTAATATCAGTCATTAAATTTGATGGGAAATTGTTACAAATGAAATTCGGGCACATAGCGCAGAAATTATTAATTTCAGTGTAAGTAAATTGGATTGATATTTGTTGCTAAGTTAAGGAGGAGCGGATACGTCATTTACTCAGCGATGGAGTCATAATCTTCTCGTCAGGGAGATACATTTTCCTTTCCACATTGTTAAGATTAACAACACACCAGTAATGTGCTGAAAACTTTGGAGGCAATAAACAGGACTTTAATGGTTCCATTTGATACCCGTCCAATCAGAAACGGAAAATTCCTTGAAACAATACTTCACGCGGTTCACAGTATCCATCAGCAGCCATATCTGTACGTCCAGTCAATAACGCCCGAAGGAGGGCAGGCTATGGTATTTTACGAAGTACCTGCCAAGGTTTCAAGCGTACATTGAATAGTTTTGATACACACAGAAGAAAATAAAAAGTTGTCACGTGGGGAAGTGAGTTTACATGATACGGATCCCATGAACCTAACAGCATGAGCCAATTGCGAATGCATTTTGATGTTTGGCTATGAAACTAAGGGGTCCAAACCAGTAGTGAACAATTGGCTCGAGCAAATGTGTACATGGCCATCGGTAACAAATACAGTCACGGCACGATATTATCACAACTTTGGCAACAACGGTAAGGCACTCGTTCTTACTCCAGCTGTAGCTCCGAGCAGCGAAACCTCACCTTCCTGCACTGTGCCCCACCAACAGCCAACACTTTAAACCAGGGGACACAGGAGGTCAGAGAAATATACGACGTCATCATCGTGCTCCCGAAACTGATTACGCACCATTTCAGCACACTGCGTTGAAGTCAGCCGTCAGTACGTGCAGGCATACATGCCGTCTGAATAGAGCCGAACAGCCGTTGGCGTACTACTGTCTAACATTTGTAAAATATTGCTGCCATTAGCCGATTCCCGCTATTAACTGGGCACCGACTTTAATGTGGCGAGAGTTCTTTTCTTAATAAATGAAAAGCACCAGTTTGATTTTGTTGTTTTCTTTCTTGATGATTTCTTCATGCTGGCCGCGTAAGATCTGGTCCAAACTGATATGTATAAAATTCAAGTTATGAGAATTTTTTCCTGCAAGTAAAATTGTAATGCTGTAAATTATAAAATCGGCACTCACCGTACGTGTTAGGGAAATTTCTCCGACACCTCACCTGTGATTATATTGTAGACATTAGATTTAATAGTTGTTTCCTACATTTTCTTGCTTGGCTTTATCGTAAGAGATGGTTGTTGATATTGTTCGCTGGTCCTGTTTGCAGTTCTATTTCGAAATGATCAAATATTCGTTTAATATCGTCTGTGAGAACGCTTCCAAATAAATAGCTTGTTTCATTAGATAAGTGATGGAAGACTTTAAACTGTTTGTTCGTTCAAAATATAAATGCTTGCTAAAGTCTGAATCTAAACGTGACGCAGTTTATTTCGTTCGCTTCCTCTTATTGTCAGTGAGTTCAGCGACCAAAGCAGTAAGAAACAGAACTTCTTCTACCTGGTAATGTATGTAGGTGGTGATGATACTGCGATCTCTGGGCCTGTAAGTATTTGATGAATCCCTGCAACTTGCCGGTTTCTAATAATGAGTTCTATGTAGCGCAGTTGATGGCAGGATGTAGAGTCAGGCTGGGTGCTAAACTCACAGAAACAAATTTTTATTAGTACATATCACACCTTCATATTTTTAGTAAAATAAAACGACTGATACTTCGTTGATTTGTGAATCAGACGGATTTCGATGTTCTGTGACCCAGCGATATCAACATCATCATCTTTTCGCAACACTGTTTGTATTAACACTCCCTCGTAATGAAAAACGAAAGCAGCCTAAAGTTGGTTCGTGGCCGCGGCTACCAGATTAGGGTGATCGGCTAGGAATAGGACAAGTTATAGGGGTATTCCAGGGATATCCTCCTCCACAGTTTTTGCATTCTTATGCTCCCTCTAGTATTCCCTGATGTCTTAGCAGGGATATCCTCCTCCACAGTTTTTGCATTCTTATGCTCCCTCTAGTACCATGGAAGGTATTCCCTGATGTCTTAGCAGATATCCTGTTCCTTCTTGTCAGTGTTTTTCATATATTCCTTTCGTCTCCGATACTACACAGAACTTCCTCTTTCCTTATCTTGATGCCCATCTGATTTTTAACACTCTTCTGTAGCACCACATCTCAAATGCTTCGATTCTCTCTGTTCTGGTTCTCTCACAGTCCATGTATCACTACCATACAATGCTGTGCTCCAAACGCACATTCTCAGAAATTTCTTCCTCAAATTAAGGCCTGTGATTGATACTAGTAGACTTCCCTTGGTCAGGAATGCCCTTTTTGTCACTCGTAGTTTGCTTTTTATATCATCCTTGCTCCGCCCTACATGGGTTTTTTGGTGCCTAGAAAGCAGAATTCCTTAATTTCATCTACTTCGCGACCATCAATCCTGATGTTTAGTTTCTCGCTTTTCTCATTTCTGCTACTTGTCACTACTTCCGTCTTTCTTTCGATTTACCTTATCATTGATATCCTTTCACCTTGAATTTTAATTGCACTCTTAAACCTCTCTTTAATTTCCCTCACTGCTTCTTCGATTTATAGATTGAACAGTAGACGCGAAAGGCTTCATCCCTGTCTTACATCCTTTTCAAAGCGAGCATTTCGTTCTTGGTCTTCCATTCTTTTTACTCCCTCTTGGCTGTTGTGCATGTCGTACATCACGCGCGCTTCCTTTAGCTTACCCCATTTCATACTGTTGAACGCTTTTTCCAGGTCGACAGCTCGTATGAACGTGTCTTGATTTTTCTTTAGCGTTGCTTCCATTACCAAGCGCAACGTCAGATCTCCTCCCTGGTGTCTCTGCCTTTCCTAAAGCCAAACTGATCGTCATCTAACACATACTCAGTTCCGTTTTTCATTCTTCTGTATATTATTCTTGTCAACATAACGGGTGCACGAGCTGTTAAGCTGATAGTAGAATAATTCTCACACTTGTCAGCTCTTGCAGGATTTGAAGTTGTGTGGATCATGTTTTTCAGAAAGTCTGACTGGATACCGCCCGACTTAACATTCTACACACCAACGTGAATAGTCGTTTTGTTGACACTTCCCCCAATGATTTTAGAAACTGGTACGGGATTTTATCTATACCTCGTGCCTTATTTGATCTTAGGTCTTCCAAAGATCTTCTAAATTCTGATTCTGATATTGGATCTCACCTCTCTTCTATGTCGACTCCTGTTTCTTCTTCTAGTTTATCATACATGTCTTTCCCCTCAGAGAGGCCTTCAGTGTACTCTTTCCACCTATCCGCTCTCTCCTCTGCGTCTGACAGTGGAATTCACATTGCACTCTCAATGTTACCACCCTTGCTTTTAATTTTACCGAAGGTTGTTCCGATTTTCCTGTATTGTGAGCCTGTCCTTCCGACAATCATTCCTTTCTCCATTTCTTCACGTTTTTCATGCAGCCATTTCCCCTTAACTTCCTTGCACGTCCCATTTATTTTATTCGTAAGCTACTTGTACTTCTGTATTCCTGATTTTCACTGAACAATTCTTATACTTCCTTCTTTCATCGATCAACTGAGATATTTCTTCTGTTACTCGTGGTTTCTTCGCAGTTACCTCCTTTGTGCTCATGTTTTCCGTTCCATCTTCTGTGATTTCCCTTTTTAGATATGTCCATTTCTCTTTAACTAGACTGCCTACTGAGCTATTCCTTATCGCAGTATCTACAGCTGTAGAGAACTTAAAGTTTATCTCTTCGTTCCGTAGTGCTTCCGTATCCTACTTCTTTGCGCATTGATTCTTCCTGACTAGTTTCATAAACTTCAGCCTAACTGAGATCCCTTTGTAATAAAAGCCACTCTTGAATTTTAACACAGACGAAAGTATTGTTTTTTTTTTAAATCGCTAATAAGAGTTAATCTCGACATTGGCCTAAATGAAATACTAACCGTTAAACGCTAATTGGATGACACTTATATGTACCAAAGTACGGTATCCCGCCATCCAGTTTGACCGGCGCAATAGATGAGAGCACTGGCGTAAAATTAACTCGTATAACATCTACATGACCATCCTTTCATAAATAACCATAGTAAAAATGTCTTTCTCGCTAGTAGATCAATTATACCTATTGTTGAGGATCTGCCTGCGACGAAGGCGACACACTCAACCACTGCCTTTCAACAACCGCCCAAGAAGTAACACTAATGTCACTGACACAGCGCTGTCGACGTTTCGACCTCGACAAGTGAGACCTACGCGTACTCGTGACTTGTTTGAGGAAATTTCGCTGAGTATAGAATCGTGTATCCTTTACACTTTTCTTTCTTTTTCAAGCCTAGCACACCGGATAAACATACTCTTGAGCAGTTCCTACTACACGTTGCCAAGAGCCACTTTAAACAACCTACGACGCAGATGATTAACTTGTTAACGACTTCTGTAGTAACATTACGTATCTCTCAGACGCGACAGTTCTCCCAACATGTTATCATTCCTCTCTCGACTCAACTATTCCCCAGCAGTTTGCACCCTTTTCGTACCACATTCCACACCGATAATTAGTTCTTAATGTCCTTTGCCGTAACTTTCTGTCTCTCTGTCAAATAGTGCCACCAGCCAGTCCTACAAACGTAATTACTCGTCTCTCGACTTCACTGCCCCTCAGGTGCCTCCATCTCTCCGTTCCTTTGATCGTACATTAATATTAATTTCTGTGGGAATAGTACTAAAATTACCAGACGTAGACATGTAGACTATCTACACACATAAAATTTACGTTTTTTGAGATAACAAAAATAATTTTTATTAAAGAAAGAGAAAAATAACTAAAGACACAAAGGAAACATACCGTCTTGGGACCTCTGAAAAAGTAGATGCGTCTCATTCTAGAGTCTGTTCCCGGGGGAATACATGCGAGCCTTCGCTGCAACGGGACCCTGGTACATTACACCCCTTTGTTCATTATGGGCCTTCACTACAGTACAGTGGCTCGTCAATTGCTACCTACTGCTCACGAGTGCCCCAGCTCTTGGCTGACCCGCTGTAGAATACCACCTGTAGGTGGTATGAAGAAGTCTGCTTTCTGTGCACATTCGCTAGCAATGCACTTGAACGTCACTCTAGAAGAAGTTTGGAATTATTTATGTGTTCTTCTTGTTGTGACCTAAATATGTTCATCCCCGCGGCTTAGATAATTTTATCACATTCTAAATGATTAGTCTGGAACATATATTACATGGGTAAAATGTTTTATTTCAGTATCTTAATTGGTTTTGGGCTATCAAGCCCTTCAGATGAGCACATCAGTGGTATTTCCAGATGTTCTGAAGTGTACGAGAGCCGAAATGCTCTCTTTGCCGGCAACATTAGGTGAGATGAGAGCGACGGCCACTCGGAAAAGCTTGCACTGTATGGCTAATCCCTTGCTGGAATTTGGGAAGAGACCCCGTTCACTATTCAGAAGGTATCTCATGATATCACAGAGACATTCTGCTAATTGGTTTGCAAACTAGGCAATGCGGGGCGTGACTGCAGCGCGCAGCCCATCTGGGCTGCAACATAGACACACAGACAAATATCCTACTTAATTCTGTTTAAAATCGTCAAAGTAGCGGTAATTATTTTCGCTTGATTATGAGCGTAACGCACTGTACTGCGTATGTTCTACAGACTTAATTGTTCTGTTTACCAGTTTTAGGCTTACAAGGCCATCATGATAACTGTCGCCAAAGAAGATACAGCATTCGTGGGCAAAATATTGATGAATGGTGCACGCTGCAGTAGTAGACCCAGAACGTAAATAAATGTAACACATTGCGAATACATAGGATAACAAATATCTAATAGTATCTACCCAAAGTGACCCCAAGTGGAATGACAACATAAAATAAATAGTAGGAAAAGCAGATGCCAGGCTAAGACTCATACGACGAATCTTGAGGAAACATAACTCGTCTACGAAGGAATTACAAGGCGCTTGTTCGACCTGTTCTTGAGTATCGCACCATGACCACGACGAGAAAATTCGAGAGATTGAGCTAGTACACAAGCTTACCGACAATCATTCATTTCCTTCGCCATTCACGACTGGAACAGAGAAGGGGGGGATCAGTTAGTGGTACCAAAGCACCCTCCGCCACACACCGTTAGGTGGCTTTCGAATATGATGTGGATGTAGATGCTACTCATCAAGACTGAGGCCCGAACACAGAGAAAATTTCATCTTTGACCTGCACTGCATTATCGAAGTTCTGCACTGCAGAATCAAAGATAATATGTACTCTGTATTCTTGCCTCACTTTTGATGACCACCATCTTTTTCAGTGTTGTTCACGAATATCGTATTTTCTTTGACAACAGTTGGATGGTTACCTTGTAAGCCGAAAACTGGTTACCGAAGTACAGTATCTCTGTAGGACATACACAATATTGTGCTTCTCATTTATAACTGTGTTGTTCTACTAAGAAACGACGGAGAATCAGTAAACATTTTTGTATGGGTTTATTTAGCTGATACGGAATGAGCCAAAATTCAACATTATAAACCCAGTGCTTCCTCGCCTAAAATTTCCGGTTGCTCCTTGTCAAACACGTGGCACTCAGTCGAAAAAACCGCTAAGAGTTTTGACAGAGATGTTAACAGAATCTTGGCAGTTACATTTGGAGAGAAACCGATTTATCCCGTTCTTCGTTTCACCCAAACCAACATCCACAAAACGTCGAAGTTTTTTCCCACCATCAGGTGGCTTTAAGAATATACCTGTCATTTGTGATAAGAAACAATAGTGGGAATAGGTCATTTTCAAAACTGTAATTGATAAAAACAGGTCTCCAACCAACCTGTTAGAAAACAGGCTTCGCTCAATAGGTATTACAAATGATATTTTAAGAAAATTAAGGGATGAAGGTATTATAAGTAGGTATTATAAGTATTCGAATGAAAAGGGAATAAAATTTGCTTGGCTGACTTAATTAATTTTGTTATCTTGCATTGCTTATGATTACAATACGTTTTTTGTTTAAAACTGTTTTTTGCATGGACTTTGATTTCTATCGTGCTTCCTATTTTTTTTTTGAATTAGCTTTTCATTGCGATATTAATAAAACAGAGTGAATTTCTTAATTATTTCACTTTATTCGTTTCTTTTTAATATCATCAGTTCATTAAATCATAAACAGTGTAGCAAGAGTTTAGCGTTGCTTGGAGTGATTTTCAGATAAAAATAAATTTGTGATATAATTCTAATTCCCCTATTTTTGTGCTCTCTTTGTGTCATATTCTCACATTAGTAACCACTATCTGGAGAAAATTTCACACTCTCCGCGTACCAAAGATAATAGATAAATAAAAAGTTGTCTCGAAATTAGCCCAAGAAATGGAGTAAATGTCAGAGACATTCACATGGATATTTTCTGATAGCTGATTCCTGGGATATTTAAAGGACTGTTAAGAGGACCAACTGGGGTAATTGAAAGACAAAATGTATACTGCCAAAACACTATATTAGGTTTTTAGTAGACAAAAATGGAACGATGAGTATTTAAAGAAACGAACCCTTAAAACAGGAACACTATTTCAGAATGACAGTTCATGTTTCTAAACTTTAAGGAGCTGGTTGTGAATGTTTTTAATGTTACTGAGAGTTGTTTCACATAATCAGTGGCTTTAACATAAAGGAGCTCAACTGACTGCCTTGACTGGCCAAAAATAGAAGGATTTTACGCCTTCTACTCTTGTTTCAATGGCCATCTGTATCTACAATCACCTATCCACTTTAAAAACCTAGTTTCAGCATCGTTCAGATCTGGATCTAGACAGAACCTGGTCTCATCAAAACTTCTCCTTGCCTTTTATTTTTAAAATGAGTATGTAAATGTGCTCAGTCAAATACTTTTTATAGTGTGTAGAGAGCTCTTATTTTGCCAAGTCAGATCCTAAATTGGCGAAACATTTCATGGTGTTAGCTAGTTCCCCTTCTTCATATTCTAGAATAGTTAGTTTCCTATTTGTGCCACCGTCTTGTCCTTTGAGATAAGGAAATAAAAAATTCTTCTTCAGTCTGTATATCTAAATTCTTCTTCAGTCTATATTTCCAGTCAGCACTTCTGATGCATACTCTGGATTTTCATTCACTTTTGTAGACGCTCATAGTAGCTGGTTATCGCATGGATTTAACATTCAATATGTATGTATGCGGCATTTTTGCAGCAACTGAAACTTTACTGCTTGAAATAAAACAAATTAGTCTTTTAGGGCCACCTACAATATGCTGTCTGAAAAATTACTCCCAAGAATATGAAAACTAGCTAGTCTTTTGTATTTTTGTTTCTTTTTTCAACATTCCCTTCTCTCATAGATTTCTTGCTTGGAGTCTGCATAAAATTAAGCGGCTGTTGAAGCACTGGTTCAATGGAAAATTAAATTAAGAAGTTGATGAAATAAAAAGTGAACAAAATTTTTTTGATTCATTTTCTAAACTAATACGATTGCAAACATAACAGGGAAATAATTTGATTCAAAATACCTATAACCGCATGAGAAAGATTTCTCTAACAATGATCTGGAAAAAATTCAGAATCCTGAAGGATTCGTGAAGCCGTCAGTTAATTACCCAATGCTGTCCTATACAACTTAAACTTTTTATGCTGCGCCATAGGCTTTTAATTCGAAAATTGATCTAAAATGCTATTTTACAGATTTACAAAATTCCTCCTGGTAAGGCCCACCTAGCGGTCTATAGATCATAAATACGACTTTGAGGTTACAAGCAGCTCAAGGCGGCAGTGTCAATCGATGAGGAATTCTGGAATTACAGCGCTGATTAGTCGAAAGACTGCTGTGACTTCCAAAATCATATGTCTTGTGATTTAACTCAAAACGAGTATTGTTATTCGGCGGCAGCATTGCAGTAAGTATATGGTCAAGAACTTATCTGACAAGGAACCCCATGAGTGCGACGTCACAAGTTGAATCTTTAGTACGGTTAATTTTAAAGTTTTGTATTAATAATTATGACAGGAAAAATTGTAGCTGCTAACGACTCACCCTGTCCATCATGAGGGCGAAAGAAAATGAGTGTCCGGGAGGTGCAGAGATCTACCTTGTATGATACGTATGTGTTACACTTCTCAAAATGGACATCGTCGACATTCAAGAAATGTTCAGAACAAACCATTAACTTGTACCATGGACACTGAGAGGGAAATGGCGCGCCACAGTGATCACAAAGATTCACACCTTCAAGATCGAAGGTGAACTCCTTGGCAGTTACAAACCGTGTAGTACGTTTAGTTAGGTGTCAACCCTTATATCGAACCATACTTGTGTAGGGGGGTAAGGATGAGGAGAACTGATGGAGTGTGATGGTGTGCAACCGAATGAGGACCAGCCTGTCGTGGAGTTTACTGTGAAATTGGCTATCCTGTAAGGCGTAGATAGTGTGATAATATGTTTTATAGGCACGGAAAAAACACACACATCCAGAGGCTGAATTTGTCCAGTGGTTCCAGGTAGTATTAATTGCAACGTCGCACACTTTTCAGGAGGGATAGTTTGCCCTAAAGGATCCGAAATTAAGCAAAAGCAGGTTAATGTGACCAGCCCTTGGCCAAAAGAAGTGCTGTAACGTAGTGGTAGTTCTCTTATGGCCGTTTTTCCACTCATGCTTCCTGTGACGTAAGTATTCCCCACTGCACTTGAAAGATCACGCACAAGAGAAAGAATCTTAGAAGACAGAGAGAGCACCTCCAACTTCCCGCAGCACAATAAATAACTTACCAGCCAATTTACCATCCAGACTGACTTTCGGCAGAATTGTATACCAATGCGTTTAAGCATTGACGTTAGCTCCTGCTACAACTCTCTCGGTACCTTTAATGTACAAGGTTCCTTTAACATGCTTTTCCTCATCAAATGCATTGGTCGGTGTTGAAAACAAATTCCTTACTGAAGAATGGGGTAAGTTTGTTTATCTCATCTACAAATTTTCGGGCTGATTCCGCAGTTTGCTGTACACCGTCAAGTTGACGCTTTGTTTGAAATTTTGCTATCGTACTTCTTCCAAATCTGTAGCACTGTTTGAAGTTATGCAACCATCCGCTGCTTCCATTGAAGTCACTGCGATCTGAGTAGCGCACAGTTAGATGGACATGACGTAGTAGGTCACTATCATGCACATCTTATAAATTGAATCGAACATCCTTGAAACGCACAAACACCAGTTCTTGTAACAAGTGCGCCCTTTCCTCCCTTGAACATCCGTAGCTTTTCTTATGCAGTGCGCGGTCATACTGCTGCGATCTTTTCGATATCTGTTCATATATGAAGTTCTTTCGGACATTTCCGAAGGAACACACACACACATACACACACACACACACACTTGTATAATTAAGGCGAGCCGGTCAGTGATCTCTTCAGTGCAGACGCACACCAGCCTCGAACTCTTACGGGAATCGGCGAAATCCCGCTAGTAACGAGGATAATGGGCAATGGACACTACATTAGTAGTATGTGCGTAAGATGAGATTTTGGGTCTGACGGGAAGCGCGCTTGGGTACAGTGACCACTGTGTCTGGAT
Source organism: Schistocerca gregaria (assembly GCF_023897955.1). Classification (NCBI taxonomy): domain Eukaryota; kingdom Metazoa; phylum Arthropoda; class Insecta; order Orthoptera; family Acrididae; genus Schistocerca; species Schistocerca gregaria. The sequence goes on from NC_064922.1 coordinate 580,119,339, forward strand.
GGCTTACTGGTCACAGCATCTGCCTTGTAAGCAGGAGACCCTTATTCGAATTCCGGTCCGGCACAGTTTTACAATTTTCCCCATTGATTTCAATCAATGCCCGCTCGCAGCCAATGTCAGTAATTCCTTTGTGTCTGTCCATAACTGTTTTCTTTACTATGCTGCGAATGATCTTCCATGTACGTAATTACGATTGGTAGCCGCTCATTGGACAACGATTGTTCTTCACTACGCTTCAATGGAGACGGGATTTGTGACTCCCTGTCAAGGATGATGAACTACATGACTCGACACCAGTTTTAGTGTCGCTTTCACTTGTTAGACGCGTATCGTCATTCTTATACCTCTCATGTACATTGTCTTCACAGTCGAACATATACGACACCACACATTCCACTGACTCATCTTGTAGAAACGCTTTCATTTGCCACTTCTTTCTCGCTCTGCGAGACTCCTTGGTTTCCTTAGTGCCGAAAAGGCAACTTCGGCAACTGTTGTTGTACGAGGATAATCCCAAAAGTAAGGTTAATCCCAAAAGTAAGGTCTCCTATTTTTTTATAAGTACGTAGGCCTGTTTATTTCTACTGTGGTTTACATCAGTTTATAGCTTGAAAATCTAGCTATTTTTCGACGTAATCACCATTTCTGTCGATGCAGTTTTGTAGACGCTGTGGCGTGGCAGGTTTTGTATGCCCATGTCATACCAGCTCGCCGCGAGTAGTGGCCATCTAAAATAATCACAACCGAATCCTGTTAGGATGGTTTCACAGTTCCGATAAAATGCTGCAACCGTTGTGTGAAGAGGGTTGACAGGCCATTACTGTCCCTGTGATGAGCCTGTCAAAAGTTCCGGCTTCATTCTCATTTGGAGAAATAAGATGAACGGTGGAACAAATGTCCGCACAGCATTCATACAGGTAACAACTGCAATCAAGGAGAGGGTCAAAGTTCGCGTTTTGTAGTTCAGATCGCAAAATGTCGAAAAACGCAGAAAATTTTTTCTTGGTGAAACCCTTCGCTCTGGCTGTTGAGATAAGCTCAGGTTTACTAAAACAATACATTCGATGCCTTTTAAAAGCGCCGCAACCGTTTTTTATCAGCAGTGTGCTTGTCTGGAGCAAGAGGATGTTTTAATATTATTTCGGATATATAGTTGATTTCCTAAAGTTCGAATATCTCTCCTCCGTAGCACATAATATCTCTCATCCATTACTTGGCAGTGTTTGAAAAGTTCTTTCTCAAGATCACATCCTAAAGCATATTTTCTACTTATCGTAGAGCCCTGATTCTCTTCCCAGTTTATTGCCTTTACGCAGTCTAAAAGTGTAGATTTTGGCACTTGAGACACTTTAGACGCTTTAAGAATCCCATTTATTTGTTTCTAAGGGCTTCCACTACCTCCTTCGTATTATCCTCTGCGCAACACTTTCTCTTCTTCCCAGCCATCTCCTGTAAAGATATAAAAAGTTTTTCGGATGGTCGAAATTGGACACCCTAGCAGTATCCAAAATTAGGTACCTGTACCATTTACAAACATGGTGGAACTACTGAAACATCTAATTAATCATAGCATTTAAAAGCTACCCACAAATTTCATTAAATATGATAAATCACTAATAAACAAGGCTAAAGTATCAAACTACTTACCATGCAGCTGTGATGCTTACCCTATGTCTACAAAATATTACATTTAAATGTAAGATATTCAGAAAAAAATCAAGGGCGAGCACGGAACGTAACAGATGCGCATGACTGTTATCAGGACACTAAAATGGCGGAAGCACAAGGTATTCAGTTAGTTTCTGCATCGGCAGCACTGTCCAGGAAGCAAATATCCACCTATACGGAATTAGTCCACCATCCGAAAATAGGGCACCTACCCTAATTCCCATTGTATCAGTCATTAGGGATGCTTCCCCTCCCACTCATGTATGGAGCGCGGCAATAATGTATAAATTCCTCTGTTTGCGCCATAGTTAGTCTATTCTTATGTTCGAGATTTGTGCGGCAGAGACACAGAGGGTTATAGTACATAGAGTACTTAGAGTTGGTTATTGAAACATTGTAAGTAGGCTTTCACGGGATAGTTTCCGCGTATCTCCAATCGTTTGCCAGTTCAGTTGTTCAGCATCTCCTTGCCGCTCTACCCTGGCTGAAACAAATTTGTTACCGTTTGTGCTGCTCTTCTCTGTGTACGTTCAATATTCGCTGTTAGTCCTATCTGATATGGGTCACATACACTTGAGCAATATTCTAGGGCGGGTCGCACGAGTGTTCTGAAAGCAGTCTCCTTTGTAGACTGATTGTATTTCCACAGTATTCTACCAATGGACCGATTCCTGCCACGAGCTGACTGTCGCAAGTCAAAACGAGTCTAGTGACCCTGTAAAGTGGACATGCACTTTGATATTTGTAAGTTATGGATGTGCACGCCAGAGAGAGAGAAAATTATGTTACTGTTAAACAACCTTTGGTCTTCTTTTGGCACAGTCTTTGCCTCTGTGCAGTCTTAGTTAAAGTGTGATGGGTGATGGACGTATTCAGTAGTGCTGTGTTGACTTAAAACTGTACAGTGTCTGTTAAACGAAGAAAGATTTGTAGTAAGGGTCAGGAAGGGTGAATATGATGTATATACTGGAAGGGGAGGAGAATATAAATTTTGAATAATGTTATTATTTTTGAAAAGAAGTCTGGGATAGGACTGCAGCACTGCGCAGCTAGTTTGTCGGAATGATTGATGTCACCTAGTTAACTTGCTAAGAGCTAAGAGAAAGACGACTCCACTTCCCAGAGTCATGCATTAAGACATAAACTAATCAAGCTGTTAGGTTCCTATAAAAAATCGCTGTTAACATTGTACCCTTTTCAAACCATTGTTCACTCTGTTAAGCGTAATATCGTTCAGACCAATGTTGTATGCGAAGATCACGCGAAATTGTACTGTGCCTTTTTGGTTACGTACTTCATTCTAAAACCATTTACTTGGAATACTATTTCATAGTTACGTGCCAATTCCACTGTTTAAACAAGGTTTATCATTACGCATTACCACATTGCCCCGTATGGCATACAACAGTTTGAATATTGTTTGGAAATTTCTTTTAAAATTGTGCTTTCGAGAAATCTGCAACAGTTTCGTCAAGATGCGAGGTAAGTGGACATTTTGTTTAGGGCCAGATAATAGTTTTACTTCAGTTGTGCATTTAATATAAAGACAAGTGATATTCAGACGTTACAGTCCAAATTAGGTTCTGTGTAGTCAAAGGTTAGCGTACGATTTTCCGTTGGATAATAATTTGTGGGTACATAATTTTTGTAACACGTAGATTTTTTTATAGAGGGAAAGGTAAATTTGGGCTAAGTTTCATACAAAAACATATAGTGAGGACCTTACAATCCTCGTCAAATAACTCAGTAGTACTAAAGTGCAGAGATTTGATCCCGGTCCAGCAATGAACAGTTCCTCTTGCAGGCAGCGGTGCAATTAAACGCGTAGCTGGATCGCATGCGTCGCGATGGCCTCGTGGCGTGGGTCGTAGCACCGACCTGCTTCTGCGACTTTGGGAGCTACGAGAGGAGAATAGGATTGTTATGTAATGGCGGTAGCTACCATCCACGAATTTTTAACCTAATTTTCATCTAAATGGCGGAGCATTTCTTCTATTAAAAGAAAGTGAGGAGACTAACAGTCAGTAACGTTGCATCCATTCCGGCTATCATTTCTAATTGCTGGAAAAACCGTAACGCATAACCTGTCTTTTCGCGCCTTTCTTCTTCTTCTTCTTCGATTATCCACCTTAGGAGCGGCATTGACTGGGCGCTGTCCACTTTTTTCTGTCCTGCGTTTCTTCCTTAATCTGCTGATAACTTCATCTATATATATATCATCCAGTGTTCCAAATCTATTTTCTCTCCCTGTTGTGCGGAGGAAACAAAATGCAGGATATCTAATGGTAAAAGAGCCTTTGACCATAGGAAATGTTTGTAGACAGCAGATAGAGTTCCGATGTAATTAAGAAAGAAATTCGCCAAGTGTTTTGTAAGTGTTGGGGTATTATATGGTGCAAATCATGAACAGTCGCACGAAAGAAGAAAAATACTTCGACATTTCTGCAATTTGCTTGTGGCGAAAAATGCTAAAATTGAAATGGGTTGACAGAATGTTGAATAAAGCAGTACTTGTACAAATAGGCGAGGAAAGAGACGTCATGGAAATAATGAGAAGGAAACATCCTGGCTGGAACATGTTTTACGAAAAAATTACTAGAAACGCACTCCACGATATGACCCAAAAGTAATCTCGTTAGTTGACAATAGGTAGTTATGACCTCTAATCAGTGAGACAAATATTTCAAACTGCTTTACTCGTATCGCTGACACAGTGTTCGGAAACTATTCCTCTGGTTCTGTGTCCCATGACAGAAGAAAATTTGCAAGTGGTCAGCTTACTTCATGATTTGAAAATGAGCTCATTGACGGTCTTATGTTATTTTAAGTGTAATAAATATCAAAACGAAGTGCGAACTTATGTAGGCCATACAGTCTGATAGTTATAGAAATACATGAAAAAAACGTAAATTAGTTACAAACTACGGATTGCACATACTTTATTCAACATGTAAACGTCACTACAGCTATTGGGATTTAGGTCATGACATGTTAGATGTGTTTGCCATCATTGTCGATGATCTGATACTGACGAACAGCGAAATTCTGCATGACACGCTGAAGTGTCAAAACATCGATGCAGTCGGTGACTTCCTGAAATTTTGCTTATTGAGGAACCCATCCAAATGTAAGTGGGCTTCGTCGCTAAACCAAACCATACATACGCATACTAATTCCCATCATGCCCCGCGGCCAAATATGCAGTTTCAACATCATAACGTTAGCCGTTCAGAAGTTGTGACGACCTTATTTTATAGTTCAATAATTGTCAACCTGTATATTTAGTAGGATGGTAGCGCCTTCCCTGTTGCTCGTGTCACTCTACGAAAACCAGAACGAAAAGAACGACTACATCTGCGCAAGACTAAGCCCTAAGTTCGAAGTTCTTTCACTTCGTGTTACCCTCTTTGGAAACTTGGTCTTACAGGGAGACACAAGACAACAGGAAATGCGGAAAGCTGAATCTGGGTTCGATTCTCTTAACACGTAAGAGAGCCACACATCACAAACGCAAAGTTAACGGACCTAGTATAAAAGGCTCATAGTTTCAAACGAAAATAATTGGGACTGATAGACTACGGAACGATTACTGGAAACGGAAATCTATATATACGGTGGTTCAGCTAAGCTGTTAGCTTCAGGTATTTCCGTAACCGTTTAAGACATCGAAATTCTGTTTTCACCCAAATGAATTGTGAAAAGTTCTTACTAACTGACGTATAGTCTCTCTTTTTACAGAATTTGTTAATTACACAGAAATCGGTATCAACTTCGATTCTCAAATCGAACTATAGTACTTACTGCTGCTAGTATCGTAGTTATAAAAGAGACGAACTCAACGCATTTTCATTCTTCCAAATCTGGTTAGTAGTTTCGAAGAGATCACAATATTTAAAATGTAGGATTTACCTGTTTTGAACATAAAAGCGATTGGTATCTTACGCCAAAGTTCATGTTGTCACAGGGAACTGTCGCGTTCTGCTTGCAGAAGTGGCGAAAAGGTTTGACTCAAGACGTACAGTAATCAAAAAGGATGATTCACCAGTTACAGCTCTGCTCTTGTTTCTGCCAGAGCTTCGAAAGAAAGGTGCACATCTAAAATTGAATGGATTCATTATACAGGGACCTGAGGTATGAAGATTTTTAAGTAGTAATGGCTCTGAGCACTATGGGACTTAACATCTGAAGTCATCAGTCCCCTAGAACTTAGAACTACTTAAACCTAACTAACCCAAGGTCATCACACACATCCATGCCCGAGGCAGGATTCGAACCTGCGACCGTAGCAGTCGCGCGGTTCCGGACTGAAGTGCCTAGAACCGCTCGGCCACCACGGCCGGCTTTTAAGTAGTAAGTTAGCGTTGCGATTTCTTTGAAGAATTTGTAGTCCGGACATTCTAAATATTGTAATTTCTCCGAAACTACTAATCGCATTTTGTAGAGTGAAACACGAATGTACTCCTCTCTTTTTAAAAGTACGATACATACTAGCAGCAGTAATTACAGTGAAACTTTCTGGCAGTTTAAAACTGTGCCTCAAACCAAGACTGGAACTCGGGACTTTTGCATTTCGCGGAAAAGTGCTCTGCCGAGTGAGAGTGACTGACTCTGCAATATCCTTTCTTCCAGGAGCTTTAGTCCTGCACGTTTCGCACGAGAACTTCTGTGAATTTTGGAACGCAAGATATGAGGTACTGGCGGAAGTAAAGCTGAGAGGATGGGTCGTTAGTCGTCCTTCGGAAGCTCACGCTTTTTCTTCTTTTCTTTTTAAAAATGAAATGGGTATGTAGCATTTAACTGTTTAATTAAAACGTGATACGACAGAAAACAAACTCATTTTATAAATAGTAATACATTCTAAAAGACATTCACATTTCATAAACTGTTTTAATATTCCGGGCAACTGCAGCTGTTGGAAGGCATGATGTTAGGAATAACTCCGCTCACATCTGGTAAAATTTTTGCTTATTAAAACACGACCAGTTTCGTGGCTTTAAGCCGCATCACCATGTGAATTATGGCGAGCCAAAGGTAAGAAAGAATGGGGCACTTTTTATTTACCTTTCTGTCGCCATAATATTGACGATATTCTCTGAATAGTAACTTTTGACCAGGAGCGGTGGGTACGCCTACGCGGCTTAACGCCGCGAAACCAGTGGTGTTTTAATAAACAACAATTTTACCAACTGTGAGCGGAGTTCTTCCTATCATCATTCGCATTTCATTCTTTAGTACAGAAAGCTGTAAAAAATTGTCCATTGAGTTATTTCTTAAACGACATTTTGTACAATTCTCGTTACAATCCTTTTTCTTACATAAGGTCTTATGTAAAAACATTATCATAAGTGTCTCGAGAAAATTCGCGTACACAGACCTGTATCTGGGATAATGAGTTAGTAGCTCATGTCCATCCCATAAGTGTGCAGATGCTGTAAGCTGTCCGTTAACTCAAGTCCAAAACTTACACGTGGTGCGTGCGCCATGATCCACGTTGTTGCGTGTCACTTTGCCGGCAGAGCATTTGCCCACAAAGACTGAGGTCCCAAAGCTTGAAAACAATAGCTCTGTGATTAATATAGCCATGAAAAGAGAGTATATGTTATTTAGAGAGGACTTTCTCACAATTGACTTGAGAGAAAATAGAATCATGTTATCTTAAATGGCTCCGCAAATACTTACAGCGAATTATTCTGTATCTATTAACGATCACGCAATAAAGTTAGTCAGTTTTCATGTAGTCCTAGGTGGTGCTTCTCGTGATTTTGGTTCGTAGATATGATTCACGCCACGCGACTTGGATTGAGCAACTGCTCACGCGTTCCATTCTGGGAGTATCGCTTTGCTCTCCAATTTTACACGAGGCTGTTTGTCTTCTAATGACGTTTTTTCTGACCTTAAAATGTTTTTGTCAGTGAATGGATGATAATGTGCGGCGGGTGTGTTATCTGTCTGTTCTCTGACGTTAATGAGCTACGAAACGTCCACATGCATTATTACTTACACATACACAATACAGACGACGAGGAAATTACGTGTGTGGGACAAGTCGCGATTCGTACTCTCGTACGGGCGTCAAATGAAAACCGTAGTCAGGTAGAATAGATTACTCGTATGTGCTTTGTGCTCAGCATCATTAGTGCGAGCTGCGCCTCACCCCGTTCAAGCGAAAACGCTCTGTGAGTGCTGCAGGCACCCCTTAGTTGTGCCTCATTCATCATATTTCTTACCTCCCGCTTTTGTAGCCAACTGTTTCTACTTTAATTTCAAACGCACGTTACGGTTCCAGAACGCCCAAAAACGAGTGGCTGCAGGGGAAGAGGGTGAGCAAGAATAATAGCCTCGTATTTTCTGTTCTAATCCACTCCGTCGAGTGCAGCGTTAAAGAGACAGCCAGGCCCTTGAATACTGCAGCCAGACGCGCCTACGCAGACCCACCGAAGATAAATTGCGATCCCGGCCAGCTTTCTGCTTTCGCTTCCCTTGCGGCAAAACTTTGTTCTGGGCCGGGAATTACTGAACTAAATCGGACAGCTGCTGTATTGTTTGCTGACTTGGAAGCACATTTACAGTGTTCCATTTATTCCCCCACGTCTCCCACCTCTTAACCACTCCTCCCTGCGCCAATCATCGCCCTAGAAATGAAATTCGATTTCTGATGTTTTCAGGACTTACATTTAGCCATAATGGTAAAAGCGACAACTTTTGCACTATCGAAATAATGATGGACGTCACATTAAAACTGTGTGCCAGAGGGATTCTAACCCTGCACCTTTTCTCCCGCGGGCAGGTCTCTCACAGACGGAGCCATCCATGCAGGACTCACCATCTGCCCCCTCTCTTACCTTAGAAATTTGACAGAAAGGGGTATATTGTGGTTGCCAAAACTGTTCATTCAATTTTGAGATAATATTAACAACGATGTCAAAAGGAACGTTCCTGTAAAATTACTAAATGTAAATGGAGATATTAGAAGGAAATCACATACAGGACGATAACGCGACCAATCGTGGAGTGTCGCTCCACTGTCGAGGCATGACCACAGATAGTGGATGAAATCAGAGTAACAGCAATGGTCGGGGATCTTAAATGGGAAACCCTGGCGGAAAGACGATGTAGCCCTCGTAAAACTCTCTTTAGTAAATTTTGAGAACCTGTATTCGAAGAAAGCTGCGAAACCACTTATCTTACCCACTGTCCAGTTTCATTAATGTGACCACCTGTCAAAAACTTGAATAACCACCTTGCGCATAGCAGACCGCTGTGAGATGTGCTGGAAGGAGTCAATGAGGTTCTGGAAGGTACCTAAATGGATGTAGAGCCATGCCGACTCCAGTGCCGTGGCCACCGAGGTGACCCCACAGAATTACGATTGGGTTTTAATTCGGGCTCTTTGGTCATCAGTGGAGTGTGGTGAACTGCGAGCTGTGTGACACGTTGCATTGTCCTGCTGCCAGATGTCATCATGCCTTGAAAAGCATTGTATGTAGGGGGGATATGGTCCCCAAGGATAGATCGGTACCTGTACTGATCAATTGTGCCTTTCAGAATGAAGAGATCACCCAGGGAATGCCAAAAACACATCAGTTGTAGTTGCAGACACAACATCGCTGCTACAGTATTCAACAGAAGCCAGCTCTAGATGTTAGCCAGTGATTGGATGGTGTATACGGTCGGAGTTCGCCCCATAAGCGTCACCTAAGGCCTGAAGTTGGTGTTTTGAGATACAGAAGCTGGCTGCCATATAATAAAATAAGACCTAAGGAACGGCTGCAGGTGTTCATTTTGTTATACCTGCCGTCTGTGGCTCGTTCTGCACCACAGTGCCTCAGCGCAGATTTTGGATGGCGCCATTTTGCCATGGACGGTGTACTTTAACCACGGCGGCACGCGAACAGTTTATAAACTTAGCCTTTTCGGAAATGTTTCCACCCTTTGCCCGTTAGCCTATGATCTTGTCCCTTTGGACATAAGATAAATCGCTCCGTTTCTGCATTATGTCAATGGAAATGGAAATGCTGTGTGGCTAGGGCCTCCCGTCGGGTAGACCGTTCGCCTGGTGCAAGTCTTTTGAGTTGACGCCACTTCGGAGACTTGCGTGTCGATGGGGATGAAATGATGTTGAGAAGTACCGGATGATCAAAACGAGAGTGTAAATTTGAAAACTGAATAAATCGTGGAATAATGTAGATAGAGAGGTACAAATTGATACACATGCTTGGAATGACATGTGGTTTTATTAGAAACAAAAAAATACAAACGTTCAAAAAATGTCCGACGGATGATCAGAATAGCAATAATTAGCATAACAAAGTAAGACAAAGCAAAGATGAGGTTCTTTACAGGAAATGCTCAATATGTCCACCATCATTCCTCAACAATAGCTGTAGTCTTGGAATAATGTTGTGAACAGCACTGTAAAGCACGTCCGGAGTTATGGTGAGGCATTGGCGTCGGATGTTGTCTTTCAGCATCCCTAGAGATGTCGGTCGATCACGATACACTTGCGACTTCAGGTAACCTCAAAGCCAATAATCGCACGGACTGAGGTCTGGGGACCTGGGAGGCCAAGCATGACGAAAGTGGCTGCTCGGCACACGATCATCACCAAACGACGCGCGCAAGAGATCTTTCACGCGTCTAGCAATATCGGTTTTTTTTTCCTAATTAAACCCCATGTCATTTCAAGCATGTGTGTCAATGTTTACCTCTCTGTCTACATTATTCCGTAGTTTATTAAGTTTTCAAATTTGTACTGACTTTTTGCTCACCCGGTACGACACAACACCTAGTCCCTGAGCCGAGAAAATCTACGACCCAGCAGGGAATCGAACCCGGGCCGTTAGGTGTGACATTCCGTCGCGCTGCCCACTCACCTACCAGGGGCGAGCATTATGTCAGTGACTGGTTACCATTGTCTGCTGTGAAATCTTGGCTGCAACCACATTTTTGCGAAGGCTGTTCTCGGAAATATGAAGGTACATGCTTCTATGAATATTTCAATGATAATCTTTTTCTTTGCGTGTTGTAATCCCAGTCTACTTCCTCAGTTTCTTAATTAGTGAGCTTGGAAGCAAGTACGCATCAATTACCTAGCGCGATCAAGACTGGAACTGGAAATCATGCTTGAAGTGATAGACTAGCGGGTCGCTCGATTTTGGAACCGATATTGATTATTTTTTTCAATAGAATAACAAGTTAGAGAAATGAATTTAGACCTTTATTGTTCACCATTAAGATTTTATTATTTATTTTTTTAAAGTAAAAACCTTTCGCCCACAGCTACACAACATCAACGAAAGGCCTTCGCGAGTGCGAGGGCGGTTGCTGGGAGAATTCTACAATTAGTAACCTGGAACAAAATTGCTTTGAAACTGATACTATAACGTAGTACGTAGGGATGTTTAAAAATGATTTTTAACAAAATAGTTGCACTCCGAAATAAAAGTCAATGTTTCCGACAAAAAGTCGTAATAAAAACGTGCGCCAGATATCGAAATTAAAATACGTCACAAAAATCCTATGTACTACAATAGAAAAATCATCGAACGATATAATGTAACTGCGTGTATAATTCATGTGCTATAGCTCCCACCAACTTGAAATTTGTTGTTTTGAAAAACAAGCGTTTAAAGCTTCATTTTTTTAAATATTGAAACTGAACAAACATTTAATCGACAATGCCATCACCGTATAGTCGGCCTTTTCTTCGTCGATGTCGAAATACTCTCGTTTTGACCAAATTATGTCTGCTAACTGACTTCCACCACCAATCGACGTGTTTTTCGCACGATTGTGATTACTTTTTGAACCTTTCTATCCTTATAAACACTTTTTTTTTCAAGCACTCGGGTTTTACTTTGTATAAAAAACAAGCGAAATGACAAGTTAAGCAGACGTGTGACACGCATGTGCTTTCAGACTGTGTGCCTTAAACGAATCGTGTTACGAAGAGAAATCTTTTGGGAATTGTATTTTAGTTGATAGTAATGCCGCCCTCTGTGATACTGTCCGAAACTAACAGGACATCTACTCCGTCAGTAACTATTGTACCATTACATTGGATGAATTCGAGCTTTCGGATGCGGAAGGTCCCCATGCGGTAAACCGCGGTTTTAACGTAGTTCAACATTTATGGCACACTTTATATGAATGCATCATAAAAATAGATTGTCTAAGGAACATTTCAAACGAATAAAAATGTCTACCCCAGTAATTTCCCCTCCGATAGGGGACAATGTGAAGTTGCTTCTGTCTCATGTTAGACTGAGTGACAGTGTACCTAGTAAAAAGTCATCAAACAATTACAACGAACTATCTTCATCCCTATAATTATTCTTCGCTGTGTGCTTATTTCTCGGCCTGTAATTATCTCGTCATAAACGGGACGTTAAAACCTTGTTTCTTTTAATTATATCTTCCTGATGTGTAAAACGATGACCACGTGGAGACACCGCAGTGCGGGTGTGAAATCGTACCGGAATGACGGAACTGCCAAGATTCCGTCACACACCCCTTCAGATTCGGTGATTAAATTTTAATTTCCCAACGGAGCCGTTACCTTAAAAATGGCCCTATAATGGAATCCTAAGGGGGAGAATTACTATAAATCCTATTGAACGACTATTTTTACTCAACCGACAAATAATAATAATAATAATAATAATAATAATAATAATAATGAATTAAAAGAAACTACAAGTTACTTCAAATGAAATACCAAAAAAATAATTGATGTTTTATTATATTAAAAGCTATGACATAGCCTAAGACTCAGTGAGATGACTGTTAGAAAAAGTTATTGCAGTAAACGTACGAAGCAACTTGGGGGAGCACTGCCATATCCTAGCTGCACATCCAATCCCTAGTACGAGTGTAGCCCACCAAATGTTTTAGTTACTCCAGTGGTTGATTGAATAACAAATGAAAACGCTACTAAGACTGGATCCGGTATTAATGGTACTTTGGCAACGGTACGTCGGCTTTGCAAACATCAACTCCCACCTTTCGCCGGTGCTAATGCATCTTTCATCAATATGATGTGGCGATAAGCCGACCGTGCGTGGTCGCATGTGAAGAACCAGACTCTCTATCGTTAGGCATCGGATACCACCCACCGTTTGAACACGACATCTGAATCCAGCGATATTTGACAGTCCACGTGCAAACAAAGTGTGTCCATTCCACATCTCCCTACTCCCGACTCTACTGGTTGCGACGTTCCAGCCACAGACGCCAATCAGGAAATACTGTACGTTACGGCAAGTTGAGTAAGAGGGTAAGGGATGGAGATAGGGTGATATATATGTGCGTCTGATAAATCCCTTCTCTCAAAATTATTTCTCGCCTTCATACCTTCTCTGTGTTACCACACATGGCGTGGCACTAATCTCATATGTACTAAGATCGCAGTACACGCCAGGTGCCTGTTTGCTTCCACCGCCCTGAATGGAGTGCCTAAGTTGTAATAAATGTTCTCCAACCCGCAGTCTTCTATAGTTGTTGTCCCCTGCGCAGAAAACAGCACATAGGTTGTGAATCCATTATCTTGAGGCTGTAAGAAACTCTTAGCCAGGAACTGTTATTTTAGAAGTAATTAAATTTCCTATCAGTCTGTTTATACGGGATGCCATTCGCTTTTTATTACCAGAACACAACAAACTGCACAATTTCATTCCACTTTAGAGTCACAAATAATTTCTATTCTTCAACAAATCAGTGAACTGCGTATTTCCGTAATTACAGCTCTCACATTTACAAACTATACATGGCAAATTAAGTCTTACCTGACACCGCGACAGACAACAAGTCTGTTCTTCGATACTGCCGAACCAGCTCTGTCTGATCTTACAGCCGAACCACTTCGCCCGCCATCCAAGTTAGGCGCAATCCGAAGATCACCGAAGTGCTTCGTGCCCCTTTTCGTTCAACAGTTGTTTATTATTCTGCTGGTTATTAATACTTGTGAAATAATGGAATGATAGCACGTTGAGAGATGCTTTAATGTGAAATACAGGTAAGTGCGCTGTTTAGTTTTTCTAATGTTAATACAGGGTGTTTCAAAAATGACCGGTATATTTGAAACGGCAATAAAAACTAAACGAGCAGCGATAGAAATACACCGTTTGTTGCAATATGCTTGGGACAACAGTACATTTTCAGGCGGACAAACTTTCTAAATTAAAGTAGTTACAATTTTCAACAACAGATGGCGCTGCAAGTGATGTGAAAGATATAGAAAACAACGCAGTCTGTGGGTGCGCCATTCTGTACGTCGTCTTTCTGCTGTAAGCGTGTGCTGTTCACAACGTGCAAGTGTGCTGTGGACCACATGGTTTATTCCTTAGAACAGAGGATTTTTCTGGTGTTGGAATTCCACCGCCTAGAACACAGTGTTGTTGCAACAAGACCAAGTTTTCAACGGAGGTTTAATGTAACCAAAGGACCGAAAAGCGATACAATAAAGGATCTGTTTGAAAAATTTCAACGGACTGGGAACTTGACGGATGAACGTGCTGAAAAGGTAGGGCGACCGCGTACGGCAACCACAGAGGGCAACGCGCAGCTAGTGCAACAGGTGATCCAACAGCGGCCTCGGGTTTCCGTTCGCCGTGTTGCAGCTGCGGTCCAAATGACGCCAACGTCCACGTATCGTCTCATGCGCCAGAGTTTACACCTCTATCCATACAAAATTCAAACGCGGCAACCCCTCAGCGCCGCTACCATTGCTGCACGAGAGACATTCGCAAACGATATAGTGCACAGGATTGATGACGGCGATATGCATGTGGGCAGCATTTGGTTTACTGACGAAGCTTATTTTTACCTGGACGGCTTCGTCAATAAACAGAACTGGCGCATATGGGCAACCGAAAAGCCCCATGTTGCAATCCCTGCATCCTCAAAAAGTACTGGTCTGGGCCGCCATTTCTTCCAAAGGAATCATTGGCCCATTTTTCAGATCTGAAACGATTACTGCATCACGCTATCTGGACATTCTTCGTGAATTTGTGGCGGTACAAACTGCCTTAGACGACACTGCGAACACCTCGTGGTTTATGCAAGATGGTGCCCGGCCACATCGCACGGCCGACGTCTTTAATTTCCTGAATAAATATTTCGATGATCGTGTGATTGCTTTGGGCTATCCGAAACATACAGAAGGCGGCGTGGATTGCCCTCCCTATTCGCCAGACATGAACCCCTGTGTGGGGACACTTGAAAGACCAGGTGTACCGCCAGAATCCAGAAACAACTGAACAGATGAAGCAGTACATCTAGTCTGCATGTGAAGCCATTCCGCCAGACACGTTGTCAAAGGTTTCGGGTAATTTCATTCAGAGACTACGCCATATTATTGCTACGCATGGTGGATATGTGGAAAATATCGTACTATAGAGTTTCCCAGACCGCAGCGCCATCTGTTGTTGACAATTGTAACTACTGTAATTTCGAAAGTTTGTCTGCCTGAAAATGTACTGTTGTCCTAAGCATATTGCAACAAACGATGTATTTCTATCGCTGCTCGTTTAGTTTGTATTGCCGTTTCAAATATGATGATGATGATGATGAGTCCCATACTCCGTTTTACCGAGCGTAGGGGAGCGACGCGGGAGACCCGCGCCGCCATACTAGGCAAGGTCCTAGTGGAGGTGGTTTGCCATTGCCTTCCTCCGACCGTAATGGGGATGATTGATGATGATGATGAAGACGACACAAACACCCAGTCATCACGAGGCAGGTGAAAAATCCCTGACCCCGCCGGGAATCGAACCCGGGACCCCGTGCTCGGGAAGCGAGAACGCTACCGCGAGACCACGAGCTGCGGACGTTTCAAATATACCGGTCATTTTTGAAACAACCTGTAACAGAAGATTATCATACAGGCGCGCAACTTCCGAACGCAGCAGCCAATCGTGGAGTTGAATAACAATTTACGCGGTCTTTCTCAGGATACAAATACCTAACAAACCTTGCCACGATACCTCACACCATATTACGTCATCTTGTCACTTCTGCCTTCTCAACTAGTCTAAGATGATCTTGTACCCGAATACGATAGCTGCATAGCCAGAAATATTACAATGTTACTATTTCCGCCAATATCGCGAAAACCTCCACGTTTAATAAATTCCCATCACGCGGGCGAATGAGAGCACATCTTCCTCGCCAATTTGCTCTAGAAATTCTCATCTGACGTCAGTCAGTAAGCGACGGGCGAATCAGAGCGTTGTTTGTACACCTCCGAATTTCCAGAAACCTAACCAACGTGACGGAAGATCCACGAGGCTCCTCTTCCCACTACGTAGGTCCAGACATTTGATGGCTTGTGATTTTTCACCACAAATTATCCAGCACTTGAGAATACCGCCGTCAGCCTTCTACAGAGCCGAACCGCGCCGAATACCGCGAATCCCGTCTTTGACAGGGGAGTTCCGTGAGCTTTGTCGGGTGGTTCCTTGACACGCGTAAGCTGGAAGAAAGCCTTTGAATGCCTTATGCTCCCCTCCCAGTCATGATAAGGTGTGATGAATTTAAACGGAAGGAGGCAAGCCAGACGTAATGTAACCTTCCACACGTCTTGCAAATTACCAGCAATATGACTACACTCCTTCTCCTTCAGCTTTCTATTGTAATACACGGTAGTGCCAAAGTAACTGGTATAGGCATGGGTATTCAAATATAGAGATATGTAAAGAGGCACAATACGGCGCTGCGGGCGGCGTCGCCTATGTAAGACAACAAGTCTGGCGCAGTTGTGAGATTGGTTGCTGGTGGTACAGTGGCAGGTTATCAAGATTTAAGTGAGGTTGAACGTGGTGCTACACTCGGCACACCAGCGGTGGGACGCAGCATCTCCGAGGTAGCGATGAACTGAGGATTTTCCGGTGCGATCATTTCACGAGTGTACCGATAATATCAGGAATCCTGTAAAACTTCAAATCTCCAACATCGCTGAAGACGGAAAAAAGATCCTGCAAGAATGGGACCAACGACGACTTGAGAGAGTCGCTCAACGTGCCAGAAGCGCAACCCTTCCGCAAACTGCTGCAGATTTCAATGCTGGTCCATCAACAACGGTCAGCGTTCTAACCATTCAACGAAACATCATCGATATGGGCTTTCGGAGCCGAAGGCCCACTCGTTTACCCTGCAGGACACAAGTCTTTACCCCTCGTCCGGGCCCATCAACACCGATGTTGGAAAAAAATGTCTCTGAGCACCATGGGACTTAACAATTGAGGTCATCAGCCTCCTAGAACGTAGAACTACTTGAACCTAACTAACGTAAGGACATCACACACATACATGCCCTAGGCAGGATTCGAATCTGCGACTGTAGCGGTCGCGCAGCTCCAGACTGAAGCGCCTAGAACCGCTCGGCCACAGCATCCCGCCCGATATTGGACTGATGATGACTGGAAACATGTTGCGTGGTCGGACGAGTCTCGTTTAAAATTGTATCGAACGGCTGGACGTTTACGGGTATGGAGACAACGTCATGAATCCATGGACCCTAAGCGTCAGGAAGGGACTGCTCAAGCTGGTGGAGGCGCTATAATGGTGTGGAGCGGGTGCAATTGGAGTGATATTGGACCTCTGATACGTCTAGATACGACGCTGACAGGTGATCACCTGCATCCATTCATGTCCATTGTGCATTCCGACGGACAATACGACACCCCAAACGTCCAAATTGCTACAGAGTGGTTCCGGGAACACTCTTCTGAGTTTAAACACTTCTGCTGGCCACCAAACTCTCCAGACATGAGCATTATTGAGCATATCTAGGATTCCTTGCAACGTGGTGTTCTGAAGAGATCTCCAACCCCTCGTACTCTAATGGCTTTATGGACGGCCCTGTAGGATTCTTGGTGTCAATTCCCTCCAGCACTACTTCAGACATTAGTCGAGTTCATGCCACGTCATGTTGCGGCGCTTCTGCGTGCTCTCCGACTTCAGTGTAAATAACCAAACTAACACGTACTGTTTGCAAGAAACTGTCGTTTTCTTGCTATTTGTCTCGGTAGACTTTCACCGTTTGCGGACGTGTCTATTTCCGTCCCGTTTCATCTTCTAGCGACGGGATAAGCTTTGAATAGAATACGATTCCGGTGCTCCGGAGAGTCACGTCACGTGAGACTACAAAACGCCAGTGTCTCGCCGGCTGTCGGTTTCTACCGGCGGTAGGTAGATAGAGGCGTTGGCAAGCGCCTGCGCCTGTCGGCTATTCATAGCGATGGCGCGAGGTAAGGTGAAGAGAGCGAGCGAGCCAGCCAGCCGGCACTCCCTGGCCTGCCCGGAAGAGAGCGGACGGCGATAAGGGCCCGTCTGGCCTCTGACGTAGCACGAGCCACCAGTTCAGCGCCGCCGCGCTACGCGCCCACCTGCACGGTCGGCATTGGAGGCGCGCTTCAGCTGCCTCCCGTAGCCTGCTGGGCCTCTGCCAAAGCACCTACGTGTTCATCTTTCGAGCTGAAAAAAGCAATCGACGACTTAACAGTAGTGCAAGCTCCTAGAAAAACATGTATACACTACAGGAGAGGCAGGTAATATCCGGGGTGTCACAAATCGATATCGACTCTCTTCCAGGGGTTGTAAAAGGTGCCGAGAGGAAGAAACTGACGATAGAAACCCATGTGCGGAGACGTCCTCCAACGACGCTGCAGAACTTCGAAGTTATAGGCGCCGGCGCCTGCAACTAGGCCACCTTTCCAGCAGCAAACGTAACTTTGAACGATGACGGACCATAGGCGTAATGTACTGTAACGTTTGTTGTTCACTGATCGCGACTGATAGCCACGATCGCCAGTGTAGAAGATGGAGCTACCTGCTGCGCAGAAAAGCCTTGTCTCCTATGAATGCGATGCTCTGTAGCCTCGGTGGACGACGATTTATTTTTCTCTCGCAACTCTCTAAAATCTCCAGCGTTTTTCTGTTTACAGGAGAAAAATAAATTGCGAATGGACCCCGTATCCGAAACAGTCATCGCCGAGGCAGCAAAGCATTGCATTCGTGGGAGACAAGGCCTATCACCGCAGCAACTAGCTCCATCTTTTCCAGTGTCGATCGTGTCGATCACTCGCGATCACTGCATAACAAACAACATTGCCAGACTTCCGCCTCCGGTCAGTGAGCGTCCAAATTCACGTTTGCTGGTGAATGAGTCGCCTAACGGCAGACGCCACTGCTTATAACTTCGACGTCGTTGGATGACATTCTGGGACTTAGTTCCTAACCGGTTTGTACCTCAACCTGTATAATACCAGTAGACCTGCTGCGAATTACCATGCATAAACTATCATATCTCCCGAAGTATGTGTCGAACAATAATAGAATTTCATAGGTACCCTCAGCGGTATAGCTGGATGCTGTGAGGGAAGTGTGCTGCGAATAGATTCACTAGTAAGGAAGTAATAAACTGAAACGTCATGCCTAATGCTACGCTTATGGTGCACGAACAGCGAAAACCTAATAAGCGATAAACTTTTTTCTTTTCGTTACTTTGTTCGGGGTGTTAGTAAGAAAAGGTTTAGTTAAGGCTTGAAATTATGTGGAAAGTTTGTTGGAAGTCGCTAAGTGCTCTCATTCGCAAATACAGGATGAATATAAGATCAACGGACAAAAAATTAGCCAACCCTAGAGAACAATGAGAAGCACCATTTAATACCATGTCATTCCGCCCCTGTATTTGATAACCGCCTGGATTCGGCTAGGACGTGAGCCCACAAGATAGTGCAGGTACGTCGGTCGCATTTCAGTTAAGCCACTCGCAGAGAATTTCATCGTGCAATTCCATCGAATTGGCGTGATGCTGATGTCAGCATTTTACCCACTGTTCCAACACGTCCCACAAATTTTCTGTAGGGTTCTAAAAGGGAATTTTGTAGGCCATTAGAGATGCAGTAGGGTGGAGAAGTGTTGGGAAATCAGTCACATATTCTTCCAGCTTTGCTATTTTCGTCTTTATGTACCTGTGTGAGCGTCACCTCTTGCGAGGTGAATTATTCCATATATTCATTGCATGCAGTGTCCGTCGCAATGTTTAACAGGATGGGATGGACCTCCGTTCACTGCTTGCAGCGGTTCCTGCCGAGTTTGAAAGCGATTTTGATTCATGAGACGTGAAACGCCTCTTCCGCCCCTCTTAGTCGGGATCTTTTTCCGAACGCAGTTCTGACGTCGTGTTTCGTAGTCACGTGTGTTGCACCACTGCCTGTAGACACGAACGGTCCGCCGCGAAACAGCAACAACCAACTTCACACACCGTTTTGCCATGGACATGACCAAAAACGATTGCCCTTCTTCGTCGCTCTGCCATGTCCATACATTTACCATGAGTTGCGCTGTCTCAAGAAACATAGAAAGTTTCTTACTTTGACACTTAATTATTGTTTTAAACCTTTAACACAAGATGTATTTTCTTGGTGAGTAGATTATGGCAACATTTTAATTTTTTAAAATTCGGCCTGTAATTCCATAAAAAGTTAAAAATCAGATTTTTATTGCTCTTGGAACCAGGTAGGTAGGCAATATGCAAATGGGCTCGCATAGCGTGCTCCGTTTTAGACGCGGAGAAAAGAATGGAAGGCCAAAGGAGAAATTCGGTGTAGTGTTTCGCTCGCACTGGTCAATGTAACCACTGATGGAAATGAAAGGTTCAGGAGTGTGATTAAAATTCAGGGTGAAATGATATCAATGATCAGATTCGTTGATGACTTTCCAGTCCTCACCGAAAGTGAGATGTGGTTGCAGGATCTATTAAACTGAATTAACAGTCTAATTAGCATACAGTATCGATTTAAACTTAATCGAAGAAAGACGGACGTAATGAGCAGCAGATACGGGATTAGTGATAAACTTAACAAGAAAATTGCGGACCACGAAGTGGATGAAATGAAGGAATTCTGCTACTATGCAAGCAAAGTAACACATGTTGGTCGGCGTAAGGACGTAAGAAGTGCAGTAGCACAGGCATAGAGGGAATTCCTTGTCAGAGACAGGCCTATATTTGAGGCAAACAATCCTGTCGGAGAAACATCACCAACTGAGCATTATACCAGAGCTTGAAAATACCGCTACAGTTGTAAGGTTCTTTCATGTAACGCACGACTGGTTTCCAGCTCTTATACGCCCATCTTCATGTGTCGTAATTTGGTGCTGTGACCTCGAGCGCCGCGGTTGACGTGTACACGACGCGGTGCGCTACCAACGAGCGCAGAAACCTCTGCTATGTTTGAGGAATAACGATCAATTCCAGAACCATTGTTACCTGTCAAGACTTTGAAGGAAATGGATCACTCTTAAGTACCACAAGGTACTTTCTTTTAGCATGATTCGATAGCTCGGGAAAAGAACTATACATTGGTTTCGTGCGTGTCGGTGTTCACTGTGAAACATTGCACAGAGAAAAGGTGGAACTATGTCTGAAATCCATCCACGCTGCGTAGCGCAGTTTGAACCTGTTGAGGCTTCTATGTTTACAAGGAAGTGGAGATGAATCCGCGCTGTGCAGACACTCTTCACATTTAACATTTATCCGAATTTTACGGGGAATATTTTTTTTTAACTTTAGTGTGTGCTACTTCTCAATGTATTTTCAGCAGGTGGTGCCCCACAGCTCTTACATATTTGAAAAATGTCGTATTATGGCCTTGAGCTACTGGTTAAATACTTTATTCACACAACTAGTTTCAGTCGTCTGACCATCATCAGATTCATATAAGTATTTACAGCATCATGTTAATCGAAATATACGAGTAAAATCATTATCTTCAGGTGATACACTGTTATCATATCGTAGTATAAATTACACCGTCCGTCTCATGAATCTGTTCACAGCGTTAACGCCGATTACAGTTGTAACAGTTTTTGTAAAATGCCAGTGTAATTTATAACAGTGTATAATTCATAGTTTTAGTACCTGACGATAATGACTTTGTATTTCGCCTAACATTATGCTGTGAATACTTTTATGAACATGATAATGGCCAGACGACTGAAATTGACTGAGTATTAAAAATATTTTATCAGCAGGTCAAGGCTGTAATATGCTACATGATTGACAATTATTTCCTGAAGCCACTGAATAAAGTAAGAAACATATTTCGTTTCTTGTTTATGAGCGTCATACAGAAACTAAGCTTCCCTACTTTTTTTAAAAAAATGATATAAAAATCTTTATTGGCAACTGATACAGCAAAGTTTGAGCTACTCTTTGACGTATTTGTCTTCAGTATGCTAGTTAATATTATTACTGTATTTCTATACTTGAATTATCAAAAGTGAAACAGTGCCTCTGTGTTAATGGCTCGCTAAACAAAAACTTTCGTATTGGCAATTAGAACGAGTCAGTTAACCGTGGCTTCCGAAGGTCGTCAAGGTATCCACATCGAAGAGGTCTGTTGGCGACCGTCCATCATTAACGACGACGTTAATAAATTATTTATTTTCCAGTTCGTCCCATTGCTTCTTGCCGTAATGAAGCGGGCAGCTTGATTCTGTAACATCAGAATACCTTCTTAGTGTTTTCGATACAAATAAGTTAGGTATAAGAAAGAGATGCATTGTTTTTTGATTCACCTGACAAATCTAAGATTTGGCCCTTAGAACCTCTTCCATTTCCGCTCGTTGTTTGATTGTCACACATACGGTGAACTGTCCATTAAATATTTATTTCTTTAGAAAAACGACTGTGCCCGAACAGAACTCGGCAGGCCCGATGGCACCGACCAGCCACCGTGTCATCCTCAGCCGACTAGCATAATCGGATGCAGATTTGCTGTTTAGGCTGTTCTTAGTTTTCATGATCTGGAGCCGCTATTGCTCGATCAAGTTGCTCCTAAGAACGAGATTTTCACTCTGCAGCAAAGTGTGCGCTGATATGAAACTTCATGGTAGATTACAACTGTGTACAGACCGAGACTCGAACTCGGGACCTTTGCCTTTCGTGGGCAAGTGCTCTACCAACTGAGCTACCCAAGCACGACTCACGCCTCGTCCTTACAGGTCCAGAGTTCGAGTCTCGGTCCGGCACACAGTTTTAATGTGCCAAGAATTTTCAAGTACCTTCTCAGTTGGCTTGACAAGAATGATTGGACCCCGGTTGGTCAACAGCACATGGCAGCAAGGATGGTCACCCATACAAGAGCCAACCACGACCGACATTACTTAAATTCGGTAATCCGACGGAAACCAGTGTATCTAGCGCAGCCTGGCTATTGGCTTAGAGCAGTAGGAAAATTTAATTTCTGGATGAGTCATGCATTGGGAGTGTTGTTGGCTACGTAACTCTCCTTGATATACACGATCAGTTCCGACAAAGAGCGATTAGCGACACAGTTGAATCAAGGGAACGTTTCAATAATTGGAAGTTTTTTATGGTATCACGTATCGGCACCACCACACAGGCGTCATAGCAAGGCAATTTCAAGTTTCTGTGAGACGCCAATAGCGGTCGTGCGGGATCGGCGGACCCAATGGTGCGCATCCACTGGACTACGCCTCCAGCAGGTCTGTGCTTCGAGCGCCCTCTGCAACCGCAATATGGGATGGCCGGCGGCAGTCACTCGCGCTTGGAGCCTCAATAGTTCATGCCTAGCACAGCGAGCTTCATCCTTGTTGACACTGCATCATTTGTAATGAGTCTTCGTACATTTGGAGAAATACAAGTTACGTAAACCTTCTGTCTGTTGTGTTAACTTGTCCACCAATCATTTATGCTCATCTCCAGCTTTCTTATGACGACAGTCACAGCACCACTGTGTAACCCCAAACTCGTACACAACAAGTGTTTGGTATGTAATTAATTGTGTTCTTCCACATTTACACTGAACTTGACACTTGATCGTAAGTCACCAGAAAAAAGAAAAGAAGCTTATTCAGACGTCGTGATAGACATAAGCATGACCTAGTGTTACCTGATTAAAACCAAGGATTCCTGCCTTAGAATTTATGTACCTTACTGCGCTGGGATTCGTATAGCAACACTTACCATTTGAGTTTGCCTCAATCCTCCACAATTTTCAGATTTCATTAGCAAATGGCTTCAACATAAAAGCCGACAACAGTTGTGGAGTCAAATAAAGAATTCTTAGGCAAGGGGAGCGGTTGTTCTTGACTTCAGTACACAGCCGCGGAGCAGCAGCGCTCTCCAAGGACGTGGAGACTGACAAAAACATGAAACATTCATTTCCAGCACTTCTGATAACAGCAGAGTTTCCCGGACTTGCAGTTTGGCATGCTGCAAGCGCTCGAACCATGACCGGCCGCTCCCTCGCAGACCTTGAGTCGCCCAGGGTGCGAATCCGCTGGAAATATACGGTCGCGGAGCGCGACGTCTCTTATTCATCGCGGCTAACCGAGGGAGCTAGTTTGCGGGAGTGCTTTCGGTGGGCGCGGAGCGCCGTAATATTTTCACGCGTGAGCGTCGTAAGTCAGCGCGGCCGCGCGCCGGGACGGCTGCGAGACAAGCCGTCCGCCACGCCGCCGTATTTAACGTGGGCTTCGCCTGCGTAAGGGAGACTCTTAAGTGGCGGTTCCGACTACCCGTGCAGCCTTCCCAGCGAGCAAATTATTTCGTGGTGCAGGTAAGGCTGTGCTTGGCAAGAGCTGAGGGTTAAAGAAACGTAATTCACTTTTTATATGTGTATGGTATCACACATGTAAATATATCAACCTCAACGGTAATTAGTGATTCAGTGCAGATGCATTCTTCGTCCGATCTGTTGCGGGAATCGGCATGAGGCTGTGGCAATGAGTGTAATAGACAAGGGATGTGGTGACAAATTGGGAATTTACTAAAGGAAGGTGCAGAGGGTCAGAACTATAGCAGGAGCTGGAGAGTGGAATATAACTTACATATAAATGAGGACGTGAAATGCAAGTGCTGCTCTGAGATGAAAAGATCGGCACATAAGAGAAATTTGTGGCTGGCCACATAAAATCAGTCAGAACCTCCCACCAATCCGGACTCCCTTTCGAACAAACAAAAGCGCTGTTACGTTACTGTCGGAAAATTTTCTGAAGATGTTTCGGTGCGTGGATAATTCGGTAGTTCTACCGTGGCTCTATTCGCGAGAGGAATCGGAAAGGAAACAGCTGGTAGTGGTAGAAGGTACGCTCCGCCACGCATCGTACGATGACTTACGAACTATGAATATAGAATTTCATGAACTACAGAGAGAAAAATGACTTAGAAATTCTGCCAGCCTGGTATACACCCTTTATTTCCTTCCTTAACCTAGCATCTATAATTTTACTCAACAGTTTTTATAATTGCGTAAGCGTCCGCTGCCAGAATAAGTTAAAATAAAATTTTTCTCTGTATGGTGCCATGTAATACAGGATGTATCAAGAAGAATCAACCGATTTTTTAAAAAAAGGTCATGACTATTACGTTACGTACTGTTGGAAATAGAAAACCTAGAGATTTACATGGTTCCTGCTAGGTAGCAGCAGTGTGCGCCCACTTCAGCACTAATAAAAATTGCGTCGGGACAACAGAAAGCGTTTTGTGTTCTACGTTTTCCGCAGTGCGGGTCGGCAATAACTGATCGGCGTCACTGTCGCACTAGGAATGGTGTGCATCCTCCTACAGCACAGAGCATTAGACAATGGCGTGAACAATTCCTAGGAACAGGTTTCATGTGTAAAGGCAAATTGCCGGGCCCTCCCCGAGTGTCTGACACAAACATTGAACGCATCCGCGACGGTTTCACAAGTAGAGCGCAGAAATCCGTTCGCCGTGCAGCTCGACAGCTCAACATGCCCCAGACGGCCTTCTGGCGTGTGTTGCGTCGATGTTTAGACATGGAACCATAGAAAATTCAGCTACTAGACGCTCTTTGTGAAGGCGACAAACAACA
The DNA here is from genome assembly GCF_023897955.1 of Schistocerca gregaria. NCBI lineage: Eukaryota > Metazoa > Arthropoda > Insecta > Orthoptera > Acrididae > Schistocerca > Schistocerca gregaria. The sequence continues at coordinate 580,144,871 of NC_064922.1, forward strand.
AAGTGTGGAGTTCTGTAACTTCGTTATTGACAAGATGGAGAATGACAGTTTTCTTTCACGCTCATTGCTTAGTGACGAGGCAACATTCCATGTAAATGGAAAGGTAAACAGTCATAATGCGAGAATATGGGGTACGAAGCAACTACATGACGTTGTACAACATGAGAGGGACTATACAAAATTGAATGTATTTTGTGCAGTTTCACAGGGAAAGGTGTATGGCCTATTTTTCTTTGCCGAGAACACTGTTACAGGAATCACATATCTCGATATGCTTGAGAATTTCCTTTTCCCACAGCTGGAGACTGATTCGAACGACTTCATTTACCAGCAGGATCGGGCACGGCTACATTGTCATCTGGAAGTGCGGGAATTTTTACATCAAAGGATCACTGAACGATGGATCGGTCTCCCTGGACCAAATGACTAAGCGTTACATTACTGGCCTCCAAGGTAACTGCGCCTGACTGTATGTGATTATTTCTTGTGGGGGGTGGGAGGGGGGGGAGGTTATAAGAGACTCTGTTTACGTGCCTCCATTACTAACAACAATGAATGAACTGGGACATCGCATAACAGCAGCTATGCAAGCTGTAACTCAAGACATGTTCGGTGCAGTGTGGGGACAATTTGAATACCACATTGACACATGCCGCGCACCTCAAGGGGGGCACATTTAACACCTTCGAAAATGTATGAATAAAACTGAGTTTCCCGCTTATCAAAAAATAAAATTCATTTTATATGTTTATTAGTTTCAGAAATATAGACCTACCAAATTGGATGATTCTTTTTGATACACCCTGTATTATAAAATAACTTCCGCTAAATAAAATATACGTTCCGGCCACAGTCCCAGTGACCTTCCTATGCGTCTGCTGGTGATATTTATTGTCCAGTGTCGTGATTCCTCAGCTGAGCATGGTATTACAACACAGTTTTGAAACCTCTGATTTTTTTGTGTGAAAAACAATATAATATTGTTTCAGATCCCCTCTAGCTCAGAAGGCCAAAAATATCAACTGTTTAAAAATTGTAACGTAATGCCCAACTCAGTAGAGCAGCCACGATGCGGTGTGCTACCTTTGAGTGCAGAACAGAGAGGCTGTTCTGTGCTCATAGGTAGCACACCGCGCACACGTCCGCCGCGCCGCTCGGCGATCACAGCACAGTTGCGACACCTGAGGATAGGCTTATGAGAGCCAGAAACCGGTCGTGATAATAAAAGAAATTTACAACTTAAGCGCTATTTTAAACCTCTAGTAACATGCTCAGTTGCGGATGTTCTTCCAACAAGATTGTTTGCACAAATACTGGATCAGTGAAGTCTGGGAATTCACCCGTCGTTAGCTACGCTTCTTTTTCACTCCCCACCTTCACACCATTGATACCTGTAGGTAGGTGGTTCTTAACTCCACAACGATAGCTGCTCGACAGTAGGGTATGTTTAGCAGGTTTAGCTGAAATCGGTCCAGTGATTTGGGGAGAAGTGTGTAACATACTTACATTTATAAAATATGTATGGTTGCTGATGAGAGTTGAATTTCCTGACATTGTTTGTATTAATTGCAGCTGCGTTTCGAGACGGAAAAAGTTAACGCTCCCCTACGTATACTCCACATGCAACGTGTTGTGCTGACCAGAAGTGTGGGTTGCAGGTTGCCAGGCGTAGGAGAGGCTAGAAGCCATACATAGGAAGAACGGATCGTCGTGGAAAAATGAGTGTCTTTGCTCTTCTATGAGGTCTATACAACGTCCCTCGTAACAGAAGCCTGCTAATATTCTTGTCTCATGACAAAACTATTATACTCTAGCGAACATACGGCTCAATAACTGATTATAATGCCATTGTTCACGTGGCTATCGTGAAACGGAAACTCCAGAAGTCATAAACTTCAACTAGACTACTGACAAAATGTGAACAAAAGATTTTGTATGTTCTTTGAGTATATTTTTTTAAAGCTGTTAATGTGTTCACAGCAGCATATGTATGTAGGAAACGATAAAGATGTGGTTGATGTTCTTAACTACCACCATGGAATCCAATGAAAAATTTCTGCTAGTGTGAAGACAGTAAAAAAAGGGGGGTAAAGCAGTTTGTAAACGTGTGACCTAAGACGAAAGAATACAGTGAAAAAGTTGAAGTTGTTAGCTTGCAACAATATGTAGAACTACATCATTCGTAATACTATATTTCGGTGTTGGCTATAGCCCTAAAATAACTGTATGTGTGTGTGTGTTTGTGTGTGTGTGTGTGTGTGTGTGTGTATTCAGTTGGCTCATTGTTTATGTGACGTTAGGGATATTATCGCATACAAAATGTACATAGGACATTAGTTTTAGCGCCGGATTTGGTACAGCAGAATACATGTTTTTGACGTTTGTTACTGTTTCAATAAATAACAATTTTGCATAAAGATATGTCCGATGCTCAGATGTCTGTTTCAATAAATAACAATTTTGCATACAGATATGTCCGATGCTCAGATATCTGTGACTATCAGACCATTATGATGATGAGTTCGTGCCTGAACCAAACAAATTGGTCGTTTGCAAATAAGGTAGTTTTATAAATAATTTCTTAGCGTAACGTGCCTGCACTGTGGAGAAAAAGAAAAAAACAGATGATATTAAGAAGTCAAGATAAAAACGACTGACAGTATCAGAACGCGGAGGGTGCTAGCTTACAGTGCATCGTCTTCGCTTACTTTTGCTGAAAGCTTTTAACTCACTGTCTGTCACGTTTGTTACACTGTGTACACCCAAACGAGCGACACGAAAGAAAAGTCTGACATACAGGCCGGCGACGGATTGACGAACACAGGTGTGGTACGCTGTCCGGCCGTACTGTGGACCTTGGTTTTCCACACATTTTTAAGCAAGTACGAGGCTGGTTTCTCAAGTACAGAACAACATTTTCACCATTGGTAGTCCGAAAGGCGCGATGTGCTGCCCCCTTAGATTAAATTTGCATCTTCAGGAAGCGTAACTGTACTCAGCAACAAGTGCCAGACACCCGTCCACATACTGATCTCGCAGTCCAATTATTACAACACATGACTCATAGTGTCTTGTTATCTTACGTGATAACTGTTTTACTACTAGTTATACGGGGAATTACAATGGACATAGAATTCGAACGAATTACATGGACGTGGAATCCGAACGATTTAATACCTTGAATGTTTCATAGAGAAAACTTACGCTTCCCCCTGTACTTACAGCGCCTACTTTTCATGATCACAAGGCCGGCTTGCTAGTTCCGTAACGCGTTTTTGTTTTCATGTAATAAACGGACTTGTAATACAACAAATGTCCATGGCTATGTACTAAGAATGAAGAAGCGAACATAGCGGCAAAATTAAATCATAAAACTTTTCGATAAAAACAAAAAATCAGGACTAAACATACCCTAGGCAGCAAAAATTCAGTCTTTCTAAAGATGAAATAATCGGTTGTCATTTGTCGCGGCGTAGCATCGTCTTCGTAGTGACGTCAATTCAGCCGTAACAGGTTTATGGCGCTACAACACATGTACAGAAATGCAGGATGCATGTCTGCCGTTTAGCAGGCGTCAAGGGTGGTAAGATGATGCACTTGTATTATACCGGACATCCCTCTAAAAATACTGAGTAAGTTTATTTTGTACTTATTTCGGTGCTGGACAGCTTCACATTGCAGTGTACAACTTTGAAAATTTTGGGCGTGTTGATAAAGGTGATTGACGTCGATGTTGCTGGTCAGCGAGAAATATTCCAACACAGCCCAACATATAAACTGGATTAAGGCGTTTGATATATTTTTTTCCGTCAGTGACGTTGTTCACAAGGCGCACTTGAGAGTGACTTTTCGCAGAGAACGTAATACTTGAGTTTTGGAAAACTGCACCTACACGAATGATTTGTGTCGAACAGAGTACACATAAAGTTAATAGGCCCGTGGTGTTCACCACTATTCGATAGATGTTGTCGGAGACTGTTGTTCTTCTTCAGTTTCGTTAAAATTTTTCCAGCTCTTTGGCTATGAAATATTGTTTTTTATATATTGACATAATTTCTGTTGTAATCCTGTCGTCGAACAGTACATATATAGTCGACCTCCAAGTAGGGCCTACGTTATCTGTAGTAAGAGTTGCTTTACCTAATTATAGCGCACGCATGAATCATCACTGCAGCCAGCCACCTGCCAAACAGTTTCTCCCCCCCCCCCCCCCCCCACCACTCTCTCTGTCTGTCTGTCTGTCTGTCTCTCTCTCTCTATCTCTATCTCTATCTCTCTCTCTCTCTCACCCACACAAATGCGCCTACTTTTACGAACACTTCCTTTCCACTTCCCTCTTAGGTGCTTTTCAATGAAGGCTACTGCGTCAAGCAAAGACCCTGACAGTGTTCCTGCAGCAAAAATTTAATATCCAGCACGTGAGCTCGGCGGGGTGGAAACATTAATAACGCCAGCTTGTCAGGGAGCTGGCCCGGGAGCTGCATTCGTTGCCACTATGACGTCACAAGCCGACCCCTGCTCCCGCTTGCGTTAAGGGCGTCTGCAGGGCTGCCTGAACAACGCCCGTGGCACGGGCGGGTACTGGAATTACCAGTCCCTTCTTTACAGCGATCTGCTACAGAAGAAGAGAATATATAAGTCTGGAGCCCCTGAAGTAGAAATTTGTCTTTCAAACTATCAACATGAGATCATGCGTACGCCCTGCAACTTTCCAGGTGTGTGAAAATCCGTGACAGATCTTCAGTATAGTGTAAACCAGAAAGAATAAGGTGAACATTTCGAATGTCTACAAATGTGGTCTTCATGGTTTTAGTGTACTACAGAAACTAATTCTATGTAAGTGTGCTGGCTTCCTTGGCCGTTGGCAGTGACGGTAAAATCTGCTGGGTTGTAAGGCCGCATTACGTGCCTCATTCTTATGCAATAGACGTTTCGACACCGTTCTGGTGGTCTTCTTCAGGATCTCCTTGTGTTCCCAGTCAGCTGAACGCTGTCGAAGACTAGTGTTGCGCCCACTTGTATAAGGGAGCTTACTCGCGCTTGTTGTCAATAAGTGGCTGTGACGAGTGAAATTCTTTCGATTACTGATGGTAGGCTATCACCTTTGGGCAGAAAGCGAAACAGGCATTCCAAGAGAGGGCGCTACGTTTATCAAAATGTTACTGTCCTGCCGCAGAAGCGGCTCCTTAGTTGTTCGTATTCCGCTCGCATTTCTTATTTAATGGTCGCATTAATGAAGCTGGAACTCGTCCCCTCTATTGACAACGCAATCGTTCTTCGACTTCTAAAACGCTTTTAAGACTTTCATTCCATAACTGTTGCAGTCCTTGTCTAGCACAAGCACGTTGTTGAAATCATTATCTTGGCCACACTTCTGCTGCCATTCCGCTGTCGCAAATTTCACACTTCGTTTTAATTCAGCGTGGCACTCGTGCTCTTTAACAGTTTCTTCTACGTTCTGTTTCGCCTCTGTACATTTTGACACATCCACACCTCTCTTAGCGGACCCCCGCAGTGTGAAGGTAGTCAGGTGCGTACGTTTTACGCCGAAAAAAAATTATTTTGTTCTGACTGATCGCATTATATTCTTCGGATTCGTGATTCCAACAGCGCGCGTTTGCTAGCCAAGGAAAGTAGTATTCATTAAGTCCAAGAAGCGATTGAGATTTCCAAGAACGACTGTAATGACGACGGATGGCTACAGGCTTCCAGTTTCGTGGTACCGGCCACCAAGGAATGAAATGCGCTGCTACGGAGCGCGACGAATACAAACAACGATCAGGAAAGCACTTTGTGGCACAACAGTAATGTTTGGGATAAACGTTCCATTCCTCTCTTGTTCTGCCTGTTTCGCTTTCTATCCTATGACGATCGCCCACCAGTAGTAACCGGGAGAACTTCACGCAGTAACCCCACTTCTTCAGAATAAACAGAACACCAGAAGGTCGCAGCAGAGGCGTCGAAACGTCGACTGAGCAAGACGATGTTGAAGAGGAACATGAAGCGCCCTAACAACGTAGGAGATTTTATCTTCATCGAAATGTGTTTGTCTCCCTAAGGTGTACTGGAATAATAATGCAAAACTGGAAGTGATTATAAGAATACAGATTTTTCGGCAACAGTTGAAAAAACGCATATACAGGTGGTAAAAAAAATACAGGCGAACTTCGAGGTGGTGTAAAGGGTGTCTCGAGAAATAAATTGAGCATAGGAAACCACGTTTGGAAATGTCATCCAACGACGCTACAGAGCATTAACATTATAGGTTCCGTTATGCCACTCCTCCGGCAGTTAAAATGAGTCAAGGACTCTCGGACATGTGTTCATCCTTTATGTACGAAAGTAACCTGCTCCCTCTATTATTTAGCGATCTTTTTACAAGACGATGATTTTACATCTGGTATTTCGTGGGGAGCGAATATATTTCTTAATTTGGAGCCAGTTTTGAGTTTGATGGCCTGCAGTGCATGGTAATGACAAACTCAATCACTTGAAACTGGCTTAAAAGGCCGAAACCTGGGTCGTAATTAAACAAACAATGATACAGTCAGGTGACGTTGTGTTCATTTAAAAATCTACAAGAGTTTCACACCGCTAGTCATTAAAGCGACGCTCGTATTCGATTCCGGTCTAGCCTATCTCCTTGTCTCTGCATGTATTGCACTAATTGTTGCGATACAACATACACCTATGAGCCAAAATATTATGACCACTATCCAAAGGAAGTCAGAATGCTGGCTGTTAGCGTTACAGACACTTCAGGCGGAATGGAAAGCGTAGAAGCGGAGCAGAGACGAATAGGGAACTATTTTGGAAACGATACGCCCCGAAAGCTGGGAAATCCACTTCAACGAGCGACTCAGACGAAAGTGAATTGTTATTGCCCAGCGCCGGGACGAGAATCAAGGAAATGGTGAAGCCAGTCGGCTCTTCAAGTGCTGCTGTCGTCGGCATCTGTGGAAATTGCATGAAGGACGGTGAAACAACGAGTAAGCGACAAGGTGTTGGAAGTCCACATTTCATCGAAGAACGTGGAGATTGGAGGCTTGCCTACTCTTTAAAGCAGGATGGGCGGCGACCTGTGACGGCAGAGTACAGTGGTAGCGCAGACACAAGAGTTTCGGAGCACAGCGTTCAGCTCAAAGTGTTGAACACGAGACGACCCCACATGTTCCGTGTTGACCGAACTATATAGTCAATTACGATTGCAGTCGGCACGGGATCATCGATATTGCACAGTGAATGAACGGAAACTTATCGCGTGTTGGGATGAATTCACGTGAACGTTGTTAAGGACTGTCTGCACCCCTTCATGCTTCTCCTCGGCGGAGATGGCATCTTTCAGCAGGATAACTGCCCATGTCACAAGGCCAGAAACATGCTACAGTGTTTTAATGAGCGTGATAGTGGATTCTCGTATAGTCGTGTTCACAAAAATCGCCTGCTACGATCCCAGTGGAACACATCTGGGACACAACCGAGCATTAGCCACCAGCTTGGAATTTACTGGTATTGCGTGAACCTGTGCGTAGAAATCTGGTACCAGGTGCTTTCGTAAACTTATGAAGGACTTTTCGAATGTATGCCACGTAGAATCGGTACTCTATTGCTTTCCAAAAGTGGACCAACAGGCCATTAAGCAGGTGGTGACAATGTTATGTCGCACCGGTATACATAATAGGAATATTAAATGCAACGAAAACGACCGCATACAGGTAGAGAATATGGATGTCTTCAGTTTTACAGATAGCAAAGAGGTACTGTGCCTCCACGTACTGCACATTGGATACAGTTCCTATGTATCAAATCTTGCCCTTACTAGCCTCTGTCGTAGCGGAACCAACGGATGTCACGGGAATGCCCCGTCAACCGAGCATAGGAGCGGTTTGGAGCCTGGCGAATTGCCGCACTGCCTTCGGTATCGGGCAGCCGGAGCTGTGAATCGGAGGGTATTAGTAACAGCAATTGCAGGCGAGCGTCGCGTGTGCTGTCACACTTCGTAGGGCGGAATGTAGGAGCCGGTCACTGATAATCGTTGATTCACGTTCGCCTGAGACAACATAGTATAGTAGTTTATGATCACCGAACAGAATCTGAAAGGCAATGGCTAACTCGAGGGGAAAGCTAATGTACTGTGAATGAACTTTACACATCGTAGGGACGTTTGTCTATGAACTAAGAGTATGAGAAATTCAGTGTGTAGTAGGAACTATTCAGATTTCATCTTTGCGTCACTACCTTCGTTATGTCGAACTGTGAGAGTAGGAGCTCGATAGGGCACTTTCCGCTTATGCACTGGATTAGGGACTTAACGACATGTGATATATGTGTCAAGCTACCAACCAGTGCCCTCAGAAGCTCAACAGGCCGATCCAGACCAGTACGACAGAAAATGAATCCAGTATTCAAGAACAACCATAATGTTGAACCGGCGGTAGACTTTACAACCGATGGGAACAAAGTGTTTCAAATGACTAAACGTTTCTACCCGCTAAGAAAGAGAGAGAGAGAGAGAGAGAAAGTTGGAAATTGCGTAAGATGTTAATGAACAGAAACGCGCCTTAGCACGGCACATTTCTCTCCTATTTTTTGAGACTTGTGGTACAGAACGTCAGTCTTCATACGTATGGTCAAGTTTGCCTTTTGATTCTCAAGAAACTCCTCGCTTCGTAGCATTTCCGTCATTGTCATTTCGACATTTGTATGTGGAGACAGAAGAATGATATTTCAAGCTTTCTCGGCGTATTCCAATGATAAAAACTTCCCGGGTGATCAGCCGAGTGGTGGCGTTGTCTTTTCGAAACTTCTCAATGAGTTTAGTATCCATCATCTTCTGCCGAAGATGATGAGTACAAAACTCATTGAAACGTTGCGACAGGACGGCACCACCACTCGGTTGATACACCAAGAAGATTTTGTCACAGCATATAACTTGGGAGGCAGAATTTCGTAAAACTTGAATGAGCATTTTCCTGGCAGTATGAATCAAAAAACGCCTTCAGTTATAACTTTTCATGTTTTATTAATTACACGGTGTATTTCGGGTGTAATTTCTCTTAATACATGCTACTTTTTTTTCCAGAGGTGAAATGCATATTCTTGTCACATCAAGTTTTGATGTTAGGTTTTGAATTTCGTAAGTCAAACGCGGAAAATGTGTGCGAAATAGTGGAAAAGATGAACAGTGCAAACATAATCCAAGAAAAGCGTTTTTAACGTTTTAGCACCAGCATACATTCTCTTCTTCATCGTTTTCGTATATTTCACTTCATTCAAGAGACAGATTTGCATACACACGTGTGTAAACACTTAACAGAAGTTTTTGTACATCGTGTGATCAAAGATGAATTTATTCGTAATGCTAAAGATATAATTATTAAACAATTGACATATGCAGAAAATAATTTTAGAATAGGTCTTTAAAATTACTGAAATAACTGTGGCTTGCGAAATCTATTTGTTAATTTGACATAGATAAAAAAAGAACAGAGTCTATGGTAAATGAACAAGCAGACAAATTTTAGTTTCGGGGTTATTACTAAATAAAAATTGGGCCCTCCGTTTCAGTCTGCTGTTTTTGCCAAAGAAACAGTCTTTTTTTGTTTGGTAGTACAAAATATCATCGATTGGCCCTAGGACCACTGCAGAGGCGCTTCTGTTAACGATGCACCATCACGATGAGCTGTGACGGTTCTGACGAGTGGTGCGCGGGAGGTCGGCCCGAACTGCCCGCAGAGTGCCGTGGAGCCTGCCACTTTATTTTAGAGCTGCGTCCAGTGTGTTCTTTTTTAGCTGTACTTAACGACTCGCCGACAGCTATCTCATTAGATACGCAGCACTAACTCGGGAATGACAACCGTATAAGAGGCGCTAGGCTGTGCCCTCGTGCGTGCAATCGTCTCGCCGTCTATTTTGGGCAGATCACCATAACCATACGAAAACTTGATTAGGATTTAATCACAGCCCCTTCGATTACGTCTCTGTTTTGCCTCTGCTCCATCACCTTTAGTTTATTTTGTACTAACGTTTGTGATAAATGGAAAACCAAATATGATACATATATCTGAACGTTTAATTATCTCTGACTTCGTAACGTCATTATCGTTTGTTGGTGTCTGAACTTCTACCATCTTGTTATGGAATCAAAGTGAACTACGATGCAGTGAACTACACACCCCTTGCATAGCGTGACCAATTACAAATATTATGACTAAACTGGCGGCGACTTATTAACTGGGAAATCTAGATTTGCTTTGATAAAACCTGAAAGGAAAGGAAGACTGAGTGCTATGGTCCATCATTATATCACGGTCATCGAGTGAGTCCATCCCACATTCTTAATGGAAGGTAACTTGAAGAAAAGTGGATCATATTGATCGGGCATTGTGGCATTATCAACCATTTTGTCACTAGGCGGCAGCGTTAGTCTCTTCCAGTAACTACACAAATCTACGTAGTAAAAGAAGATCATAATACATAGTGATGATACAGACCATCATATACGTCGCACTACTTAGACGTAGTCTAGACGCAATATTTACTTACACTTCAATGCATTATTACGAAACTTAGCCGAAAAGTGCAAGGCCAAGAAAAATAACGTGAAGACTAATAGAACAGATGTGAAAATTTTTAAGCCCGCTTAGATTTCCCAATTAATAAATCGCCGAATCGCCGCCGATTTAATCATAATATTAATAATTGGTCGCGCTGTGCAAAGGGTGTGAAGTTCACTACATCAAAGTTCACTTTTGATTCCATACCAAGATGGTAGAAGTTCGGATTCCAACAAACCATAATGACGTCATCAAGTCGGAGATAATTAAATGTTCTGTCATTCATAAATCTAGATTTGCTTTAATAAGGCCTGAAAGGAAAGGACAACTGATTGCTATGCTCCATCATTTTGAAAATCCATATTTCGGGTTTGAGATGGCGGTTATTATATTTTATCAGTGACGAACGGTAAATGTTGTTACCAAAATCACCACTGAATGATACCAGTTGTTACTGAAAATGCTCGTCATGAATTAAATATCCAGCATCAGGTGAAACGATCTGATCAGTTCACGAAAATACTAACACACAAATCCTGTAGCTTGATCGCGTCTGCAAATTGTCAGCTTGGGAGAAACACAGCGTGCTTTATTAAGACACAACTTTTTGCAAACAGTAAGAGAAACGACCAACGAACTTAAAGTGGAATCCTTGAAAGAAAGACGAAGTAATTTCCTTGATAGCCCTTTGGGTGAATTTAGAGAATCTGTATTAGAAGAAGACTGTGCGGCAATTCTACTGCCACCACAGAACTTCTGAAAAGAGGAGTGGCGGGGAGAGAGAGAGAGAGAGAGAGATAGAGAGAGAGAGAGAGAGAGAGAGAGAGAGAGAGGGAGAGAGAGATAAGAATAGGGGGAGCACAATCTCTGATTGTTTATAAATGGGGAAGAAAATCGGTCGTGCCCTTTGAAACGAACGATCTCGGAGGAAATCAGTATCTAGATGGCCGGACGCGGATTTGGACGACGGTCTGCAATGTGAGTCCAGTGTGCTAACCACTGCACCACCTCTCTCGGTATACAGGGTATCCCAGGAGGAATGGTCAATACTCAGGGATATGACAGGAACGACCATTCGAAGCAAAAAAGTCTGGTAAATACGGGCTATAAAATGCATACCTTAAGAGTTGAGTTGGGCTGTTTGGGGGAAGAGACCAAACAGCGAGATCATCGGATTAGGGAAGGACGGGGAAGGAAGTCGGCCGTGCCCTTTCAAAGGAACCATCCCGGCATTTGCCTCGAGCAATTTACGGAAATCACGGAAAACGTAAATCAGGATGGCCGGACGTGGGATTGAACCGTCATCCTCCAGAATGCCATACCTTAAGAGCTGAGCACTTGTTCAGAGGAAGAGATGTGTTTCACAGTAGCGAGGATGAACAAGTGCTTACAGCTCTCAAGATGTGCACCTTAGAGCCCAAGTTTTTGCTTAGAACAATCGTTTCTGCCATATCCCTGAATACTGACCATTTCTCCTACGACACCCTCTTTACATCAGGAAGAAAATAGCTAATATTGGTTCGAGGTACACTCTGCCATGCTCTGTATGTGATTTGCGTAGTATATAAGAGTGTTGCAGATTTTTTCACATCATAAAATTTAACTTTTAAAATGCAGTTGCTTTTATCAACAGATATTTGGAAGAAACGAGGCCCTATTTATTAAGTACAGTCACTTGTTATGTTTTGCTGTCTAAATCAAGTCAATGCTTACTATCGAACACAATGTTATGTGGAGCTCTTCTGTGTTACTGCTTCGTGCCGGCCTGAGTGGCTTAGCTGTTATAGGCGCTTCAGTCTGGAACCACGCGACCGCTACGGTTGCAGGTTCGAATCCTGCTCGGGCATGGATGTGTGTGATGTCCTTAGGTTAGTTAGGTTTAAGTAGTTCTAAGTTCTAGGGGACTGATGACCTCAGATGTTAAGTCCCATAGTGCTCGGAGCCATTTGAACCAACTGCTTCGTGCATTGGATTTTAAACAATAAAACTGTATTCATACGCCTAATGTTCAGCTTAATTTCTCCGAGAAAATCGTCAGTATGGGTATTGACACGTGCCTGGTACGCTTCTGACTCCTTGACACATGGAATACGTCGGGTGGGTTAGAATCGTGGCACACGTTCTACAGATGCATTATTCCAAAGCCATTCCGCTACGGCACAGTCCACAGTGGCTGGCCGATGCATGGCGACGGAAATAAAAGACGTCGAGCCCGAGGAGGTGGCGGATAACGGAGATGAAACACGGTGTTTCATCTGCTGAGGAAAAAAATATTGCCGTATTTATGGGACATAGGCGTCGCGGACGCGACCGTCAGAGCGCGCAGAGCGAGCACTCTGATTAATAGCTTCGTCTGCTCCGCGGCACGTAAACCGCTTTATAGGCCATCTCTTTCACAGGCTGATTCACATTCTCAGCACGTCACCGCTGTATACGGCACGTTTCGTGCGATACTGGCCCGTACTCTACCATCAACAAAGGGTTGTTCCTTATGGGTCGTTCGTTCGGTTATCTACTAAAGGGAAAATTATACTGAAACGATGATGTGCCAGTATTCTCGCTACCTCTCTTTCAATCCATGAGAATAATCCTTTCGTGAAACCCTCTCAGATAACTACATGAGTGGTTCAGTAACTAAGACAAGAAGAACTCTCAAGGTTGTACGCATCTTCTTTATTTCTTTCTTGCCTTTATCCAGTGTCTTTCGCCGGTCGGCATCTTGATTTGAAAATGTGTACCTCATCTGTCTGCGTCTTGTGTTGCCCCATGTAAAAGTGCCAGAACATTTGTGAAATGTTTGCGAATCGTGTATCTAAGGCGGATCGTGGGTACCAGCGCCGTATTCAGCTAGTCAGAAGTGGCAACCTCCTACATCGGCCCTCGTCGTTAACCTGCGGGATAATCCGATCCGGGGCCGGAGCTGGCGCCTCCCCTAATTCTGGAAGCTGCGTGCTGACACCTGGCTATCGAGGCCGGTATCTCGAGGTTGTATAAATACCCACTGCGAATTAAGTTCCTCGTATCGACAGAAATGGCGATCAGAGCTTTCAAAACCCGCCGATGGGCAGAGGTTGATATACCACTGACCTTCAAAATACCGTTTGAAAACTGAGGCGTTGACATACGATGGAAGTGACTGAAGAGATCAGCAGCAACTCACCGCCATGTATTGGGAATTTACGGAGCGTGTGTAATGCCACGAAAACGAGTGTAGTTTTGTGGCCAAGATTTTTGTATAGGTGGTTCACGTGTGGAGTCAGAGCGACCACTTCTGATGGCAACGTTTCGACGTGTCAATGGATGGTTCGAGTCGGTTGTCGCTAACATTGGAGGCAGATTGCACACGAATTCAACGTCTCTCAAGCTGCGACGCAGCTAGAGATCTAGAAAATGTAGAATAAATTTCTTTTGTTTCCGTCTTTTTGTCCTTAAGCTACCGTTTTCGGTCAGTAATGACCATCTTCAGATTTTTTTTTTTTTTTTTTTTTTTTGTAACATGTGATAATAAAGCCATGGAGACGATGCTAAGCTGATTTTGTCTATATTTTGAGACGATGCCAAAAGTTTTGTGGTCTTGGCGGAAAAAAGAAATACTCAATGCCTCTATTGGCAGGGTACGACACATTGGATTATCGCAAGGTGTAATGTCGGTCGTATTGCGGCAACGCTCCGACGAGAAAAGCCAAGTGCATGGAATTATTCGTTGGACACTTAATGCTGTCTCAGGCGGAAGGTATTCCATTCCTGCACCGTGTAGTCAGAGTATGCAACGTAAGCGCATCTTGTAACACCTGAGAGTAAGAACCCATCGGTGTCTTGGAGGCACCGCTTGTCTGTGGCCCATAAAAAGTCGAAAACAAAGATACACACGAAGAAACTTGTGTTCATTGTCGTTCGTGACACCACTATTGGTTGATTTCCTCACCTATAGAGAGACTGTGAATGGATAAAGTTACTGTGCAACGCTGGAGCGGTTGCAGAATGTGATTGCCTGAATGTTAAAACGATGTTTGGAGTTCGCGAAATCAAGCAGCTGGTTGCAAACCCTCGAGGGTTTAGATGACAAGTCAATTGCGCTGTAGCGCGGAAGTGGTATTTTAAAGTCACTCAGTTCTCTGACGTCGGGAGTTAGTGATTCCAGGGAATAATGCTGTTTGGTAAACATTCACATCCTCGTCAGAATAAGGCGTCGCTTCAGACCGCGAATACTGGTAGTGTAGTGTGTCTTGTTAAACACTCGTACTATTGATTTTAAACTCTTATCCTCATTGATTTTGGTGGAGATTATCAGAAATTGCTAGCATCTAGGTGGAGGCGTTATATGGGCCATAGATTTTCCAGACCTTGGTCGCATCTCGGAATCTATCTGAATACATTTCATTGGAATAGGAGCACTTATCGAATAATTCTGTGTAACATGTCAAAATGAAGTTGGCGACCACGTTCAAGACAATTTTATGAGCGTATAAGTGCTGAGAATTAATCTGGGGTTTTCTGAATTCGCTTGTTAGTAAATCTTTGGAGCAGGAAGTCGCATAATTTGTCTCGCGCGCCCGAGGCTTGTGATGTCCGGTCCCGGCCGAACGTGACACTTCTCACGATACCACGGAGGTCCGAGAACGGTACGAAATGAACGTTTCAACCTTATTACGTTGTAAATGTCAATGTAAGGTTGCTGGAGAAAAATGGGCAACCTTCCCGTGATACTACAGTCATTACGCGAGAGCACTTTAGTCTCCGAAGCTATCGGGGCAGTATTTTTGCGACGCCAGGAAGTAGCAGACTCTTCACGTCAAGTGGTAGTAAATCACACGAAGAGCGGTCTCGCCGGGCATTTTGGGGTTATGCCGCGGTTAGCGACCCGTGACCTACTATATCCTCACAATCAAGGGCTCGTTGCCTCTCTTTACCTTATGAGCTTCGATGTTACTGACCAAGCGCGCTAGAAACACTTCATTGGAAATTAATGGCTGACGATGACCAACAAGCCCGAATTCGTACCTCAAGCAAATGATTTGTGTTTCATTGGGGAACTTAGATTTGACGAAAAAATGTAGACGGGGACTAATCATGAAATGCTTTAAGTGACCACTGAGTAGAAGTTCACAGCACTGCGAAACAGGTACCACGCCATACGTGCAGTGGTAGAAAGAGCAAAGCATCCTTCATTGCAGTGCTCCTTGAATTCCATGTTCTTAAGTATTGACCTCCTTCATTAACTAGACAAGCAAGTTTTCAAAATTCGCCGGTTATGTTCAGATCATTTCAGTTGCTGCTCTTGGGTACATTTCTCCGGTGACTGAGCACTTAATTCTTCCCGGAGCGTATGTGTTCCGAATATTATCCCTCAAGGTAGTATTTTTTTCCAGAACTCTCTCACCTGAGCTACAAAGCTCTGGCATTTTTTTCGGGCATGCACTATCCTTTATTCGTACTAATAATTCAGCGGCGGAGCGATATTTATTCCGCCCTCTTGGGAATGTTCCGCTGATCTCATGTAACAAACGTTTTGACTCTTCCCGTATTTTCTTTTGCCATTTTCCGATCTGAGGTGATTGCTTAGCCTAATTCTATTGAGGCACAAGATTTTTCATCCATTAGCATGTGGTTTGATGCGGCTCGACATCTGTATTGTTCCAATTTCTTCATCTTAGAGTAACATTCGCAGCAACGTCTTGATTTATTGGTTGTATTTCGGTTTCTAATGAATGTATACACTGAAGCGCCAAAGAAACTGGTATAGGCACGCTTATTTAAATACAAAGATATATAAATAGGCACAATACGGTGCTGCGATTGGCAACGCCTATATAAGACAACAAGTGTCTGGCGCAGTTGTTAGATCGATTACTGCTGCTACAATGGCAAGTTATCAAGATTTAAGTGAGTCTGGTGTTACAGTCAGCGCACGAGGAACGGACATGGTAGCGATGAAGTGGGGATTTTTCCGTAAGACCATTTCACGAGTGTACCGTGAATATCAGGAATCCGGTAAAACATCAAATCTCCGACATCACTGCAGCCGGAAAAGGCTCCTACAAGAACGGACACGACGACGGAAAAGAATCAAATGGTTCAAATTGCTCTGAGCACTATGGGACTTAACACCTGAGGTCATTAGTCCCCTAGACTTAGAACTAATTAAACTTAACTAACCTAAGGACATCACACAAAGCCATGCCCGTGGCAGGATTCGAATCTGCGACAGTAGCAGCATCGCGGTTCCGGACTGAAGCGCCTAGAACCGCTCGGCCACCGCAGCCGGCACGGAAAAGAATCGTTCAGCGTGACATAAGAACAACCCTTCCGCAAACTTCTGCAGATTTCAGTGCTGGGTCATCAGTAAGAGTCAGCGTGCGAGCCATTCAACGAAACTTCATCGATATGGAATTTCGGAGCCGAAGGTCCCCTCGTGTACCCTCGATGACTGCACGACACAAAGCTTTGCGCCTCGCCTGGGCCAGTCAGCACCGTCGTTGAACGGTTATTGACTGGAAACATGTTGCCAGATCGAACGAGTCTCGCTTCAAATTCTGTCGAGCGGTTGGACGTCTGCGGGTCCGGAGACAACCTCATGAATCTATGGACCCTGCGTGTGCGGTGGTCTCGCGGTTCTAGGCGCGCAGTCCGGAACCGTGCGATTGCCACGGTCGCAGGTTCGAATCCTGCCTCGGGCATGGATGTGTGTGATGTCCTTAGGTTAGTTAGGTTTAAGTAGTTCTAAGTTCTAGGGGACTGATGACCACAGCAGTTGAGTCCCATAGTGCTCAGAGCCATTTGAACCATTTTTTTGAACCTGCGTGTCAGCATGGGAGTGTTCAAGCTGGTGGACACTGTGTAATGACGTGGGGCGTGTGCAGGTGGCGTGATGTGGGACTCCTGGTTCGTCTAGATACGACTCTGAGCGACAGTTGCGTAAGCATCCTGTCTGGTCACCTGCATCCATTTATGTGAATTGTGCAATCCAACAAGTTCGAGCAATTCCAGCAGGACAATGCGACAGCCCACACGTGGAGAATTGCTACAGAGTGGCTCCACGAACACTCTTCTGAGTTTAAACACTTCCGCTGGCTACCAAACCCCCAGACATGAACATTATTGAGCACATCTGGGCTGCTTTGCAACGTGCTGTTCAGAAGAGAACTCCACCCCCTCGTACATTTACGGATTTTTGGACAGCCCTGACGGATTCACGGTCTCAGTTCCCTCCAAAATTACTTCAGACATTAGTCGAGTCCATGCTACGCCGTGACGCGGCGCTTTCGCGTGCTCGCAGGAGCCCTACACAATATTAGGCAGGTGTACCAGTTTCTTTGGCTCTTCAGTGTTTCCAGAGATGTGGTTCATACGCAAAGCTGCAGCATAAGAGGTATTATATTTTTCGTTAAAGCCATACTTATCGTGAAGATGCGTTCGTGAATATACACAGAGTGATGCAAAAGTCACGTCCACAGAACAAATAAAAGAATACCATCGACATACTTTCAGAGGTCGTAGTATGGATCAAAACAAGAAGAAACGTATAGTAAACGTGGACTCTAAAATGCATACCTTAAAAGCTACGTGCACTTCTTCATTTCCGGTACTGTGAAACAGATCTCTTCAACTGCAAGCTCTTTGTTTTATTGATAGGCGGTAGTACAGCAAAAAAAAAATTTCCGGTAAACATGAGCTCTAAAGTGCATACCTTAAGAACTATGACCACTTATCTTCGCTGCTGTGAAACAGATCTCGTCTACCCAACAAGTGCTCACAGCTCGTAAAGTATGCAATTTAGAGCTTGGGTTTACGGGACTTTTTTTCTTTTTTTCGTCTATATTACAACTGTGAAATTTTGTCGGAGTACTGGTTTACGCTATTTGTCCTGTGGGGCGTGACTTTTGAAGCATCTTGTGTATTTTGGAGATATCCCTATTGCCGTTGTTTTAATAAAACGTTAACCAGGTTTCTGTATCTGTTATCTGAAAACACTAATGCATCAATAGCAAATAAATGTCTCTGTTGCTACATCTCGAATGTCCTTTACAGTATGGTGAGTACAGAAAGATAGACAGTTGTAAGACGACAAGTACATTTTGGATTGTTCTCTCAAAAAACATATTGCTGTTGTGGTTCAATTTTTACCCATGAAATTGATTTGGTATTTATGAGAGTTTTGATGGGATTTTCGAAAGTTTCTGTTCTTTTGTCACCTGGTACAAAACAGAAATGAATTTGGACGTGTATGGTAGTGCAGGCCTAATCAGTTGAGAGAGCAATGATAGTGGTTGTAAAGATGATAATGAGCAAACAGGAAAGGAGAAGAGGCACGAAATCCAGACTCATCTAGTGGGATTCAAGAGTCAATCCAAACACGCCTACCGAAGACCACCAGCCAGTTTCGCGGCGGTCGGCAACTAGTAGCGCCGCTGTCCCGTCCAGATTCCGATCCTCGAGCAGCTTCCTTCGCGCCCCTTCCTGAAATGACAAACACGAGAGCCTTTCCAACTAAACGGACTCCTGTGTCTCGCGGAACTCTCTAAATAATCGATCTCCTGGTGATGCAGAGTGAAAACTTAGCCGGCTTCAGTGTGTCCGCTGCTTCCGCTTACGTTAACAGACGTCAGTTTTTCACAGTTTGTTTGAAGAGGAGAGTCTTCGGAATTCCGGCCCTGGTCGCTAGAGAAGAAAGTGTCTGTGTAACTGGGACGTCCCCAGGAAAGTTTATTAATATGGAGACGAGATTTATGTGTAGGATACGGTGGCGAGGTTACGGCGACTCACGCCCTGTGGTCTAAGCCGGCCGGGACCTCATTACCGTCGCGGCGGGCTAACGGCTCTCCATCGATTACCGCCAGCACCTGGTACGGCCGCTTTCGGCCCTACACTATGCCACATCAGACGTCACCTCTTCTGGGGAAATAATTACAAACTGAAATTTATTTTTCTATCTGCCTTGTCGTCCTGTTATTGTAACGTACACATTATAGGCTAACAACCGTTAGCAGGTCAGTATTTGTGAACAGATGATGCTTTTTTTATTTTAGATCCTGTGCGATCGCTTACAAAATACTATATTTCTTCTAGTTTGTTCATTTCCTGGGGCCCGTTTAGTTTACCCTTTCTTTTTTAATTGCACTTTGTTTTAAAAAAATGTTATAAGCAGAAATCCCAAATTCGTTATCTATAATTCTGTTGTAACTATACTGTCTTCCATCTGAAACCGTTCATTTCTAGAAATAATGCAGGATACTCCCATTTAAAATGTTCGATGTTTGTTGAAACGATACGAAAACAGCAGTCCAACTTCTTAATGCAGATGCATTCTTTCGAAATTTTTAATGTTTTTTTTTTCCTTTTATTTACTGTTATACATATTCAAAGGAGTAGAGCGGGCTGTCGGAGATCTGACCCATTACAACGTAGTTCTCTTCTTCGTAACTGTTAATGACTTTATAAGTAGTTACCTATTTCACATTTCAGTCACGGCTGCGAGTAGATATAAATGATCATGGCCGTCTTTTACTTACCATCTTCATACCCACAAAACCACGTCTTAACACGTTTCCGATCATACTGTCACTTCCTCCTGTCAGACTTTTCCACATGTTCCTTTCTTCGCCAATTCTGCAGAGAACCTCCTCATCGGTCCGCCTAAATTTCAACATCATTGTGTACCAGCACAACTCAAACGCTTCGATTCTCTTCTGTTCCGCTTTTTCCACTGTCCATGATTCACTTTCATACCGAGTGGCCGCAACTAAAGTACAGTTACTCACATAAATCCAGTGTGGGCTGCAATTATCGTATGACAGTGAAACTTGGTAGATATGCTAATACAATAATGCGGAACCGATTTGCTCTAGCAAGGATCAGTTCCAATGTGGCCACCAGGGGCAAATCGGGCGCTGTGAATGCAAGCAAGACGTGCAAATAGTAAACTGTTAGGAACGGGTCGTGAGCAGAAAAGGTCAAAAAGTGGGAAAACCATAATGCTGAGTTTATTATTAACTGCTGCTTACACAGATTGTTCAGTATGAGCACCGGGGACGACAACGAGATGTTGTGCAAGCCAGAGAAGCATCTTGTGGCCAAAATTCGAACTAATTTTTTCCAGTGTAAATCGGTTCCGCATTAACCTTTTACGCATCTTGCAAGTTTAATTGCACTTTGTTTAAAAAAAATGTTATAAGCAGAAATCCCAAATTCGTTATCTATAATTCTGTTGTAACTATACTGTCTTCCATCTGGACTTCCATGAGCATCTGCGCTTCAGTTATAACGATCCCGTGCAATGACGTGTTCCAAACATACATTCTCCGATCTTTATTCCTCATATTCAAGCCTATGTTTGATACTAATGGACTCCTTTTGGTCAGGAAAGCCGTCTTTTGCTGTACTAGTCTACTTTTTATGTCGTTACATCGCCCGCCACGTGTTATTTTGCTTCCAAGGCAGCAGAATTCCTTCAGTTGATTTGCTTATCGGTCGCCAAATTGTGTACTTATTACACTGTACGTTCCATTGAACAGGGTCTGCAATTCCTCCTCGCATTCACTGACCGGACACGAACCGTGACAAGGCGCCGCAGACCGCGCGGCCAGCCCGCGCTCTAGTATCGTGCAGTCATCGAGAGTACGAGAGTGGGCCTTCTGCTCCGAAAGCCGATACCGATGATGTTTCATTGAATGGTTCGCACGCTGACATTTTTCGATGGCCCAGCATTTAAATCTGAACCAGTCTGCGGAAAGGTTGCACTTCTGTCACGTTGAACGATTCTCTTCAGTCGTCATTGGTCCCGTTTTTGCAGTGATGTAGGAGATTTGATGTTTTACCGGAGTCTTGACGTTCACGGTACACTCGTCAAATGCGCGTACAGGTAAATCCCAGCTTCATCGTTACCTCGGAGGTGCTGTGTCCCATCGCTCGTGCGGCGACTGTACCACCGAGTTCAAACTCACTTAAATCTTAATAACCTGCCATTTTACAGCATTAACCAATCTAACTACTGCGCCAGACACTTATTGTCTTATATAGGCGTTGCCGACCGCAGCGCCTTATTCTGCCTGTTTACGTATTTCTGTGTTTGAATACGCATGCCTGTAAGTTTCTTTGGTGCTTCAGTAAATATGCCCATAGCTTTTTCTAGGCACGTGAATCCTGTGAAGACGTCTTGATTTCTCTTAAGTGTTGCTACCATTATTCAGCGCAATTTCCGAAACGTCTGGCTAGTACTTTTGCCGGTTCTAAATCCCAACTGATCGTCATCTAATAGATACTCAGTTTTTTTCCATTTTTTCTACATTGTTCTTTCCAGTAACTTTGACGCAACAGATATTGAGCTGACTGTACGATAGCTTTGACACTTATCTGGCCTTGCTATCTGCGGATTGTGTGGATGATATTTTTCCGTAAGTATCGTGGTATATCCCTAGTCACAGAAATTCTAAAAACAAACTTTAAAAATCATTTGTTTGCCATTTCCACCAATTATTTTAGAAATTCCGAAAGAACATCACAGATGGATTTTGCCGAATTTGATTGGAAGTATTCCATGCTCTATGCTCTTGTTAAACTCAGACTCTAGTACTGGATTCCTTATTTCTTCCGGACGAACGTCCATTTCTGTTACTTCAGCACAGTTACTAGTTAATCAATTTCAGCATTTCTTCTCTTACGCAAAGTTTATTTCGCAGCTACCTACTTTGTACCTATATTTGTATTTCCAACTTCTGTGATAACCCTTTTTAGAAACGTCCAGTCCTTTTCAGCTGAACGGCTTATCTCTGTATCTACGGCGTTAAAGAAATTCAAACGCACCTCATCAATCCTCAGTACTTTAGTATCCCACTCCTTTCCATCTTTTTTTTTTTTCTCCGGACGATTGTTTTAAACTTCAACCTCCTTTCTGTAGTTAGTGAATTGTGATTTGGATCTATGTGCTGCTCGGTAAGTCTTACACTCTCCTATCAAATTTCTGACCATGGCGTAATCCAGCTGGAATCTTCTAGTGTTCCAGATCGTTTTCAAGTATTCATCGTGCTCTTGTGATTTCTTAACAGATGAAATCTATTGCAGAACGCAGTTGATTTGTTTCCTGTCACATTCCTTATACCGAGCTCATATTCTCCCATAATTCTTTTTCCTATTACTACCCTACAGCAGTGTTCATATTCCACTTCTTAGCCGTCAGAGGCTGCGTCGGCATTAAAATTCTGGAGGAGTAAGATTACTTGCACAGATGTATACACAAAAAAGAACGGATGGGGCTTGGGCGTTGGGTACATGACTTTACAGCTAGCCAGCGTCTTAGATGCTACGAGAAATTTCTTATAACTACTAGTACCTATGTCACCTACCTAAAATAGTGATCATTAATTCTGTCGAGATGATTAGCTCTTCGACATTTGTCTTACTTCCCAGGTAATTTCTGTATCAAGCTTTCGTTCATGCAATGGAGAATTCGATTAAAAATAAAGCATCAAAAAGTTTGATTCCTGAGGTTTTTACGGCTTGGTTCATTAATGGCATGCTTTAGGCTGATTACTCGACCTGTTGATTCCGTTTTTCTTCGCGATATTTTGACCACCGACGGAGATGTCTTCTGTCTATACTGCCACCTGTAGTCTTATACATACTCATTTAATATTGAGTCATGCTGCCTCTATAACTATCCATAATTGCGGAAGTGTTGGCAGTGCAGGATTTTGTGTACGGACTGACCTCTCGATTATGTCCCACAAATGTCCCATGAGATTCTGGGTGGCCAAATCATTCACCCGAACTGTCCAGAACGTTCTTCAAAACAACCGCGAACAACTGTGACTCGGTGACAATGTGCATGTGCATCCATAAAAATTCTATCGTTGTTCGGGAACATTAAGCCCATGAAAGGCTGCAAACGGTCTCAAGTAGCCAACAAAATGATTGTCTGTCAATTATCGGTTCAGGTCCATCGAAACACAGCCTACATCATTATGGAGCCACCACCAGCTTGCACAATGCTTTGATGACAACTTGTGTCCATGGCTTCGTGGAGCCTGCGCCACACTCTAATCCTACCATCGGCTCTTACCAACTGAAATTGGGATTCATTTCACAAGGCTACTGTTTTCCAGTCGTCTAGTGTCGAACCAATTTGATTACGAGCACAGAAGAGGCACTGCAGACGATGTGCTAATAGCAGAGGCACTCGCGTCGGTCGCCTGCTGTCATAGCTAATTAACGGCAAATTTCGCCGCACTGCCCTGGCGGATACGTTCGTCGTACGTACCACATTGATTTCTACGATTATTTCGTTCAGTGTTGCTTGTGTGTTAGCACTGAAAACTGTACGCAAACACCGCTGCTATCGGTCGCTAAGCGAAGGCGTCGACCACTGCTTTATTCGTGGAGAGAGGTAATGCCGGTCATTTTGTGTTACTGGCACCCTCTTGACACTGTGGATGTCGGAATATTGACATAGCTAACAATTTCCCAAATGGAATGTCCAATACGTGTAGGTCCAACTACCATTCCGGGTTCGTAGTTTGTTAATTCCTGTTATGTGGCCGTAATCACTTCGGAAACCTGTTCACATTATCACCTGAGTATAAATGACAGCTCCACCAATGTACTGCCATTTTATACCTTCTGTAAGCGATACTACCGCCATCTGTATAAAAGCGTATTGCTATCCCATGAGTTAGTCACCTCAGTGTGCTACGATTATGGAGAATCCGTAGCAAGCAATCCGACTGCATCGTTTTTGTGGACGAAGAGAACTGTAGACTATCAAAAAGAACGAGAAACGGAAATCTTTAATGTAAGACTTTCACTGATTGTAGTTCCGACGTGTGAGTGCGTTTCTGAAGCGATGCTACACATGAATTCATGTCACAGGCTGTGCTGCGCATTACACAGTTGGGTACCGCCTCGTTGGAGCGATAGTGCAGCTCGCCGCTTCATCGGGGAAACATGGCGTTGCCGTGCTGCGAGAACAGAACGGCCATTAATCACCCGCTCTGAGCGCTGGTCGTCCGTCTCCGTTGCCGGGACGACGGGCGGGTTGCTGCCTCAGAACCAGCCCACGCCTACGCTTACGCGAAGGTCGGGTGCCTGTTCTACATCTACCTCCCGCAGATAAGCGAAGGGAGTGTGACGAACGCCGGTCCAGACGCAGTTACCCCCGTTTCCAATTCCAGTTGCGGTTGGTGCCGTGCTACAAAGATTGATAGCGCTCTTTGAGTATGAGTTTGAATATCTTCAGGAGCCGACAGGGAAGAGACAAGACATCCAGTATTAGAATCAGAATTTAGAAGAGCTTTGAAAGACTTGAAATCAAATAAGGCAGAGTGGATGGATAAAATGACATCGGAATTTTTAAAACAATTGGGGCAAGTGGCATCAAAACAATAATCATGTTCTGTGGAACGTATGATACTGGCGATGTACCACCAGACTTTCGGAAAAACGTCATCCCTACAATTCCGAAGATTGTGAAAACCAACATGTGCAAGAACTATCGCACAGTCAGCTTAGCAGCTCATGCATCCTCATTCCTGACAAGCATAGTATACAGAAGAACGCAAAAGAAAATTGAGGACGTGTTAGAGGACGAAGAGTTTGGCTTTATAAAAGGCAGAGGCACCAGTCAGTTTTCTCGTTGCGGTTGATAAAGAAAGAAAGACTGAAAAAAAGTCAAGACACTTCCATAGGATTTGTCGACCTGGAAGAAGCGTTCAACAATGCCAGGTGCCTCAGTATGTACGAAATTCTGAGGAAAATAGGGGTAAGCTGTAGGGAAAGATTAATAATATACGATATGTACAAGAGCAAAGAGGGAACAAAAACAGTTGAAGACCAAGAATGTAGTCCATGAATTAAAAAGACAGGGATGTAGTCTTTTGCGTTTCGGCGAAGGGGCAGTGACGGAAATAAAAGGTAGATTCGAGAGTGTGATTAAATTCAGGCTAAAAGGGTATCAATGATGCAATTCGCTGATCACATTGCTATACTCAGTGAAAGTGAAGAAGAATTACTAGGTCTGTTGAATGTGAAGTGAGAATAAATCGAAGAAAGACGAAAGTAATGAGAAGTAGCATAAATGAGAACAGCGAAAAGCTTAACATCAGAACTGAGGATCAAAAAATAGAAGAATTTGGCGAATTCTGCTACCTAGGCGGCAAAATAACCAATGACGAATGGAACAAGGACGACATAATAAGCACCCTAACACTGGCATGAAGGGCATTCCTGGCCAAGAGAAGTGTAATAGTATCAAATATAGGTCTTAATTTGGGGAGGAAATTTCTGAGATCTACGTTTGGAGCCGAGCATTGTACAGCAGTGAGACATGGAGTTTGGGAAAGTAGGAACGGAAAAGAATCGAAACATCTGAGATGTGGCGCTACAGAAGGATATTGAAAATTAGGTGGACTCATAAGATAAGGAATGAGGAGGACATCCGGAGAATCGGCAAGGGAAGGAATGTATGGGGAACACTGACAAGAAGACCGGATGATAGGACATCTTTTAAGACATCTGTAAATAACTCCGTGGTACTAGAGGGACCACAGGGTAAAAACTATAGAGGAAGACCGAGATTGAAATACATGCAGCCGATACTTGAGGACGTAGGTTACAAACGCTTCTCTGAGATGAAAAGGTTGGCACAAGTATTCATGGCGGGCCCCATCCAACCAGTCAGAAGACAGATGATAAAAAAAAAAAAGAATCTTCAGTTTTAGTGGCCTGATCATTGCTTGAGGTGCATCGTCCAGAGATTAATCCACATGTTAAAGGGACGGAGATAAAAATTTAGAACGAAAACATGAAGCATCTGAGATAAAAATTTAATTCAGCTTAGTGAATAGAAATATATGCATATCAATTTTGTGTGTCATAGAACCGCCGAGATATGGTACGCAGATTGCAGATAATGATTAAAGTGTCGTGGTAGACTTCCTTCATTTCTTTTGTGATTGCATTTGCATTGGAAAGCTACAGATAATCGCAAAGATGGAGATTCTCGTCTAAACTAAGCCTTTTAAGGAAGCTGAATGCTTTCAAGTGCAGCAACTTCACGTTCCGGGGTTGACCATCCAGAACTGCTGCAAAAGGCACACGTTGACCATAAGAAGTAGTGCCAATTTTGTCTGGCGACTGTTTTCTTTGGGAGTCGACGTTTTAATAGCGTCCAAAGCGATTAGTGGCCGCTCACTTGCCCAATTTTTGGGCCCCCGTGGAGAAGTCACCACGTATTTCTGCGATAGACAGGGGCAGCCTCTGGGCCATGTTGTAACATTATTACTGAATGCTGAAGTCTCACAGCTTTAGGGAAGATTGCCTGTTTTCAACGAGCAAACCGTTTAGATATTTTGTCGCACGTTCGTTGCGACAGATATTACGGTGAGAGCTCGAAAGTACGAGTGCAACCGAATCTTGGTGTCATCCGTGCTGCCGGTGAGGTAACGCTATAAGATCTATTGCCGCCATCATTTCTCGTGTAATTCTGTATTTATTGTGTGGATTTTGTCCTGGTGGCCGAGCGGTGACACAGTCAGGTAATCTGTAAAAGTTGAACAACTTGAGCACGCTATGCCACTCACCTTACTGATGTCACATAAAATGATTAGGTGAGCTGCTTCTGTCCGTATATGAGTGTTTTATTCAATAAATCTGCTTCTTTTAATTTGTCTTTTATTATCTGCACACCTATCCTTAAGTTCTGTTAGTAGCTTTGTGATAATCGTTACGATTAAGACTGAAGACAAAATTACATTACTACTGGAAGCGCTAGAAGAAGGTCGGAGCAGGAAGCTATGAGGCTGATTCCCAGTTTAGAAATAGCGCCAGCGGCGGCTGTTACAAATTCTCTACGCCTTCTCAGTGTCTCGAAATCCTGGTTTGGTGAAGGTATCTAAATGGTGAATAACGCAAAAAATCGGCGGCGCAAGAAAATAAGCACTGAAGTTAATAGGCTAAATGCCGGTTTCACTTTTCCTGTGAATCTTTGTTTGGCATCTTCTTGCATGAAATTATATTTACTACGATTGTTTCACTTAGTATAGCTTTGTATAACTCAGGACAGGCACAGTTCATTTCATATAATGGTTGGCGTAGACTAACCCTCGTAAGTATTCGCCGAATATCAGTTCCTTTCCGAAAGTATCATTACGCCGCGGGATCGCGTGTTTTGGGGAGATCTGAACCGCGGTATGGCCGTGTTACCACTACATCGCGCTGCCAGCAAAAGTAAAAGCGGATTGTTACACGACCAGCTTTACAACACGTTCTTGGAAAGACTTCCCATCAGCGCTAGCTAGGTCCAAAATACGCTTACTCAGCACTTCCAGCAAATGTGCAAGTGATGTTTGTTGACACACACCTTGCCATAGATACATTTAGTGCGACCCAAGCATTGTCACCCATACAAATTCCATCATTGTGTGGCTACGTGACGTTCATGAATGACTGCAGGAGGTCTCCACGCAGCCTAACATGACCATTTCCAGCTTTCACCAACTGAAATTGGGACTCATCTGACCAGGCCGCGGTTTTCCAGTCTAGGTTCCATCCGATACCGTCACTGCCACAGGAGGGCGACTGCAGAGGTTGTTGCGCTTTCAACAAAGGCTATCGTAGACCATTAACGCCGTAGACCATTAACGCCAAATGTCGCCGCACTATGCTAATGCATACGTTCGTCGTACTTCCCGTATTGATTTCTGCAGAGTTGATTGTCTTTTGGCAGTGACAACTCCAAGCAAACGCGGCTGCTTTCTGTCGCCAAGTGAAGGGCGTCGACCGCTGGGTTATCCTTGGAGAGAAATAATGCCTGAAATTTGGTATTATCTGCACATTCTTGACACTGTGAATCTCGGAATATTGAATTCCCTAACGGTTTCCGAAATGGAATGTCCCATGCATTTAGCTCCAATGACCTTTCCGCGTTAGATACTGTTAATTCCCGTCGTGCGGCCACAATCACTTTGGAAATTTTTTCGCATGAATGACCTGAGTACAAGTGACATCTTCGCCAATGCATTGCCCTTTTATTTCTTGTGTACGCGATGCTCCCGCCATCTGTGTATCTGCATATCGTTCGGTACCCCATGAATTTTGTCATCTCACTGCGTAACTTACTTAAGATTAAATTTATCTCTCTGTTTTAATTGTCCAACAGTCTCATTTTTTTTTCAGTTCCACCCAGTTACGATGCATAGGGGAACACTTTTCTCCCCTACAGGAAGTGTATATTCCAGATATGTGGATGGGTTTATGTGTGAGAACGAAACAACAGATGTGTGGTCAGTCATTGTGCTCGTTGTCAGAGAGAAGTCACTGAAACACTGCGTTAAAATCATTGTGTTGAATGCATGCTTAGCTTCATGTCTCGTTGTGTTTTTAAAACATTAACTGGTGAGATTGTTTCATTGTGGAGTCACAGTTGAACAGTTTTGTGTCGTGTTATGCGCAGCACTAATCCATCTCATTGTGTCGTCATTGTGAGACCAAATGCTGACTGTAAGAAGACTGGGAGTGCAGCTTCAGGTGAAGTACCTCAGCGGTGCACATTAAACGTTCCACTTGGGAAACAGAGCGTCACATCCGCCTAGCATACAGCGTCTGTCACGTTGCCTTGCTCTCGGTAAACACGAATATCCTTGCCACGAAACGGAGAGAATGAAGCCAGTACTCTGTAAATCCTTATAATACGAGTCAACGTTTTACAATGCAGATAGAAGTTCTGCCCTCGTTAATCGATTGCAAGTTAGCTTTCGGCGATAAGGTAGTGAGAAATACGCGGAGCAGGTATCAATGATACAACATCCTTGAATGTATCGTGGTAAAATGATAACAGTTTGAAGGGTCATATTGTCTGTGAGGGGTAATCATTAACACCTTGATCACGTTTTCGGAAGTAGTGAAGTCCTTCTTATCCTGTTTTAGGTTTTTTCTGTGATATTGTTTCCTGACTTATTCCAGCTGGAGGCCGGTATGATTCCCACTTTACGCTGCAGCCGATTTACGTCCTGATCCTTCTCCTTCCAAGATAGTGGTCCGCTTCTGCGTGTTTGTCGACAGGACGTCAAAAGCTTCTCGTAGCAGAGTAAATAACTCTTAATGTTGTTGTGCATTCTTTTGGTAGCTAAATTTTTGTTTAGAAAACCACGTCCATCACCGTTAACGAGATTAAGTGGAATTTAACATATAGCCCATACGAAGTTTCCAACTTTGTCTATTCAAGTGAGGTGACAGTTTGTTTACGACACTGGTCTCGCATTATGGACGAGAGGGTTTCAGATCCGTATCTGGTCAACCACATTTAGATTTCCCGCGATATCCCAAATTCCGATATCATTCCCTTGAAAAGGACACAATTGATTAGCTTGCCCAAACTCACTCAGACCGAGCGTGAGTTTCGTCCCCATATTGAATCTTTAACTCAGCAGCGGAGAGAGCGCTTTTATAAAACTTGCTGCCAGATTAAACTTCGAGCCGGGCCGGGACTCGTACTCAGAACCTTTCCTTTCACGGGCAATGCTGCCACCGAGTGTGCAGCTCAGGTACCTCTCAGGATCCGCCCTAGCAGCTTTACTTATGCCAAAACGTGCCTCCTACTTTCCAATGGGAAGTTTCGGCTTCGAGTCCCGGATTCTGCATACAGTTTGATTCTGCTTGTTTCATCTTTATTGACTCTGTCGTCGACGTGACGTCATGCCCAACTCTTCCTTCCTTTTCTCCCACTCCTTTTGCTGTTCGCACGAGGACAAGAAGTGATTCGCTAAGATTAAGTCTGTCTTATAATGAACAGCCGTCATAAATTTCGGAAAGAAATCACTCTCCTTGCGCGAGGCGTTTTTTTTAATAACTTTAATTCATTAATAGCGATTAGGTAACTTAGCCCCTCGTGGGTATTGTCAGGCCGGATCACATAGAATTGTGTGATGTTTACAGCACGTCATAAACCACACGGCGGCACGGAAAGAACAGAATATAAGGACTTTCTTAATAAGAACTCAGCACGACCGTGGTAGCTACTGGCAGTTATATCATGGGCGTTAATTTTTACACCTAGGATGAAATAATGTATAACCCATAAGTGTGTTCTGTCACCGCATGAGCATTAGCTACTCGTTAATAATGGACTAAAGGTTTTTGAAATATTTATTTCAAACAGTAAAATAGTGTCACGCATCAAAAAAATCCTTTACTGAACCAAAGAATAAATGGACATGTTAGCTGAATGTTTAAAAGCAGCGCGGAAAAAGTAAACACGTAATGAGGAAAATTCTTATTTTTTCTTACGCAGATGTCTCAAGGTTTAGACCTCTTTCATACTAGGCTTTTTGCAACTTCTAGGACAAACTCGGAGGAACGATAGCGCTGTCTGAGAGAATAATTCATTTGTTCAGAGCAACCTACATATGGTTAGTGATAATGCAATCTCTTTCATGATGAAGATAAATATTTTGTAACTGTAAGACAGTTGCTCACATTTATTCACCCTGAATCTACAAGGGTATGCACGCAATATCTACGGACAACTTGTTGATCACTTGCCTTAATCCTGTTAGAATTATTATAGAGGAGCAGTTTAAGTAAAATGACAGACACAACTACATACGAAATGAGAGAGAAGCTGACTATATGTATTTGTTAAGGATGCAGGAAGAATTTGTGTGGGACTTTCATCTTATATATCCCTGTTCTTTGAAGTTTTGTAGCCCATTAAATGTTGCAAATTCTTTTGCCTGGTAAAGTGATTCTTGTAGTACTCCTAGAGGACTGAATATTCATTTTTTTGTTTTTGAAATACAGCCAGAACATGATTATTTCTGGTACTAACATTTTCGTCTGGTAAATAACTTATTTTTTTCAGAACTGACTATCAAACGGTTTCAAAATGACTATGACGTAGCAAAATGCCCGAGAACTAATGATTCTAAATTCAGTCTTGCAAGCATAAACAGATTCCGGTACATTCGAAATTTTGTCGCTGTGCTGTAACTTTATGAAGAAATAAGCTTTGTGTTCGACAGACGTGATACTCCTTGTTGTTATTGTTGTTGTCTTCAGTCCTGAGACTGGTTTGATGCAGCTCTCCATGTTACTCTATCCTGTGCAAGCTTCTTCATCTACCAGTACTTACTGCAACCTACATCTTTCTGAATTTGCTTAGTGTATTCATCACTTGGTCTCCCTCTATGATTTTTACCCTCCACGCTGCCTTCCAATGCTAAATTTGTGATCCCTTGATGCCTCACAACATGTCCTACCAACCGGTGCCTTCTTCTTGTCAAGTTGTGCCACAAACTACTCTCCTCCCCAATTCTATTCATACCTCCTCATTACTTATGTTATCTACCCATCTAATCTTCAGCATTCTTCTGTAGTACCACATTTCGAAAGCTTCTATTCTCTTCTTGTCCAAACTATTTATCGTCCATGTTTCACTTCCATACATGGCTACACTCCATACAAATACTTTCATAAACGGCTTCCTGACACTTAAATCTATAACTGATGTTAACAAATTTCTCTTTTACAGAAACGCTTTCCTTGCCATTGCCAGTCTACATTTTATATCCTCTCTACTTCGACCATCATCAGTTATTTTGCTCCCAAAATGGCAAAACTCCTTTACTACTCAGCATAACCCTACTTAATTTCCATTATCCTCGTTTTGCTTTTGTTGATTTTCGTCTTATATCCTCCTTTCAAGACACTGTCCATTCCGTTCAACTGCTCTTCCAAGTCCTTTGCTGTCTCTGACAGAATTACAATGTCATCGGCGAACCTCAACGTTTTATTTCTTCTCCATGGACTTTAATACCTACTCCGAATTTTTCTTTTGGTTCCTTTACTGCTTGCTCAATATACAGATTGAATAACCTCAGGGAGAAGCTACAACCCTGTCTCACTCCCTTCCCAACCACTACTTCCCTTTCATGCCCCTCGACTCATAACTGCCATCTGGTTTCTGTACGAATTGTAAATAGCCTTTCGCTCCCTGTATTTTACCCCTGCCACCTTTAGAATTGGAAAGAGAGTATTCCAATCAACATTGTCAAAAGCTTTCTCTAAGTCCACAAATGCTAGAAATGTAGGTTTGCCTTTCCTTAATCTATTTTCTAAGATACGTCGTAGGGTCGGTATTGCCTCACGTGTTCCAACATTTCTATGGAATCCAAACTGGTCTTCTCCAATGTCGGCTAATACCAGTTTTTCCATTCGTCTGTAAATAATTAGCGTTAATATCTTGCAGCTATGGCTTATTAAACTGATTGTTCGGTAATTTTCACATCTGTCAACACCTGCTTTCTTTGGGATTGTAATTATTATATTCTTCTTGAAGTCTGAGGGTATTTCGCCTGTCTCATACATCATGCTCACCAGATGGTAGAGTTTTGTCAGGACTGGCTCTCCGAAGGCCTTCAGTAGTTCCAATGGAATGTTGTCTACTCCCGGGGCATTGTTTCGACTCAGGTCTTTCAGTGCTTTGTCAAACTCTTTACGCAGTATCGTATCTCCCATTTATCTTCATCTACATCCTCTTCCATTTCCATAATATTGTCCTGAAGTACATCGCCCTTGTATAGACCCTCTATATACTCCTTCCACCGTTCGGCTTTCCCTTCTTTGCTTAGAACTGGGTTTCCATCTGAGCTCTAGATATCCATACAAATGGTTCTCTTTTCTCCAAATGTCTCTTTAATTTTCCTGTAGGCAGTACCTATCTCACCCCTAGAGAGATAAGCCTTTACAGCCTTCATTTGTCCTCTAACCATCCCTGCTTAGCCATTTTGCACTTCCTGTCGATCTCATTTTTGATACGTTTGTATTCCCTTTTGCCTGTTTCATTTATTGCGTTTTTATATTTTCTCCTTTCATCAATTAAATTCAGTATTTCTTCTGTTACCTAAGGATTTCTACCAGCTCTCGTCTTTTTACCTACTTGATCCTCTGCTGCCTTCACTACTTCATCCCTCAGAGCTACCCATTCTTCTACTACTACATTTCTTTCCCCCATTTCTGTCAATTGTTCGCTTATGCTCACCCTGAAACTCTGTACAACCTCTGGTTTAGTCAGTTTATCCAGGTCCCATCTCCTTAAATTTCCACATTTTTTCAAATGGTTCAAATGGCTCTGAGAACTATGGGACTTAACATCTGAGGTCATCAGTCCCCTAGAACCTAATTAACCTATGGACATCACACACATTAATGCCCGAGGCAGGATTCGAACCTGCGACCGTAGCAGTCGTGCGGTTCCGGACTGAAACGCCTAGAACCGTTCGGCCACCAGCGGCTGGCCCACTTTTTTTCAGTTTCTTCAGTTTTAATCTACAGTTCATAACCAATAGATTGCGGTCAGTGTCGACATCTGCCCCTGGAAATGTCTTACAATTTAAAACCTGGTTCCTAAATCTTATAAGACAATTATATCGTTCCTCCATGTGAAATGAAAAAAAAGCGCTACTCACAATTTTTTTATCATTGATGGTGTGTTTTCGAGTTTCTTCTCAGTTGAATTCTATCTTTGCGCGTAATGTTTAGACTTGGTCAGCCGTGGAAATATTGTGCAAAAAAGCAGAAGTGTCAACTTGGCGGGTAACTGAAAAAGATACGGGTAATCGGTCACGCGAAGAAAACCATAAATCAGTAAGCCATTAAACTCTGTGAACATGGTTAGGAATAGAGCGACTAGTCAGTCGATTGCTTTCGTAAGTCGCTGAAGCCCCAAGCTTTTGCTTCATCTCTAATGATCTCGTCGTCGCAGGATATTAATCTCCCTTCGTGTTCAGGAGTGAAATCGCAGTCCTGACTCGCCCCGTAATTAAAACTGATGTATAGAATCTGCCATAAAGGAAAGACGTGGTTAGTTGTTACGAGTAGTGCATATCATAACATTTGTCGAAGAGTGTGGAATGAAACACGCAATCTGTCCCGAAAATACTTCTTAATACTTTTTGTTATCCAAATCTCTTTCGTAAAATGCTGACGAAACAGCAAGGGGTTACAGCAACATTACAGTCATCGTCGAGAAATCGACCTGCAAGCTGCATAATTGTAGGCACGGAATGATGACATCGACTCCGTATCATAGCCTCAGTGTTCCATGGATAACTGTGGACGTGAAGCAAAACAGAGCGGTAGGTTAATGCTGGGCACGTTTGTCAGTTAACCGTCGGCGTGTATACGTGCGTTACAATGATGTGTGAATCTCTCAAGCAGTAACTCTCTAGCACATGCCGCACTGCCATAAACAGACGTTTTTATCCCACATGACATATACGTGATTCTGACGCCTGCGGGGTACCCGTGTCTGGCGGCATCACAGCGGCATTGCTGCTGTTCCCGAACAATGGATGTGTTCTGTCTGCGTCAGAGCGCGTTTACCCCTGTGTGTTATCAACCCGCCGTCGTGAGCTACAGCAACGGCATCGCGCAACAGTTTAATCAACGCCGAATGAACGTGCCTCTCTCTGGACACCAGTAGCCAGTATTCGTCATCACTTCACACAGAACTCTGTCCGTGTGAAGTAACTTGCTGCTTGCTACAATTCATTGAAAGGGATCAGTTGATTGTGTGTACGGCTGGAATGAAAACGCGTTCAGATTGCTATTTACGCATCTCAGACGTGCTGTGATTACACAGTGAGGTGACTGAATGAGAAACTGAAAGGATTGCTTCTGCGTTCCTGGCTTTGTGCCACTGAGAACTTTCTTCTGTCTTGTTGGATAGCGTCCACTGGTTTCAAGCTGGTCTATTTCTGCCAGCGTAAAGCATCTAATGGCATTCCGATCGGCGCGTTAATCGCTGTGTATTTCGTTCGCTCTCTGCTCCAGTCTCAGAGGGGGTATCACAATGGACCAGAAACGCGTCCTGGCGAATAGAATAAAATATATCAAGGAGAACTAACAAAATTCTTCTCACAAGGGGGGTCACCTGCAACAATAAAACTAGTAGGAACAATAAGACGAGATAAAGCTGGTCGGAACAATAAGACGGGATGTTGACTGCTACATTTCACTCGCTGTTCTTTATAATCACAGACATATTCTATGAGATTAACACTGGGTGATTTAGCATGCCTGTCTAGCGGCTATAGGATGCCTGAAATGTTTGCCACACCAGGAACGTATGTGTCGAGCGCTGTGAACGCCACTGTGACCGTCTTAGAATAGTAATTATAACGATGTGGAAAAACGGGCAACACCTGACCACCGAGAATGATGAAAGAAACATCCTCGACCACGTTCCGGGAACTTGAATTTCTAAAGACGTGAAATCGCGACTCATGAATGACACTACACGTCTCCAGTGAGACAGTTTCTGCGTTGTTTAGCTCTTGAAGAAATACAGCTTTATGTTTCACTGTGAGGAAAGGTCTCTTGCAAGATACCCCATCCCAAATGTCGATTGCATGCAGTTCTCTTCGCAGTTTGCTCTCAGAAACTGGTTGAATTTGCTCTCGGAAACTGGTTGCGATGGCCCTGTAATCATTGAACAGTAATTCCTGTCTGAGCAGGAATGATATTCTTATTTTCGAGTACTGTGAAACTCCATTTGCGCTATTTATTGCTGACAATGAAAATTTGGGCGGGACGAGAATTGAATGCAGATTTCTCACTTTTCGCGACTGGTCACCTTAACCGCTTCGGTAATATTCACTCCGGTCAACACCTGCCTGGTTAGGAATAGTAATTATTACATTCATCTTGAAGCCTAAGGTTATTGTGACCAAGAGGGCAAAAATAGCCAATGCTAATAATGATACAAACTATTTCAAAATGAAAGTACCGCCAACCAAGGAAAAGTCTTCTTTTACTAACGTCCTCCGTTATGTCTGAAGGACATTGCAGACCACACCGAAGTAACACAGGCACTGCACATTGATGAGCCAAAGCATTATGTCCACCTTCTAAATAGGTTGTTTGTCCTGTTCTGGAACGAAATACAGCATTGATTCAGCATATCAGGGATCCGACAGTTTGTCAATAGGTTTGTGGAGGTGTGTGGCATTACATGTCTACGTAAAGGTCATGTAATTCGTGTAAATAGCGAGCCACTGATTAGCGTACGCGGTGATGACCCACATTGCTTCGTAGGATTTTCATCGGGCGAATTTGGTCGTCGAGACATCAACGTGAGTTCACTACAATGCACCTCAAAACACTGTAGCACGATTCTGGCTCCTAGACACCGAGAATTATAGTGCTGGATGATGGCATCGAGGTCGGTAGAACCGGCCGGAGTGGCCGTGCGGTTCTAGGCGCTTCAGTCTGGAACCGCGTGACCGCTCCGGTCGCAGATTCGAATCCTGCCTCGTGCATGGATGTGCGTGATGTCCTTAGGTTAGTTAGGTTTAAGTAGTTCTAAGTTGTAGGGGACTGATGACCACAGATGTTAACTCCCATCGTGCTCATAGACATTTGAACCTCTTTTTCTTATGTTGATTGAGACATCAAGCAGGAAGAGATGCAGGTGGTTTGCAGATATCAGCGTGTCTTCGATTACTACCGCATGCCCCATGCAAGTGCAGGAGAATGCCTCCCACACCACAATACTGCTCCGATCAGCCAGCGTCCGTGGTGCGCTGCACGTTTCGAGCCGCCGTTCAACTCGATGACGGCTTTCGTGCAGACTACTATCGTCCCAGTGTAGCGAAAATGTGACTCACCCGAAGATGTGATGCGTTTCCACTGATCGACGGTCGCACCCCGATGGTCCCGTGCCCACAGCAGTAGTACCTGACCATGTCGCTGGGTCAACATGTGAACACGTAAGTGTGATCTGCTGCAGAGGCCCGTGTTCAACAGTGTTTGATAAACGGCGTACTCCGAAATATTTGTGCGTGCACCAGCATTGTACTGCAACTTCCTGGCAGATTAAAACTGTGTGCCCGACCGAGACTCGAACTCGGGACCTTTGCCTTTCGCGGGCAAGTGCTCTACCATCTGAGCTACTGAAGCACGACTCACGCCCGGTCCTCACAGCTTCACTTCTGCCAGTATCTCGTCTCCTACCTTCCAAACTTTACAGAAGCTCTCCTGCGAATATTGCAGAACTAGCACTCCTGAAAGAAAGGATACTGCGGAGACATGGCTTAGCCACAGCCTGGGGGATGTTTCCAGAATAAGATTTTCTCTTTTAAGCGGAGTGTGCGCTGATATGAAACTTACTGGCAGATTAAAACTGTGTAGCTCAGATGGTAGAGCACTTGCCCGCGAAAGGCAAAGGTCCCGAGTTCGAGTCTCGGTCGGGCACACAGTTTTAATCTGCCAGGAAGTTTCATATCAGCGCACACTCCGCTGCAGAGTGAAAATCTCATTTCAGCATTGTACTGTTTCGATGGAGATGCCACAGATCACTATCTGTTCTACTTTGCGGAGTAGACAGGACTCCGAAGTCAACGTTATGTCAAAAAAGAGTCGTGTACGTCCAACCATTTAGTGCATAGTGGTAGTTTCACTGTCCTACCTCTTTCCGTAACGCTCACGGCAGTAGCACGTGAACAATCGACCAGCTTCGCCGTTTTAGAGATACTCGTTCTCAGGCTCTGCGTAATAATAATGTCCTTTGACAAAGTTGTTCTTCTCAGTGGATTTGCCATTTGCAGCCCTTATCTTGGCTAGGGTGATCCCCCGCCCGTGTCTGCTCCGCTTACATGCTTTTGTTACCGCGCCACGTGCCCGCAACGCCAGCAGGTGGCATCCAGCTTCACGGTCGGCAGAGGTCCTTATGTTTTGGCTGATCATTGTATTATTTCATGCCTACAAACAAGGCCGCGACTTTAATTACACGTCTTTCTCTCTACGGCATTGACAGTGTCTGTGGAGTATAGGGTGTAGGTCAAACGGTGACGTATGAAAGATTGTGTCTGCAGAGAGTGCGTGCTCGGATAGGTCGCGCGAAGAGTTGCAGTCCGGCACAAGTTTTAATTGTCAGCAATATCATTCTTGTACTTCTTACAGGTGATGATCGCAACAGTGCATGTTACTTCAGACAGGCGTGCATGACTGAAGGACATTGGAGAGAACATCTAACCAACACAGGCACTGCAATACAGAATTCCTGTCTGATTTGAAACCAGTTGTCACTGACCAGGCGCCAGGTCCCTAAAAGTAAGAATGGTTCATGACCGTAGCTCTTGTGCCGTGGTACACGACAGCGGGTGATAAACCGTTTCTTGTAAACACCCTGGACTGCCTTGCGTTGACAAACCAACAAGTTGGTCATGGACACGTCCCAACATTGCAGATAATTTCTGCCATTGTGTCACGTCTCTAAGTTGACCGTCTTACTAAACTGATACCATAGACCCGATTGGCACATACACACTATTTCTCTGTCATGCAGGAGCACATGACCATCTAATACCAGTTCTCCAGCATCTAAAGTGCTCCAAAGCGACCAGTATGCTCTTTTAAGAGCTTGACTAATGTTTTGGTCTGTGATCTCGTAATGTGTGAGGAGGACAGGGGCATCTGCATATACTATTGTGGAAAACTGCCTCAAACTCACGGTCGTTGCGTTGCCATTGACATCACTCTCCGTTACAGAGTGGAAACTTTTTTTAACAGAACTGTAATTTGGGGATCTTGCCAGTCGCGAAGCAAGGAGATAAAGCTACAGCAGCGGCGTGCCTCTTTGACACACCTGTTGCAACAGCGGCCAGAGTCCGGCTGCGCCCCCGTACAAGGCTGGCGGCCCGTTCACTTCTGCCCCGCCCGCTTGCGTCCTATACCCGTCCCATGGTGCGGTGCTGTGGTCTGTGGGCGGTGCGTGTGGGGCTGCCGACCCCGCTGTCCCACGCCGCTTTCGCTCCTCCCTGAGGCGAGCCGCTCTGCCCTACATGTCTGCGCGTCTGCACACCTCTCGCGCCTCCACTTGTTTCGTAACAGTTCATCCCACTCGCCTTCCGTACAAGGTAGATCGGGAGATGAAGACGAAGCTGGACGACTTGATTATTAGTATTAGGTTGGTCTATAAGTTCATAGCGCTTTACCGTAAGTTTAATAGACTTAACACACACACTTCAAAATGTTTCAAATGGCTCTGAGCACTATGTGACTTAACTTCAGAGGTCATCAGTCCCCTAGAACTTCGAACTACTTAAACCTAACTAACATAAGGACATCACACACATCCATGCCCGAGGCAGGATTCGAACCTGCGACCGTAGTGGTTGCGCGGTTCCAGACTGAAGCGCCTAGAACCGCTCGGCCATCCCGGCCGGCCACACACACTTAATAGAGACTTTATAGTCATCGATAATATGTTCTGTTTCACTATTTACCCAAAGTCTGCCAACGCTGACGTAACTTTTCGATTCAGCTGCAGTAGAAAACACATGGTTTTGAGGGCAAGAAATTGTCGAGCCATGCTCTGAGCGCATTTTCATGGGGAAAGGAAGTTCTTTGAAGATTGCTTGATAGGGAGTGGTAGAGGCAAAAATCTGAGGGCGCAAGACGAGGTGAATAAGGTGGGTGCGGAATGACTTTTCAACTCAACTTCTGTATAGTATTTTTAATCAGTTTAGCAGAATGCGGGTGGCCGTTGTCGAGGGACTTCACGCAGTCTCCCTGATTCTTGTCTTGGATTGCCCGTGCGAGACGTCTCACTTGCTGACAATAAATCTTAGCAGTGATGGTTACACATCAGGGAAACAATTCGTAGTACACCACATTCTCGCCGTCCCACTAGATACATAGTATTATCTTCTGCGGATGCGCGTAGATTTTTGAAAGGCGATTTGCTGCTTTGTTTGTAGACTTTGAAATTTGCAAGGTAGCAGGGATAAACAGAGGGAGCGAGAAGTTATTAACAACTTGTACAGAATCCATACTGCAGTTGTAAGAGTCGAAGGACATGAAAGGGATGCTCTCTAGTTGAGAAAGGAGGGTTGTAGCCTGTGCTCCTCCCCCCCCCCCTTTTTGTTTAATTTGTACATTGAGCGAGCAGTAAAGGAAACCAAGGAGAAACTTGGAAAGTGAATTACAATTAAAGGAGGTGAAATAATGCCTTGTTTGTTTCCCGACGACAGTGACTTTCTGTAGCAGATTGCAAGTGGCAAGTGAGACGGAAGGCCAGTGAAACGGAATGGATAGTGTGAAAAGAGATTATAAGACGAACATTAAAAAGTACAAGAAGGTGAATACTAGGAAGTCAAATTAAAACAGGTGATGCTGATGTAATTATATAAGGAAATGAGACACTAAGAGTTGTTGGCACTGAAGTATTTGAGGACGATCGAAATAGACAGGATATAAAATGAAGACTGATAATAGGAAGAAAAGCGTTTCTGTGAAAGAGAAAAATGTTTAGATCGAATATAAATGTAAGTAATCTCTTAAACACGGCTAATAATTCAGCATGTGTACGATAGTAAGCTTTGAGAGTTTGAAGGAATCAGCCAACCAGTCGCAAATAAAAGTTCATTGAAACCCTTGCCCGAGGTTTCGACAATTTTAAAATAGTCTTTTTGAGAACATATAATGGACTTTGTTCCATCGCATGGTAACAAAGCACACTGAATAAAACCAGACGGCTCTTGTAATAAAAGATATTCATCTTGCTAATACAAATAATGACAAGCGATGGCTTTATCGGCAGGCAATTATACCATTGTCGAAACCTAGGTCTAGGGTTCTAATAAATGTTTAATCATAAATGGTAAACTGACTCTTTCAACCTCTCGAAATAAATTTAAAAGTTTAGAAGATTTTCCGCAGGTACCTGTGTGGAGTGTAGCTTGTACGGAAGTGAAACGTGGACGACAAAGAATTAAGGAAACAAGAAAACAGAAGTTTTTGAAATGTTGTGCTCTCTGGAGTGTGGGGCTACAGAAGGATTCCGAAGAGTTTGTCAGTAGTTAGCTAAACATTCCATAGATCAGTTTGACGATTCTTTTATCGAAATGGTGTGGAACGAGTCGATTTACTGGATATGTATACCTGAT
Organism: Schistocerca gregaria; assembly: GCF_023897955.1. Lineage (NCBI taxonomy): Eukaryota > Metazoa > Arthropoda > Insecta > Orthoptera > Acrididae > Schistocerca > Schistocerca gregaria. The sequence goes on from NC_064922.1 coordinate 580,186,359, forward strand.
TAGTGTTAACATTAATGAACACGTTATCACTGTATTCCTAATCATGCAACTACTCTTAAGTTATTTTTATTTTATTTAGTTTTTTACTGGCTACCAGTTTTCAGGTAGAAATTCGTCAGGCGAATAGAAGGAATTATCCACGAGAAATGATTTTAAATTAGGTTTTAAACTTGCTTCGCTGCCTGTCAGACATTTTATACCATTCGACAAATGATCAAAACTTTTTACTGTTGCATATTGAACTCCTCTCTGTGCCACCGACAGCTTTAACAGTGGGTGATAAATGTCATACATCCCTCTGATGTTGTAGATGTGCTTAATTGTTTGAGAAGCTCAGTAATATGCTTATTTCAGCTCAAGTTTTCATCAATATGTACACCCAAAAATTTGAAGCATTGTACCTTACTTACTGACTCTTGCTCATGTGTTACATCTACTGTGAATATGACTATTTGTTGCACAGAACTGAACGTTTTGTGCTTGTTTATTTTCCTTAAAACTACGGAAAATATTTAATTACTCTTCCGTGGGTTTCTCTCTAATGGGATTTATTATAACACTAGTATCATCTGCAAAAAGCACCAATTTCTCTTGTTGAATGTTAAGTGGAAGATGATTCAGATAGACAGAGAATAGGAGTGAACCGAAAATTGAGGTCTGTTGGTTTTTAGTTTTTAATTTTCACCCAATTCACTGAAATTATCGATTTTGGCAACAGTGTCTGGATTATTCAGCATGGCCTTTTGCATTCTGTTTGTTAAATATGACTGAAACCAGCTGTGTGCAAAGTCATCAATTCCATAAAACTTGAGTCCTTCTAAGATAGTATTATAATTTACATAATCGGAGGCCTTGTAGAGATCACAAAAAATACCGGAAGACGATCTATTATTATTTAAAACTTTTACTGTTTGATGCATGAATGTATAAATAGATTTGTCAGTCGAGCAACCTATGTGGAACCCAAACTGTGATATGCTAAGTAAATTACTTCCACTTTAGTGTGCAGCTACTGTCGAGTACAGTATTTTTTCGCATATTTTAGAAAAAATATGTCAGTAAGGAAGCTGGACGATAATTGTTTAAATCTGTCTTGTCAACTTTTTTTATGAAGTGGTTTAATATTATTAAATTATAATTGCTTATTCTAGACTGTCTACAAAAATTCACTGTTCCGGTGATGCATTGCGTTTATCGCTAAGGACTTTACTTATTAAGTTGGAACAACGTCAGAAGTTTAAGGAGGAGTCAGTGAATCGAAAAATGGAGTAAATAAATGTATGGCACAGCCTGGTTAAAAGAAAGGATCGGGTTATGGAACATATTCTGAGGGACCAAAGAACAGTCAGTTCGTTAATGGAAGGAAGCGTTAGGCGATAAAATTCTTGAGGGGGACAAAAGCCTGTCACGTAACTCATGGTGTGATCAATGATCTGAGCTACTAGTCCAGTCAAACACGGATGTCGACCAAGTAAGGCCACGGTACGCCTGTTGACACGGAAGGGCAAGTAGAGTAGAGAAATACGACGCCGCTTTGCACAGCCTCTTTCTGGTTCGTTTCTGCCTAGTGCACGGCGCCGCCCTTAAGCCTGTGCTTTACGGATGCCGCGGCCGTGCTGAGTGTGTGTGAACAGTGGATACTCCAAACTGTGAAACGGCGCTCTGCCGCCGTGGCGGCGCCAGGCAGAGCGACACCGCCGGCAGAGCTGAACGGCGTGACGCAGAGCAGGCGCGGCCGGCACACTGCTGCTGCTGCTGCTGCTGCCGCCACCGTCAAGGCCGTGGCACAGTTCGGCGCACGGGTGCTGGGGACCTGGCCCGCACTGTGCTCTATCCGTGGCACATCTCCATACATCTACTGTGTCATGTAAAATCCATGCTTCATTACACTTCTCCATCGCCATAAATCAGTCACCATGCGGTGAATGGCGGAGGCTGTCTTTGCTCTTCCTGTCCCAGTAGGAAATGGAACGAGGGAAATACAACCATCTACATCCTTCCGTGCGAACCCTGATTTCTCTCGTCTTGTGTTCGCGGTCATTACGCGATATCTACGTCGGACGTGGTAGGATCGTTCTGCAGTCAGCCGCGAATGCCGTTCCTCTCAACTTTCTGAACAGCGTTTCGCGAAAAGAATGTCGTCTTCCATCGACGGATTCCCATTTGAGCTCTCGCAGCATTTCCATAATAACCGAGCGCTGATCGAACCTACCGCTAACAAATACAGCAGCACGCTTTTGAATTGATGCCTTGTCTTTCTTTTACCGACCTCGAACTTTTTAACACTATTCCAAAATGGGTCACCTAAGCGTTCTGTACACACTCCGCTATATATATGTACATTTTTTTTTCCAGAAATCTCCCAATAAACCCATATTGGCCACTCGCCTTTCCTACAACTGACCTTACTTGCAGCTGTTTTTTTTTAGCTTCCTTGTGTTTAAAATTTTTTGAATATCTCAAGCTGAGGGTTTCATTATTTAAGGTCTTGTTGCTCATTTGGTAAAAGGAATCCTTAGAATTTCACTATCTAGCGTATTTGTGGACGATTCTGAATGACTTTAAGATTCTTTGTTTTGCATCTTTTACACTTTACCTTCTCTGAGTTTTAGTTGTACCTTAAAAGTTCCAGGGACCAATCAGAGAGTCCGTTCTCTGAAGGTCGGAAATGTATCATTGTTAAATTACATTTGCAGTGTTCTTCCTGTTATGAAATGCTAAATTTGGTAATAAGATGTTGCCTACTTGTTCATTGATTAACTAGTGCTGGGTGTGTTAAATATTCTCAAGAATCAATAACGACACTGTTTAGTTTATTAAATATTGTGGTGGCCTAGACGCTTGCCGCTAAACGTAAATCCTCTCTCCGCATCACATGTTTTGTTAAAAATACCTAGATATGGATGAATGGTTACGAAGTCATAAGCCATAGACGTAGGGGCAACACTGCAATCCCCTTCATCGATTTCAAACAACTTTAGAATACTTACATGTCGTTGGCCGGACGGGTTTTTCACTATGCTTCTTCACTGCCACTGTGTGTGTGTGTGTGTGTGTGTGTGTGTGTGTTTAACAGCACTGTCTGTGTTATCGGAACACGCGTGCACAGATACTTGGCTCTTGCAAATACCAATGAGGAGTGCATGTCAAACAAATACAGTAGTGCTCCCCCTGTCGGCTCTCGCATTGCTGCGAAACTATTCACGGAGCTCGTCTACCACTCCGTGTAGCCGGAAAGGCGCGGCACACAAACATCAGGCATTCCCGTGCCCTCACCGACGTTGGCTTCGGTTACCGTGTCTGCCCATGGCCCGTAATTCTGTTGCCCGGATCAGACTGGAACGGAAGAACAAGAGCTGCCCGTGTCACTCAGCTACCGCACGCTTAAAGCCGCCTACTCAGTTTCCTTGCATTCGTTCTAGGTTCTCGAAAGCAGAGCATTTGATAGGTTGCAGCTTTTTTTAAAGCTAGTCTTGCGCACGTTGTGCATGCTAGTAGGTCAGCAGTAATTAAAATGGAAAATGGCTGCGAAACTGGAAAACATTATTCTGTTTAAAATGAGGTAATATGAATTCAAGAGACACGAAATATGAATGCATGGGAGACAAAAGTAGTAGTTAAGCGGAAAGAAAACCATACAAAGAATTGTTACCTTGATTCATCGAGAAAGAAAGCGCCATTAAAATCAATAGAGAATTTCAAAAGGGAAATTTTTTACAATATGTAACGTAATTCCACCTAAAGAGCCACATTAAGGTTAAAACAATCCTCACCCTGCTGACGAACTGGAATTCACAATTGGATGGACACGATCCGTAACGAAAGTAAAAACCGGTAACCCAAATAAAAATAAAAATTTAATCTTTCTTCATTATAATGAAAGTGGTCACAGTGCCCTCAGATATCATATTTGCAGTTATGAACTCATGCACGTCTGAATTAAACGGATATATTGACAATGATGAGCGAGGACGTTGTCATTTGCCTACCGCGAGATTGAATGCCGCTTTAGTGACTTCGTGGGCACGTGTCCCAGTGAGCATATGAGTGTAAGCGGAGCAGAGGCGAATGGGGAATCATTGTGGCGATGATATGGACCAAAAATTGGAAATTCGTTGATATAAAGGGCTTTGACAAAGTGCAGTGCCATCGCCGAATGGATTTGACAGTTGGTAGATCTTTGCTGAACTTCGTATTGAACTGTTCAAAAAATGGTTCAAATGGCTCTGAGCACTATGCGACTTCTTTGGTCATCAGTCCCCTAGAACTTAGAACTACTTAAACCTATCTAACCTAAAGACATCAAACACATCCGCCGGCCGGAGTGGCCGTGCGGTTCTAGGCGCTACAGTCTGGAACCACGCGACCGCTACGGTCGCAGGTTCGAATCCTGCCTCGTGCGTGGGTGCGTGTGATGTCCTTAGGTTAGTTAGGTTTACGTAGTTCTAAGTTCTAGGGGACTGATGACCACAGCAGTTAAGTCCCATAGTGCTCAGAGCCATTTGAACCATCAAGCACATCCATGCCCGAGGCAGGATTCGAACCTGCGACCGTAGCGGTCTTGCGGTCCCAGACTGTAGCCAACCCAACCGCCGACACACCATATGTTCCAGCAGCTTACAAAGAACGTTGGTGAGGCTGATGGGCCGATAGCTACCCACATCAAGCAGGTTTTTACCGGGTTTAAGCACCGCAATGATGATGCTTTCCCGCCATTGCGATGGAAAGACGCCGCTTGAAGATGACGAGGAGATGTTGCTTGTAGTCAGATGAGAGATGTTTAATCATCTGACTGTGGATCCGATCTGGCCCAAGAGCAGTGTCGGGGCAATGTGTAAGGGCACTGAGGAGCTCCCACTCTGTAAATAGGGCGTTATAGGGTTCAGTGTGGCGTGTAGCGAACGAGAGAACATTCCCTTCCAGCCGCCGTTTGAGAGTGTGAAAGGCTTGGGGTAATTCTCCGACGCAGAGGCTCCAGCATAGTGCTCAGCAAAGTCCTCAGTAATCGCGATTGTGTCGGTAGATAACCCGCCATTTGTGTTAACACAGGGACCACCTGTTGGGGTCTGGTACCCGAAAATACGTTTGATCCTTGCCCGGACTTGGGAAGGGGACGTATGGCACCCAATGGCCGAGATGTATCTCTCCCAACACTCCTGCTTCCATCATTTAATAAGTTGGCGAACGGGGACACGGAGCCGTTTAAAGGCTATGGGGTGCTCCAGGAAAGGGTGCCGCTTGTGCTGCTGTAGAGCTCGCCGACGCTCCTTAATTGCTTCAGCGACTTCCGGCGACCACCAAGCGACTGCCTTTCGCTGGGGGCACCCTAAAGAGCGAGGGATCGCGTTTTCTGCCATCGATTGTTGTAAGTCACCTGTTCAACCATCACATCGATGTTCCTGTGTGGGGAAGATTCAACGGTGGCAGCAGAGGTGAAAGTTTCTCAGTCCACCTTGTTTAAAGCCATCACTACCACACAGGTCACGTGTTCTCCAGTGGATAGATGGGAGAAGTCCTGGGCTGCAAATTGATAAATCAGTGGCCGAGTAACTACCATGAGCCACACTGAAATGTATGGTGGCTCACTATCTAAGAGGCAGAAGTCGAACTGAGACAGTAAAGTTTCGACATCTCTGCCTTGGCCAGTAAGCATGGTGCCACCTCACAAGGGGTTATGGGCGTTAAAATCTCCCAAAAGTAGAAAAGGTCTAGGGAGTTGATCAATCAGTGCAGCTGATATATTCAGGGGTACCGCACCATGTGGAGGGAGATGTACGTTGCAGACAGTTATTTCCTGCGTCGTCGGTATCCTGACAGCCACAGCTTCAAGAGGGGTTTGAAGGGGCGCAGTTTCACTATACATAGAGTTCAGGACATAAACGCAAAATCCACCTGGCACTCTATTATAGTCATATGGTTCCTGTAATATCCCTTATAGCCGTGGGCAGGGGTCCGCATTGCCAGGATTCATGTTTGCTGGAGGGCAATGCAGAAAGCAGACGTAAAGCTTGACAGTTGCTGTAGCTCAGGCATGCGGTGGGAAAAACCGCCGCAATTCCACTGGAGGACGACGTTATCGTGAGACTGGGAAAGAATGGAACTTTCACTGAGGCAGTTTATGTCTCAGGGTCACGTTCTGCCACCGACTTATTGCCTGAGTAGTCTGTATCCATTGTGTCTGAGGGCCTGGCGAGATCTAGATCCTCAGCAGACGCCAGAATCTCCACCTCATCTGCAGACGCAGAGCTTGTAGGTAGCGGTGGTGTGGGTGCCACCGTAATTCTCGTCGTCTTGGGAATCTTCTTTTTGGATTTTTTTCGCTGCTCCTTTGGTTTCCCTGGCTGGGAGGGCTTCACTGATTCCGTCTCTGGGACTGAGGATGAGCATGAGGCCCTACAACCAGCTGCTTTTGGGCTCTTCAGCCACTGGCGTATGTCATCTTTCCTTTTACCAGAAACCTGGGATGGGAGTGACGTAAGTGACCCCTTCCTAGCGAGAGGAGCTGAAGGAGACTTACACTTGGTGGTGGTGGTGGTGGGTAGTGTTTAACGTCCCGTCGACAACGAGGTCATTAGAGACGGACCGCAAGCTCGGGTTAGGGAAGGATTGGGAAGGAAATCGGCCGTGCCCTTTCAAAGGAACCATCCCGGCATTTGCCTGAAGCGATTTAGGGAAATCACGGTAAACCTAAATCAGGATGGCCGGAGACGGGATTGAACCGTCGTCCTCCCGAATGCGAGTCCAGTGTGCTAACCACTGCGCCACCTCGCTCGGTACTTACACTTGTCCAGTGCAGAAGTGGGAAGTTATATCTCTGATGGTTCGGGGGGGGGGGGGGGGCGTTTCTCCCAAAGTAGGTGGTGCAGGAGCAACAGGGATGGAAGTGCCCCCACCACCAAGGGGGCAGGTGTAGTCTTCTGGCTCTGAGAGGTGAATGGGGTTGGCAGAGCTGATGGTGCTGGAACTGTTGTAGTGGCGTCGTGAGATGTCATATGTACAGGATGTAGGCGTTCAAATTTCCTCTTGGCCTCAGTGTAGGTCAGTCGGTCCAGGGTCTTGTACTCCATAATTTTCCTTTATTTCTGGAGAATCCTGCAGTCAGGAGAGCAAGATGAATGGTGCTCTCTGCAGCTGACACAGATGGGAGGCGGGGCATTGGGAGTAGTGGGATATGAAGGACGTCCGCAGTCTCGACATATGATGCTGGAAGTACAGCAGGAAGACATATGGATGAAATTCCAGAATTTAAAGCAATGTATTGGGGGAGGGATTTAGGACTGTACATCACTTTGATCTTCTCGGATAATGTATCACCCTCAAAGGCCAAGAGCTCGCCGCTCTAAATTGGTGTGCAGCCCATCGTCAGACTGCAAAAGAAGGTCCCTTTTAAATATGAAACCCTGGACCATATTTAAGCTCTTACGGTGCGTGATGGTTACAGAAACATCCCCCGGCTTGTCACAAGCGAGTAACGCCTATGAATGAGCAGAGGATGCTGTTTTGATCAAGACTGACCCAGATCTCATTTCGGACACGCCCTCCACCTCCCCAAACATGACCTTTAAATGCTCAACAAAGAACTGCGGCTTTATCGTCATGAAAGATTCCGCTTCAGCTTTCGAACATGCAAGGTACTGAGGCAAATAAGAGCCACTGCCACCCTTAACCTGACGTTCCTCCCATAGTGTGGCCAAAGAGGGAAACGATTTTGGGTCATACTTCTGTGCGTTGAATTGAGCCTGTGAACGCTTAGAGACTGCTGGTGTTTGACCACCAGCAAGAGATGATGTACAACGCTTCATGGCATGTCATCCACCCTCATGCCACCCACTCCGATCAGGGGCCCTCCCCACTGGCGCCACCCAGCTGCAGCAAAGGCCACCTGGCAGGATGGCCATTGCCAGGAGTCCCAATGCCCCAGGGTGACGGGCATCTACTCTTCGACATACGTGCGGAGTTAATGGCGCAGGCTTCAGCAGAGCGATCCCTGTGTGGTCGGGGGCTACAACCAACCGTGTACATGGCGGCCCCACTGCAATGGACTGGCTACCGTGCTGGATATCTTGTGCAACCAAGCAAATAAGTTCATTATCATTGTCAGCGTAGAAACCAGTACTGCACAGTTGATGGAAAAATACGCACACAGTAGGATGACCTCGCCGAACAGTTGGAGAATAAGCACAAGTGCAGATCCACGTCGACGAAGAATGCGATAGGTGTCAGCCCATGATGGGGTCCGCAGAGGGACAGAATGAACAGTTTCGCGCCAATAGGCGGTGAGTCCCCTATTTCGTAGATTATGCGCGCTTGGACAGTCGAGAGAGATGCACTTCAGAGTTGGAGGCGGTCGGTGTGTCGCCCCAGTGTCAAATGGTTCAAATGGCTCTGAGCACTATGGAACCGACCTAAGGACATCACACACGTCCATGCCCGAGGCAGGATCGAACCTGCGACCGTAGCGGTCGCGCGGTCCAAACTGAAGCGCCTAGAGCCGCTCGGCCACTCCGGCCGGCTGTCGTTAAAGGAAAATTTGTTCGATGAAGATTTTGAGAAGTGCTGTGAGTAGATGATGTGTTTCTGTAAATGTGGAAGAAGTTTCATGAGTTTATAATTGAGGCATGGAAAATTGTAAGTGGAAAAGAGGATCGTGTAATATTAGATGAGTGGTCGCCATTGATGCCACGTGAAAGTTTTAATCTTGGTAAGGTGACCATCGACGTAATTCGATACCGGAAGAAGTTTAGTGGAGTTAGGGGGGCAGTTAAATCTTTCTGAACGTATTTTTCAAGTTCAGTCTTTTCGTTGTGGCTAGACAGGCAGTGCTGTGGGACAGTGTGAGACAGACTAGGGGTCTTTGTCTCAAGGATTAATGAAATATGTTTCTGTAGAGTGACTTTTCTGTCATTCCGTTAATATCATTAAACATAGATCCTTATAACCACAGGAAGCCGTGCGTAGGTCGGTTGAGGAACACTGAATTAATCAGCCGTCCGCGTATATGGATATAACCCTTCACCCCGCTGTTCTCATTAGTCCGGTAACCAACAGAATAAACGATTGAAGTAAAAAGGGGGGCGTTTGTAGTATGTGAATTTGTTAAGCTCTTGAAAGATTGCCTCATTACATTTTGTTCTGTATCACGACCAGCTGTCGTTCCACAACAGAGGTATTTCGCGCGGGAGGTTAAAATGAAGAAGTTTACAACTGTGACTCGGATGGGTTACGCAGTAAGCTGCATGTTGAACATGATTTGCTCTCTACTGAGGACAAAGAGTGAGTGAGAGAGGTCGTGGAGGGCCCGCCGACTGCGGCCGCTGGACAGCTGTGAAACACGGCGCTCGGTAGCAGCTCAGCTCACATTCCGGGGCGGGGCAGAGCGCTGGGTTACAAACGCGCGCCGGCTTTTTCCGCGCTGGTGTTTGCCCTTTGGTATGTCGGTGCCCAACAAACGGCCCACACAACTCATGCGGTAAACACGCACCTCCCACACTCACAGCAGTACTCTTTGTGTAACTGCTGAGGAGGCTGGCAACGCGTCTGCAACTGCGCTCTTCAAACACTCACCCGTGTCTGCTCCAGGTTGCCACATGTGGGCCTCAACCGCAGACTCCTGACTTCTCGACTGATATTCACTCTGACTCATTTACGCAAAAATAATAATGTAAGGATTGCTACACGCTTCGCAAGTAATGCCGTGATAGTAACTCACTCTTATTTCTTAGTGTACAACGATTTTTTTTTTTAAATTTTTCTTTCACTTCCTGTGTTATAGACTGTACAGGGTGAACCCGAAATCCAACAACAAAATTTAGGAGTTTTTGTAGGGATATTTTCTGTGTACAATATCCGGGTGAATGCGGACTCGAGGCGGTATGGTTAACCGAAACGCACCCACCACCCAAATATCTGTTGTCACAGAACATGCTACATGTCACTTTTGAAAGCCTACGGCATTACTGGCGCGTTATTCGCCGGAAACTAACATTTTTTTGTTTTACAAAATTACATTTACAACACACTACATTTCGTATTACTTGTTTTCAGTTCACTTTGTGGAAATAATCCTCCAGTTTTCTCGGTTTTTAATTTTAATTCCCTTTTCTCTAAGCGATCATTATCTTTTTATTGAGAGTCAAAACATTGGTAAAATAAAACAAAAGTTTTGTCCTGCAATCTAGATGCTCTAAATACTTACCAACACACTTCACTGTCTCGGTGTGCGTTGTAAGTGGTTCCTCGATCACCTCGCCTTCACTGTCTTCCCCTGTCGAACACAATTTGTTCATCAAATCCGCATCCCCTGGCTGTCTGAATACTGCTTTATAGGTATCACTAACCACTCTCTGATGTTTTCGTCATCTGCGCCTTCAAACTAATAGTTTAGATTCCAAACGAAAATATTCGATCTAATTATAACAGAATAGGAGGTGTGATCAATAAACACAGTGACTTAATTTTTTTAGCAGTAACTGCTGACTCTGCAACCATTTGATGGAATTATTCCGATAGCATGATCCGATGCGACGGGCATCGTCAAGTTGGAACACGTTCTGACTTTTCAGTAAGCGTCCAGAGACGCTAAACTGAGGTTGTGTGTACCGTGTCGCTCGCGCGTCATGGCTTTCAAACAATGCGTGAACATAAAATTTGTTTCAATTTGCAAAAAAGTGCCAAAGAAACTCATAAAATGTTGCGATTGGTGTATGCTGATAGGGTTGCAACTCTGAAAACTGTTTACAAGTAGTATTAGTAGTATTTAAAAGCGTAAATGAGCCTGTAGAAGAAGAGCAACGGTTGGTACGTCCATTAACCTCAAAAACAGAAGAAAAAGAACTTGCCTTCTGGATGACGCCACACGGCTGAAATATTCAAAGCCTTCATATGTTACTAGTGATGTTTGTTCTGTCTCGTCTCGCTTTGCATACCACATCAGCAGATCAAATGACATATTAAAAACAAAACAATAACAATTTGAAGTATCTCAAAACGCGCAGTAAAGGCACTGTGCTAAATTCCACAACAGAGACTAAAAAACAAAACTCGGTGGTCTCGATAGTGACTGAATAATACGTATGAATGAAAATCAGTATAACTTCAGTACCTCTACTCACTCTCTGAGACTATGTAAACTGTTCTAGTATTTATGAATGCAGTTCATCGTTATTAGAAAACAATGAGCTAAGTTTCAATTTTTTTTATTATGGAATATCTACGAATGCTAGTATGTGAATACCGAAACGCACACTTCGAAAATGAAATTTCAGGTGTAGTGAGAGACTTAAAAGAATATTAAAAATTTTCTATAAAACTTTTTAATAAATTTTAGCGTAACTACCGCCTTCATATCTGAAAACAGACAAACCAAAACAAATTGTCTTATGTAATAAAGTTATGTAAAGATTAGTATTGGCTTACTTTGAATTTTTACAGGGAATTAACATACCACATGTAGTATTATAAATGCACCAGGAGTATAAAAACTGTTACATCGTCCATATCATTCTTATTTTTAATATTTAGGTTAGATCTCTTATGCACGGCCTAGAACGGACGTAAAGACAAATTTTTTATGTAGTGGCAAACGAATAAGATTAAGAAATAATTTTAGAAGGAATAGTAGTTCGTTGAACGTACCACGCTATCTGTGACAGCAATGGACACAAAACGCCCGTACAGCTTCGTAAAAATTTTATACATTGAAACGTCCATATACAAAATTTTAAAAAGTAGGCCAGTAGCAATTTTTACGTAACTTTGTTACTTAAGGCTCATTTTCCTTTTGGTTTGTCTGTTCTCAGATCTAAAAATGGAGGTTGATATACCGAAACTGGTCGCCACTTTGTTAAAAAAATATTTTTTATATTAAATACAATTGAGACAATGTATAGAATTTTCATGGAAATTTTAAGAAGTTTTATAGAAAGTTTTTAAAAAGTTTTATAATATTACATTTGATCACGTGCTTACGACCACTTTTTTCTATTCTGACAATGTCAGATATACACTTTATGTGACTGCGCCTTGTGTATCATCCTTATTGAAGCTGTTTTCACAATGAACACGTCATATTGACTGTGTAAGGAACTATTAATCATTTTTGTCATTATTCTGTGCCAGGTAGTTACGTATGCTCTCATTATCCTTCAATTAGCACTGACATGTAACATCGATTATACAACATTTCAATGTTTCTTTGATGACTGAGGACATTGTACTGAACAACGCTACATCAGTTTTAATTTCATTTGCTGACTAGTGACTATAGCTATTACGAGTACAGTCTTTTTAGGGTGGGTAGTACCTCCAAGAGTGCAAATCTTTAATATTTATTTTCCCCTGGGCAGCAGGTCAGATATTCAAGTGGGAATATGTGGATGCGAAACGGATAACCTCTACTGACAGGCGTGGTCCAGTTCGTTGTTGCAGTTACGACCGTGCAGAAAACATCAGGTAGTAAATTATGTAATATGTTTTTGGGAAGATTCTTACATGCAGAGACAAAACAATTGACACACTGAAGTGGGTACACACTAAGGCAGCAGCTATCACAATATCTGCATCTACACTCCTAACACAATGTTTATAGATGCGTTGGTGGAATGTTCAGATGTCTAATAAACAGAGACTGATTGGCCACGTACTCTCACAGTAGCTGTCAAATTATGTAAGGCACATTTATAGTCACAGTAGAAAAAAAAACAGTCAGTACGATTTTCGTTGACAGAGGTTTCATTTAACACGAGGCTGCATTTTCAGCTTGTATGTATTGGAAGCGGAAGTCTGCTGAAAGAGTAGTTGAGAGGCTCAGTGGACTTATGCACCGATTTAGCATCACCTCAGACAAACAGTAATTGGATTTTTTAAAATTATGTGTGATCAATATTTACAGTGGTTTCCACATTCAGAAATTATGTCGAGGCTTTGAACCCACAGATGAAGAGCAGACTCGCATTCACACAGATCAGTGACTGAATCCCCACGTGGCAACCTGAACACAATTTCCCATTGTCTCCGTACCACGCTTCAGGCGAATGCCGATGTTGTTCCTTCAACAAAGCGAATATCGATTCCTTCTATCCGCCTGACCTAGTGTAACATATCGTTGTCTAGCCGCTCCTGTGTCCTGCATCTGTTGTACACTTAAGGGCCGGTTTTCTGCATCCGATGAAAGGAGGATTTCTCCACCCTGTAGACGGTGGCAGCTTATCGCTGTCGTCATTGGACATCAGTTGTAATACAGAACGGTACCATCTCTCGTCTGACAGTACTTTACGAAGTACAGTGCATAATTTGCTCTAAAGGATTGGAAACGGAAGCAGTCACAACAAACTTGCGTCATCATATAAGGAAAAAACTTAAAACATTACAGTTCATTCAAAATTTACAATAAAAATGGGAAGTAGCTGATCAGGTGCGTGTGTCTACAGAATTTGCCCTTATCCGCTAGAAGCCCTCTAAAAAGGACGAATTAACACGAAAAATAGAGTGCTACTACCTCAGTTCTCACCCCTTAGCGCAGTCTATTCTTAATATCAAATAGTGGTATAATTATCGATTACAACATGATTTTTGAGCAGAGTTTCAAATTAGAATCAATAGGAGAACACTGTTGATATTTGAAGTATTCACCCACTTATCACCGTTTGAGAAAACGGACAAAGTTTTCTTTTATTTACCTATTTGATTTAATATTTTGATTCTATGTACCTTGAAACTGAGAGAGCCGAAATTTCTCAATCTTTGTTTTTCTGCGTTTTTTACACGTTAAAACAGGAATAAAAATCCGAAAATGTGTTATTTCAGAAGCCGGTTATTTCGAGAGGTTTTAACAGTCAGATTAAACTGGCCTTAAAAATATAATCGAAAACCAGTTGTTCATTGGTAACAGCCATACCTACGCTGGCGGCGATAGCCATGGAATTTTCGAGGCACGTACCTTGGAATTTCTGAGGCACGGACGAAAAGGAAGTTTCACTGGTTGGGTGTCTCTGATGACCATGATGTCAACGGGATGTAAAACACTAACAAAACGGTCAGTAGTAGATGACTCAACATTCTTGGTGCCATTGTTTAACCGTCAAGAGATTGGTAGTGCAATTTAAAATAAACTAGAAGCTAGGGGAAATCAACAACAATAAAGTGGTGCACCAAATGGATGTCAAAGATAAAACATATGATATGTGCGGGTGAGGAAAACTACGTCTTCAAAGCGGAGCTTGTATGATTGTACTGTAAGTTAAATTTAAATAAAAAGCTGCATAAAAAATTGATCGTCGTGTACATAAACGGACTGTAAAAGGAAAACATAAAATCTCATATAGGCGTTGCTAACGCTTAAAATCATCGGTAAAACATGACGTCCGCAGCGGCCGTGGGCTAAACTGTTGCCAGCGCTGATAATGAAAACAGGCGTATGCGAGTAAGAAAGCATGCAACGGAAAGCAACATGGGAACAGAACCGCAGACAGTGTTAAAATAAGTTGGGTAGCATCTATTTTTTATGCAGCATTATATCTATACTTGACTTACCGTACAATCATCCAAGCTCTGCTTTGAGATTTATTTTACCTAGCTCTCACCACCTACACATACCATTGTTATATCTTTGACATTCAATTAGTTTACCACTTTAGTCTTATTGTGGTTTTCCTGTATCGGGATGATGATCCCTACATTCTGCTTTATTTAAAACTGGACGGTTAAACAGTTTTATCACTGTGAGACGAAAAATGCTGTAGCATCTACTGCTCACCGTTTGGAAAAAAATATAAATGTGTGTACATAATTTTCCCCATATATGTTCGTGTACTGTACCATTAAAGTTCAACCGGAACATGATCTTTATTCGTTTTTACTCTTCTTTACATACAACGTTATCGCTGAAGATGTGGCTCTAACGCCGCGGAACTGGGCTGGGTCAGAAATAAAGATTTATCATACGATAGAAGCGGCCGTATTCATAATGGTCCAGTTCTCTGGCTGTGGATGCCACAGCACGAAATTTGCTGAAAAAGGTTAGTTATGTCTGGGGCAGAAATCCAAGATTTCAATGTATACCTTCGCCTCGCATTAGAGCGCAGTTCAGCGCTACGGATGGTTCGCGCAGCGCGGCTTTGTGCTGTTGTGTGGAGCCAGTAGGAGCAGCTGGCCCGCGGCCGTGTCGCCGCCGCCTGCCGTGTGCCCTGCACGTCACGCCGCACTCGCTGCGTTAATTTACGGCGAATGTGCTCCTGCCACGCCTCGCCGTCGTTCCCATTAAATGAATGAAAGTGGCCCTGCCCCACGGCCAAAAGCGGCTGCCCCGCATCTCACCTACCTCCAGTGACGTCACGTATGTACTGGACCTGTTCTCAGACTTTGGAATCCGCTGTACTTCACGTTTACGACTGCTGCTCATAAAGTAGTAATAATCGCCCCGAAAAAGTTACGTAATTAATCTTTTGCCTGTACTGTCATCCTTTGATCGTGTATCCGATACAGTATTATTTCTTCTTTTGATATTTCGTCTGAAGGAAGGCGCAGGTTCGAATCCTGCCTCGGGCCCTCGGGCATGGATGTGTGTGCTTAGGTTAGTTAGCTTTAATTAGTTCTAAGTTCTAGGTGACTGATGACCTCAGAAGTTAAGTCGCATAGTGCTCAGAGCCATTTGAACCATTTTCTGAAGGAAGGATTCGTTAAATTACAAGCGTACTCACATCCCACACACAGAAAGAAGAAACCATAAGATAATTCCGTGCACCAAACTTGTACCAGATGGGCCAGAGAATCACTAGCTGTACCGGTCAACAGCGTTCTCAGTTACTCGCATAGAGAATCTCCACTTCAGAAGCAAGTAAAGTAAGGAAACATTTAGAATAGAAGCAAATTGGTACACGGTTTGAAGTTCAGGGCCGGCCGTTGTGGTCGAGCGGTTCCAGGCGCTTCAGCCCGGAACCGCGTGCCTGCTCCGGTCGCAGGTTCGAATCCTGCCTCGGGCATGGGTGTCTGTGATGTCCTTAGGTTAGGTTTATGTAGTTCTAAGTCTAGGGGACTGCTGACTTCAGACGTCAAGTCCCATGGTGCTTAGAGCCATTTGAACCTTTTTTTTATTTCAGGTTGAACAACGAACTTGAGTAAATAATAATGCTGAGCTTAGAGTTCACCAAGTGGCAGGTATGCACGTGGTCTAATTCAGATAACAAAAACAATCTAAATCACAGAACTCGCGAAAGATATTCGTGTCAAATAAAACTACACTCACACTGAGAGTTATTTAAAAAAGTCACAGTAAGAGAAGATAAATTAGTAGAGGAAGGCTCTGTATCCCACATGAAAAGCACTTCCTTACTAGTACCATCTCACGTTGGCCAAGAAGCCCGAAACTCGCGAAACGAAATAAAATTGAACCAAGGAAAGAGAATTCTAAATCGAACAGACAGCAAGCACACAACACATTTATACATAAGAGGCACACACTAATTGAAATGAGATACGGATTGCTCAAAGCACTCTCCAAAATGTTCAAATACGTGGGAAATCCTATGGGGCTTAACTACTAAGGTCATCAGTCCTTAAGCGTACACACTACTTAACCTAAATTACCCTAAGGACAAACATTAACACCCATGCCCGAGGGAGGACTCGAACCTCCGCCGGGACCAGCCGCAAAGCACTCTCCCATCGCTACGTTGCGGTAAGACAAAGAATCGAGTTTAAGGAGTGAAATACTATTAAGCATCATAGCAATCCGAAACGAAATAAGTTCTGCGATGTGCCTGAAAGAAGCGCATCAACATATCAAACTAAAGCAAGTTTTACACGTTTACCTTCCTGACTCACATTACTAGAAATGTCCTGTGCGGACACCGTCGCTTACCCGAACCCCAGGGTACAGTGCCACACCACGCTAACCGTCCAAGGTCCACAGCTAGCAGCGGAAACGGTCAAAGAAGATGCGTCACGGCCGTCCGTACCAAAGTATACAACAGCTGCTGACCAGTGTCTGCTAATCTCTCTGTGACCCAGCGTCACACTACTTAAGCTCTACATAAAAGTTAGCTAAACTGCCACTACCACTCAAAGAACCGGTGCCCGTTACCCGTAATATTTCGAAGCAAAACACACACACACACACACACACACATATATATATATATATATATATATATATATATATATATATATATATATATATATATAAGATGAGGTAAGGAGTACGGAAGTAACCACAGAAATACGACTAGGATGCGTAGTAAACATGATTATAGGAATACATGTGCATTTAATATACCTATACGTGTGTGAAACATAAAACATAAGTTGAGAAACCGCAATATGATAATATTAAAGTGTCGGTGTGGCTAATGAAACACTATGCTGTTCATTCTTCTCTCCAGAATCAAAAGCACAGTCCATTGTGGTAACCACTGCGCCACCTTATCAGACACAGCATCGGGAAAGTTATTGTCTCAGCAATGCTGCACCAGTTCTTACGCCAAGTGTTTGTTGCTCGTTTCTGTCGGCATTGTTATTTTAATAGCACTGATCGTTTTTTTCCATATCTGTAGTAACCCAATGTATCAAACCAATGCGAATTTTACTCTTTTTACTCTATTTTTAAACAAAAGTTTATTTAAAAACGAAAAACTTTACCGCTGCTGCTTTGGCTAGTTGACATTTCGGATATTTTTACTCGGTTATTAGGGAAAGATAAAAAATAGCTATTATAAGCGCCGTTACTTGTGTGTGTATGCTATTGTAAGTACAACAAGAACTGACAACCTAAATGTGCTACTGAGCTCAAAGCCTCATCACTTGCATGAAATTGAAGAGAATCCTGTATGTGTGAAAACCGATCTCATTCATAAGCAAATAAATAAGAAACCAATAATTTCACGCTCAATAGAACTTGGTCGGTGCGAACTGTTTGAAATAACGTAACTGTATATTTGAAAAAATATAATGTCGACCTGTACAAGAATGTAACCTGAAACAGTCGAAAATTTCTGCACTGCCGTACGGCCTTGGTAAAATATAGAAACCGACATTACGCAAAGGAAACTAAACAATCACGTATTATGAATCTCACCTGCAAAATGAAATACTGGCAGAAACAGTATCACAGCAAGACTCCGGAACAGATAAAGAAATACTGTTAAAAAGAAATTACAGTTGGTCCAGAAAAATTGGGTTCATAATCTTGACACAGAATGCCAATGAAACACGTGACTCAACCCTTAAGACTGAAATTTCAGTTAGGAAGGAATCTGTCAAAGAAAACGATTGTAGACTGTAACATGAAAACTCATTTAATCTAATAACTTCCATGGTACAGTAAATTAATTCTAATGATCAATCAGTAGAATAATTATCAAATAATGTGATGAGGGTGAATGGACCAACAATGCAAGTCTACAAAAATAAAAATAAACTTTTTACTTCAAATAGTACCTTGTTCTTATTTCAAAGCCTTTATTTTTGTCCGTATGGTATCCAGCTATTATTGTAAGTCATCATTACACCCGTAATAAATCTTAAACTACATAGTTCCAAAAGTGCGTCCGTGCATTACACTGAACACTGAACGAACCCCGCGCCCGCACACTACTGACTGTGAAAGATTGTACGACTCAACAGTGCTGCTATCGTAGACACAGATACCGTTGCCTAGCAACTGTTTCTCTGACGACAATTCTAAAAAAAAAATATTTTCCTTCGCAGATATTAACACATTCGATAATATCAAAAAATAGCCATCTTATACGACTTTAACCTGTCGCTTCTCTCCCACCCCTCGTGCACTGCGCTCAGATCGTGACATCACTGGAGATAGTCCATGGCGGAAGAGAAATGAGCCCCCCCCCCCCCCCCCCCCCCTCGGCAGACGAACTAGTCATACTAGTTGCATTGCCCGCCATGTATCGTGAACAGTGCCCAAGGGAAATCAGCATGTCAATGGAAAGATACGCACTAAAGGTCTTAATTCTGCCGTGTACTGTCGAGAGTATCCATGTATTTAAACGAGGAGGAAAGTACTAATAAACCAGTCTGACACAGTAACTCGCTCCCCGCCGGAGACGGCCGCTGGAACTCTTTAAGACCAGTATTGTCACGTGCTGTGACGCACGCCACAGGGCCCGTAGGCTGTATCTCGTTGGCCCCGAGGTAGTCTCACGCTTCCCTTGACGTTCACGTAGGCCTCGGCTGCGCCAATGTGTGCAGACGGGTAGCTCAGAACTGCCGCTGCAGTGTCAGGATCCGTCCGTCGCGTGGGGGGCCGCCGCCACCCCCACAGGCGGCACCGCCTGGCACAGCCAGTCCCCTCCCCTCCATCCCCCCCCCCCCCCCCCCCCCCCCGCCGCCACAACGCCGTCGTTCGATGACATTGCGGTCCCGCAGTCTCCACAAAGCTGCTTACTCTCTGCCAATAGTGACGTACGTCCAAGAAACGGATTCATCTTTTGCGTTAAAAAAATTACATAAAGGTTTTAGAGAAAATATGCGTTTAATTGTAAGTGCAGCATACTAGAGCGAGAGATGTAAGGTAGGAATGCAATTGATACGAATTTGCAGAATGTACCAGGGGCGTTCAGTAAGTAATGCAACAATTTTTTCGCGGCCAATTTCGGTTGAAAAAGTGTGTAATTTGTTGTGGGACATCGTGCAATATTTCTGCTTCAGCGCCTATACTTTCATGAAGTTCCGACAGGTGGGGTCGCCATACTTGGCCTTCTAAAGTGGAGTCTGTAAAAGAGATGCCTTCCAATCGGAGGGCGGAAAACCAGAGCATCGCAGATATTCACACGAGCTTGCGGAATGTGTACGGAGACCTGGCGGATGACCACAAGCGTGGTGAGTTGTTGAGTGAGACGTCTGTCATCATCTCAACAAGGTCGCGCAGACCTGTCAGATCACGCGAGTGCCGGCCGGCTGCGGCTCCTGCAATATTAAACGTGCGAACACACTCATTCGAGGTGGACGGAGGATCACAATCGAACACTTCGCTGCGCGACTGGACGTCTCTGTTGGTAGGGCTGTACAAATCTGGGCACCCGGGAGCAGCTCACAAAACTTCATTGAACTGTTCCTCCTCATCCTCCCTATAGCCTGCATGTCCCAACTTCTGACTCCCATCTGTTTGGCCCAATGAAGGGTGTACTCCGCGGTAACACCACTCGGATCATGGGGACGCAACAAGAGGTTGGCTCCGACGTCGAGCTGTAGTATGCGGGCATACTGACCCTCCCGGTAAGGTAGCGCATGGTGGTCGCAGTGAACGGAGATTATGTTGAAAAAAAAAAAAGATGCTTTTGTAGCCAAAAGAGCGGATAATAATATGGTGTGTTGGAATCCTGAATAAAACCAACCTGCTTTCAGGAGAAAAATATGTTGCATTACTTAATGAACGCCTCTCGTATTATTCTGGAGTGCCCATCCTGGTTATTTCTCGACATTCCGTCAGCGGGGCTTTTCGTCATATGTGATTACTTGAAAATGGCGACAATTTCCGTAACCGTAGATAACCAGTGATATAACGCGTCTGAAATCTTATAAAACTATGTAGAAGGCACAACTATTTTTGTTTTTTATTTATTTGCGTATTTCCTTGTGTTACCAGGTAAAAGTGATTATCATTTGAAACTTCTTGGCAGATTAAAACTTTGTGGCGGACTGGGAATCGAACTCGCTACCTTTCTTTCGCTTCGTGTGCAAAGGTCTTACTTAGTGAAGTATTAAGGCTGACCTCACGACCGCGCCTCACAGCTTTTCTTCTATCTTCCGAATTTCACACAAGTTATCGTGCATACTTTGCGGCACTAGCAGTCCGAAAATAAAGGATGCTGCGGAGGAATGGCTTGCTCACAGCCTGCGGGATGTTTCGAGAATGATATTTTCACTCTGCAGTGTGCGCTCATATGAAATTTTCTGGCAGATAGACCTGTGTGCCGCACCGAGACTCGACCTCGGCACCTTTGCTTTTCGCAGGGAAGTGCTCCGCCGACTGAGCTACCCAAGCACGATTCACGACTCGTCCTCGGAGTTGTCGCACGAGTAGCTTCTGCAAGAATCAAGTTCCTGTGCACGTTATCACGTTACATAGATTCCACCTGCGTGTATTATCATTCGTGTAAAGCGCATTACCGTGTAGCTAATTTTGTATTTCAAAAATGGCTCTGAGCACTATGGGACTCAACTGCTGTGGTCATCAGTCCCCTAGAACTTAGAACTACTTAAACCTAACCAACCTAAGGACACCACACACACCCACGCCCGTGGCAGGATTCGAACCTGCGACCGTAGCCGTCGCGCGGTTCCTGACTGCGCGCCTAGAACCGCTAGACCACCGCGGCCTGCTAATTTTGTATTTGAAAGACACTATCGTATTTTAACAAAATGCTAGAAAGATGAATGTTTTCTATCCATCAGGAAACCAGCTAGAGATAATTTCTTAAACGTTGACTAGTTGCTCTCAGAGAGTATTGTTTCTATGCTTTTAATGTGTATCTTGCTTTATATATTATGTTTATTTATCACAAGTAGCATGTACTGATTTATGGCTTGACATTTATTAAATTTACTGTCCTTTTCAAAAACATAATGTATGCTGTATTTCAGAAATGTGTTAACGTCTGGTTCTACCTTCCGACCTCCACAGAACCGGGATTTCGCGCTTATCGCGAGCGGTCACCATACTATTAGGCTTTCCGAGCACGCTTCACAGCCAGACCCCCAAACGTCCATGTTTCGTCAACCGTGTGTCTACAACCTGCATTCGTGCATCGATTGTGTATATTCGCGTTCAGAGGGACATTTTAGTTCAGAGTCGCTTGCCCGGTGTCGGCGAATAAATACATTTCAGTCTGTGTGTTTTTCAGAAGCACTATGGAATGCTCCATTGAACAGCTATGCATATGAAAATAGGGTATTAAAACTGCTTGTCTGACCGGGACTCTAAATCAGAACCTTTCCTTTGCCGACACTGTCCAGGTCAGGCGTACAGTTTTAGTTTACCAGGAAGTTTCATAGAAGTGCATATTCCGCTTGAGACTGAAAGTTTCATAATTGCTAGCGTGTAGTCCTTCGTTGTTTATATCGTATTTTCAATTTCGACTGCTACTGTACCAGTCAAAATCCTATTACATCGGTCGCCGTATTACCAACAAACTGACTGCTAACCAAAAGTTTGCCGCTTTGAATCACATTCTGCGAGCATCTTTTCCCAGTTCCTTTCTTTTTCCAAGTTGTTTCACCCAAGGGACAATTTACATTTACAAAAGTCACTGGAGAAATTATAATGCGGACAGAGAAGAAAGCAAAATCATTGGGGTAGCAGTAGTATTTTGAGTGTTGATTAACTGATCTAAGAATATATTTTGTAACGTCATTAAAAATAATACACCTCACGACCGAAGGATCCATGTCTTACATTGGAAGGAAGATGTAAATACGAATGAATTTCTGAAATTCCTCATAACAAGGAGAAAACACGATAACTAGCATGGTAGGCATTACGCTGGCAAAAGAAGTTAGATTTCACACCAAATGATGCTTACGCATTTAAATACTCTTATGAGCGCAGTGGTGGAGTCAAAAACTTGGAAGAAATTTTCTCTTACACAATCCTTTGCCACATAAAATAACAGCAAGGTACTCTGACTTATCCTTGGAACTAAATTAATGGTTACACTGAAAAAACTGATAAAATGAGGAAACGAAGAATGGATTTCTACGGACACAATACGAGCATAAATACAGAAAAGAAATGAAATCTGTTACTAGCAGTCACTGTATTGCTTTTATTTTGACCGTTGAGGGTACCATTTAAAAAGCAATCGATTGTTAACTATGTAGCGGATCAAGCTCGAATTTGTCACACATGCGATGATGGATCTGATGGCAACTGCATGCCCGTCTTTAGAGCAGTGCAAATTTTCTTCTATTGTAAGGGCGATGAGAGCACTGTATTATGAATTTATATGCGATACGAAGTGGCAAAATTGGAACTGTAAATGACACAAATTGTTCTTCGGCATTCACTGTTTGCAACGTATGTATGTAGGTATTTCTTGCCACGGTAGCAGATAATCCAGCGGCATTAATATTAACTAGTCTTTTCACAAAAGTATCTAGAATAGGAGAGACGAATCCTCTATGTCGTTAGAAGCTTGATAAAAACTGGAAGGTACCTGGCACAATAATGGTTTCCCAAACCTTCAGGATTAATTTTCAGATAAAACAACCACAGATCGCGCGCAGTGTAATTCATTATTACTGGTTTCACTCGTCATACAGCGCCATATTCCGATAATCATTGCTCTGGTGGCAACATAAGTTTCATTGTGGTACGGAGTGATGCTTTTAACCATTAAACTGTGGGTTGCATCGGAGCCAATGGAAGCTAACTCAAGCGAAGGCCACATTCGCAAACAGTTCACCAGGGATCCCCACCATTCGTTTGCATCTGTGAATAAGCGTTTACACTCGATGTAATGGAATACAACACAGATACCGAGCGTAGCATATTAACGCTGCGTCGTTGTTTTTTGGCGCTAATAAACTGTACATAGAATACAACACTGCGCAGTTAGAGCCACGCTGCCAAATTTTATTATGCAGAGAGGATTGTTCTCTCGGCGGGAACATTGTTTTTGACAAAGTAAGCAAAATTACGTTGGTAAAGAATTTAGGTGTCTGCATTTGTATGTAAGCGTGAAATGTATGGAGAGAATGCACTTGACATTTTTCGCTGGCTTCTCATTACAACTGAGGTCCAACATATTAGCACTATAGAATATAGGTCCCGCCTTTTTGCAAACATTCTGTTTATTCTTTTTACTCAAACCTTTTTCCACACCTCTGTGCCATGGTCAGTGGGTTTTGTTTATTGAAAACTGTAAAAAAGTGAAGATATTTTAGGTTGTAACTGATCTAAAAAAGTGAAGCCCAAATAAAGTCTTTCTTTATTTCCTTCTTACCGTGATTTTACATTATATGGTTTGGCAGGACCAATTGTATGATGTCCTGTACTGATTCTTTTTCGTGTCAGAATATTTTCCGTATATGTTCGCTATTACTCGCGTTTTGTTATCGTTGATCCTTTTCCTTTTGCGTTCTGAGGGCTCTACAGACACATATTAACGTACTTTATGTAATTTCGTTTCCTATAAACGTCTTTTCACTTCGCAAAACTCTGTGAGCACTACGATGTTGTGTTTCTTAATCCCTTGGGAGTTCATGTTTTTCCGAGAGAGTTTGGCGCCGAATTTGAATTTTGTTCTCTCTCTCTCTCTCTCTCTCTCTCTCTCTCTCTCTCTCTCTCTCTCCCTGTGTGTGTGTGTGTGTGTGTGTGTGTGTGTGTGTGTGTGTGTGTGTGTTTGTGTAAGTAACATGTTTGGGTAAAAAGAAAAAAATAGTGTGTTTGCAAGAAAGCGGAACCTGTATCTTATAATTTAACTGTAGACACAGAAAGAAAGACAAGAGCTGCAGATGCAAACATGAATTTATTATTAGCAACTGAAGACACAGACGTTAGTAATAACATGGCATTTTAATAGCTGCTGTATCTAGGATAGTTTCCGATATCTGCAGTGGCATATGTGAAGTCCTTCAAGGGTGTTATTAATTGAGTTAGGAAGATAGTGTCGATAAAGTGTTATTAATGGAATGCGGAGCATGACAGACCTGTCACATAGGCTACTTGATAAAAGCTGCTGTACAAGTTGTTAGAGGGCGGATAGTGGAAATTATTTTTATTTATTATCACAAATCTCTAATATAGTAGTGATACATCCCTGTAATTACAGCTGCTATGAGAGTAATCAACGAACATGACCAAATATTTCGAACATTTTTAATTTTAATTGGCATGATAGATACATATTCAGTCTTGTTTACTTTCAAGGAAACTTAAGTGAGCTTCCTGTGGAAATTCATTTATAAATGAAAATACTGAATATTCTGTTTTAAAAAACTCTCTCCTCCTGTAACGTGTGCTTTAGATATCGTGTCCAACTGCCGAGAAATACTGGCGGTTGACCCTGTGTTGCGCATGTGAACAGCGTCCTGAAACAAAACCTTAATCTATGTGAAATGCTGCATTTGAAGTAACGAAAATAATTAAATCCCAAAAGAAACTAATAGTGTTCTAGTGAAAAAGTTTGACTTGAAATATCCACGAAATAAAATACTTCTCATCTCGATACAAAATGCCTGTTTAATATTATCTACACTGATCACTGTAATTTAATCTCCTTAATAAGCACAATACATGAAAATTGTGACTGTGCTATTTGCTCACAAGAATGCTAAGTGAGATCATCTTCAAACAAAAGTAACTTACCTCATGCCCAGCATGCTGTTTTGTGCAGATGCAGTAGCTAAAGAAAAATCATCTGCTTATTATAAAATTTGTGACATTTACGAGTTCCTAACCAGGAGCGAATTTTATTATATCATCTGTGTGCTTCAACAGTTTAGTTTCATGAGTTTCTGCGTGCAAATTTAATATCTAATAGTCACAGTTCTCGCGTTTTCGTTTGCGGCGGAATGTAAACCGATTTTGTGACATATTACAAGTTCATAATCAGGGGCGAATTATTTAGTATCACCTGAGTACTTCGGTAGTTAGCTTGTTGAATATCTGCGTATTATTAGACACAGTTCCTGAGTTCGTTAGGGTCTATAGTAGAGTTGTGGAGCACATGCCGATATTCCGTTTATCTGCATAGTTTAGTTTTCCACCGTCTTTAGTATGGACCGGGACTGCGATTGTTGTGTGCTGATGCGAGCCGAGTTGGTGATACTTCGCTCTCAGCTTCAGGCTGTGATGGCTTCGGTTGCACAGCTTGAGACTACAGTGGATGGGCACCACTGTTGTGGGCCGGCCGTGGGGATCCAACGGACGTCCATCACGTCCGAGTCGTCCTATCGGTCCTCACAGTTACTGCTCACACTGAGGCTGATCCCTCATCTGCGGTCGGGTGGGAGGTTCGCCCTGGGGCGAAGCAGGCGGCTAAAGACTTCCCAGGTGACCGCACGTAGGGCCTACCCGGTTTGTCTGGCAAACAGGTTCCGTGTGCTGTCTGTGGCTGACACTGTCGCTGAGCCAGATGCTGTCGCCTGTCGCCTGAGCTCCAACGTTAGGCGCGTTATGGGGCCCCTTAGGGACTTGGCTGACAAGAAGGGCAAGAAAACCAACGTGCACTCCGTGTGCATACCGGGTGGAGTCATTCCAGATGTGGAAAGGATTCTCCCGGATGCCATGAAGAGCACAAGGTGCAGCCAGCTGCAGGTGGTTGCTCACGTCGGTACCAATGACGTGTGTCGCTTTGGATCAGAAGAGATTCTCTCTGGTTTCGAGCGGTTAACAGAAGAGGTAAAGGCTGCCGGTCTTGCTAGCAAGATGAAAGCAGAGCTGACCATTTTCAGCGTAGTCGACAGGACGATTGCAATCCTCTGATACAGAGCCGAGTGGAGGGTATGAATCAGAGTCTCAGACGGTTCTGCGACCGTGTAAGTTGCAGATTCCTTAACTTGCGCCAAAGGGTGGTTGGGTATCGCGTTCTGCTGAATAGGTCAGGCGTCCACCATCGCAGGAGGCGGCTACACGGGTAGCACGGGCTGTGTGGAGTGGACTGGGCAGTTTTTTAGGTTAGAGGGTCTTGGGAAAACACAAGAAGGGCTTCAGTCACAAAGGGTGCAGGCTGAACACAGGAAGGAACCATTGCTATAACAGTTGTAAATTGTCATGCTGTGTTGGGCAAGTACCAGAGCTACAAGCGCTAATAGAAAGCACTGATGCTCAAATCGTTATAGGCACTGAAAGCTGGCTAAAGCCGGCTATAAGTTCAGCCGACATTTCTGCGAAGAACCTAACGGTATTACGATAGGATAAGCTAAACACGGTTGGCGGTGGCGTGTTTGTTGCTGTCAGAAATAGTTTAACTTGTCGCGAAATTGAAGTAGATATTTCCTGTGAGTTAGTATGGGCAGAGGTCATTGTTGGCAACCGGGATAAAATAATAATTGGATCCTTTTACCGACCTCCCAATCCAGATGATACAGTTGCTGAAAGGTTCAAAGAAAACTTAGAGTTTGATTTCAAACACGTACCCAACTCATACAAGTATAGTTGGCTGATACGTATTGATGAATGTGCTCTTATCTTACGCGATCTAACGCTATCTTCCAGAATTCTACTGTACGAATAACTCTTTGCCGGGGACACTGACAGCTGCCCACAGCCTGAACTGAGTGGTTTTTTCCATACTTCGGTTTCCCGTCACATATGACGAAAGGCAGAATGAAATTTCTACGTTTCATGCAAACAGTTTTTCGCGCCTTAAGATAGATGTGAGGATAGGCAGGGCATAGTACCACAGAATTACTACTTTTACTTTTAAGGGCTTCTTCTCTCTTCAGCAGCTGCCTTGTATTCCCATACGCCAGCTTTTACGATCATGGCAGTTTTTCTCTTTCAGATATCTCTTCCTCATCATTTTAGTCACTCCTGCTCTCCATGTTAATATCGGCCGTCCACGCTTCCTCCTTCCCGAAGAGGAGATTGGGTTTTAACGTCCCGTAGACGACGAGGTCATTAGAAACCGAGCACAAACTAGGATTAGGGAAGAATGAGTAGAAAAGCGGCCGTGCCCTTTCGAAGGAACCACCCCGCCACTTACCTTAAGCGACTAGCCGTTACTGTATATCTCTGTTGTGCTGTTATCACATGATTTTGAGAGGAGTGAATCCGATTGTAATCACTGATCATTTCTGAAGCCTAACTGTGTAACTGAAACCATCCAAGAGACGAGTATAGTATAAGAGGCGATCAAAAAATTTCTATTCGGTAGCAGGCAAAATCGCCCAGGAGCACCGAGCCTGTCATCCTACAGACGCACCAGGTTGAAGATAACCATTTGGTAAAACTCCATGTCCCGCTGCATGAAGAAGTCCTTAACTGCCTGCTTCACGTCCCCGTTCGACAAGAATCTTCGAACCTTCAAGTCCGTTTCTAAGGGACAGAATACGTGATAATCGTAAGGGGAGAGATCGGGGCTGTAGGGCGGGTACTCGAGTGTCTCTGAATTGAGCTGACTTAACTTCTGAGCTACCACATTTGCAATGTGGGGCCTAGCGCTTTCACGAATCAGCACAGAACTTGGCGGAACATTCCACCAGTGGCGACCTATGGTCATGTGCTAATGTGCTACAGCGTACGATAAATATCGGATTAAGATTACACAGTTTTTTTTAGAATGCGTGTTGGTATGCAACTGAAATGGATGAAAACATGTTGTGTAGCGCTGTCTCCGGCTGTACTAGAAACCAATGTCGAGTGCCGAAATGACAGTCAGCCACGCTATCAACTCCGGCAGCTGACTGTGTTCCGGTTTTTTCTTTTTTTTGTAATATGTTGATTATCACTGTTAGGTTGTTAATAATGCTGATAACTCAAGGTGTACATCACATAACATTCTATTAAGCATGAATTTCTGGGTATAAAGCGATTTGTTTTCACTTTTAACCAAGTCTTTTCTGCAAATGATATTATTCTTTGTGCTACTGAGTAGTTGTTTCTGACCTTTACATTCATATAATTCGGGATTACATTATTTATTTTGCATGTGTGAGTATAAACAAGAAACGCACTCCAGTCACAATTAAAAGCAACACACAAATCAGGTAAATACCGAGTAGCAGGTAAAAACCAGTTACAGTAACGAGATTGTGAATCATTATATCTGGGGAAGACAGATAGGAAAATCAAAATTAGGTACAAAGAACATGTAAGAAGCTGAAAGTATGAAAATAGACATTCTACCTTCGCCAGACAACTGTTAAAAATGGACATGAACCATTCAACATGGAACATAACATGGAAGTTACCACAGTGATTAATCATGACAAAAAAGTCTTGACATTACAAGTAAACTTTCATACACAAAGAGCCCTTCCAGTGAAAAATAAAGTACTTAATGACCAAATGCCGGCCGGTGTGGCCAAGCGGTTCTAGGCGCTTTAGTCTGGAACCGCGCAACCGCTATTGTCGCAGGTCCGAATCCTGCCTCGGGCATGAAAGTGTATGATGTCCTTAGGTTAGTTGGGTTTAAGTAGTTCTAAGTTCTAGGGGACTGATGACCTCAGATGTTAAGTCCCATAGTGCTCAGAGCCATTTGAACCAGTGACCAAATCGTATATGCAGTAACACTGTGATCCACATAAACAACATAAACAAAAAACGAAAGATAAACACATAGCGACACTTAGCAACACTACACGCTATAAACACACACACGTTGATCACAAAATGAAAAGTAAAAGTGGTGTTAGTGATGCGTTGTAACAAACGTGGGTAAAAAACGCTTGAAATCCGCCTGTTGGAGGAAGGAGACTAATTAACAGATCTCCAGCATGGGCTAGCAGCATAGCAAACCGTAAATAACACTGAACGATAATTTCACCTCGCGAAATTTGTGCTACAAAAGTTGATTCTAATTTTAAAACGAAGAGAAAAAAACGACAAGATGTAACATAGTAACATACTGCAACTACTACATAATACAATTGTTACATGTATAAAAAGAAACATGTATTACATGTCACAGAAAATGCTTCACAAATTAAAGAAGCGAAACGCGTATGGCAATAAACAAACTGCCTTTCATTTAGTTGCATAGACGTAACGTACCTCCATGGTTTTTTTTAAAAAAGTTTGGTAGCTAGTTGTGTAATCCATCAACAATCTTTACGCAAAATACTTGTTGTGGAGTTCTCTACGGTCTGCATAATTTTGCTCTTTAGGGGCTGGGATACCATGTCGACCCAACAGCCTTTTGTATCGTCGGATTACTGTTTTGGAGGTAGGGCGAAGTTCCCTTCAGCGCAGACGTCATGCCACTGAGTAGCCATTTTCGTCCTGTTTTCCATGCTGTTCGTTTGCGTCGTGTTCGCATTCAGACGCGTCCAGTGTAACAGCTTCACTGACGAACTATCAAGTTGCGGAGAATTGCCGGCAAACTTGCCTAATCAGCTAAATTGATCAGAGTCGCTTCACTAGCTGCTTCGCTTGACTTCATTAGCTTTCTTAACTCCGCCCTTCCTTCTCGAGGTGACGTCGAGCCAACTTGTCGCGCACAGCTGTGAGATGCCTCTCATGCGCTCAGTCGTGAAATGAACTGGCCGAGTAGCACTTTCGTTAACCGTGGTGTCGCTATTGACAAAGGTGTAGCTCGCCTAAGCTACAAAGTCGAGGAAGATTTTCATCGATGTCGGAGGAGCGAAATGTGCTAGTACCTCTGCGGCGATTGCGTTTTCCTCTCGTTATTGATCATTAATGACGCTTAGGAAATATTTGCTGGTAGCCTTTGCGTTCGTAGCAATAAAATAAAGGGCTTATTTTGTCAACATTTTTTCTGCATGTTATTTAAGTCGAATATGGCCTTCGAACTCTGCCACTTTACTGAAATGTACAATTCTTTACCGTGTATCGAGTATGAAGACACAAGAGTTTGATTAAACTATGGAAAAACTTTACATTCATTCAGGAGCTCTGTAGTCGGATTTAAATTAATTGACATTTCACAGCAAGCGGTCTCGACTGCTCACGCCAACAACACATCAATAGATGTTTTCCCCCCTTCGTCGCTACTACGAACGGCAAAGCATTGTTCGAGCAAGTCCACAAACAGGGGAGTTATACTGAAACAAACATTTTGCCTATTTCGGGGCAAACATAGTTCCGGCGCTAAATAAAATTAAAAACAAATGTTGAACATGCCTAGACCAATTATACGGATTGTTGCAAACGCAGACTTCACAATTTTCAAATGATTTTTGCAAGCGATGGAGACTTTAAATTTCATACATGTTACGAGCTGAATATTGGCAAAATAAAAGTAATTGTTCTCTTTTCAAAGGCATCCATATAGCAAACGCAAAGTGATTCGTAACTTCGAAAGATCTGGTGCCAAGCAAGACATTTTGATAACCAATGATAAAAAATATTTTAATAGGTTCAGGAGTTTTAAAGACACGATATGAGAATTTGAATCTGTTTTACACATTGAAAATTTCATTCATTTCAAAATACTTAACATAATTTGGGCCATAACTAAAATTAAAAACAGATCAACTTTTGACTTGAAACGTCAGATTCCAACTATTTTAAAGCAGACAAAAACAATGACTTTATTTTCATTAACCCATTCACAGATAATTATTTAGTTGCAAGAAGTTGGGTTCCTGTTCGCCCACTTTGTAATTATTTGTTTTATTTTAGCAATAGAAATTTCAGTTCTGATTTGGGACCCAAATGTCAAGTGGTTTAGGATATTTGCGTGTCATGTATCATTGCACTCATTATTTGGCCACTGTGAATAGTGGAAACACCAGCATATTGAAAACATCAACATAGAGTAAACTTGGTTATATTGGTTAAGAAGTGTGGCCTTACCATGGGAGAAATTGTAGGAAATAAAGGAATTTCGCAATTACCAAACTTTTATCACAATGTTACTATCAAAAACAAAAATGTAGGAAACTAGCATGAAAAACTGAAGTTAATTACATGGGACTTTGAAATTGTAAGAGTCTCTGGAAGAAGAAAAAAATGCGAGTTCCCATCTGGCCGGCTCACATTGTCAAATTAGCAAGGAAAACTTCACAATGAACTCTGCCTTGTAGATGCACAAATGAATAAGTTGAATGCGAGCTCCTCAGAATACCAACCCCGAAATATAACTAACGCCTCCTGCTTTCTACCATTCTGCAAACGCGATACTTACAATTTCAAACACCACAGTCAGTACGGGAATTAAGCCAGAAAGCGAATGTATACCAGAATTTTCTAAATTTAGAAAAACGCAAAACCCAGTCTCCTTTTGGAAGGAAAATAGCATACGTGTTGCCGACGACGTGAATGGGCCTTTAAGCTTAAAGTTCTGGAGAACGGATCTAACACTTCCCGGAAATGGCGAGCAAATATGCATTTTACTATTATCGTGTTGGCACCGAGTGCTAACAGTCTTTCAGTATTGGTGGATATGGCACACGAAGTGTCTAATAGGGGAGAGGGGGGGGGATATATTGGACTGGACGGACTGAAGTATTGCGGTGTACTTGTTGACATCAACGCTGAATAAGTACTTGTCACAGCTAAAGTAGGCACTTGAGGACTTAGGCGATCCTGCGCCCGCTCATATGGGTGTGTGACAGGAATTAGCCACTAGAGAATACGGCACGCGAGTTACCCCGATTTGTACCTTGGAGCCTCCCAAATCTGCCACCCACGTCTTAAGGAAATCTTGTGCCGTAGCTGGACAGTGATCACGGACTGCAATGGACTTCGCTTCCTTCCAAAGATTGTAGTGCCCGCTTTTATTTATGAAATAAATGTAAACCTATATGGGATCATGAAGCGATATGTAGCAGTCATGCTATAAGTCATTTAAAACATCGTGTAGTGTGCGTAACCTGGACGCTATGCGAAGTAAAGTTGTAACCTCCAAATAGTAGTTCGGTAGTTTCATGAACTTGCTTCTCCTTTAAGACGGCTACGGAGTCAGTTACACACTGTAACTAGCCTACCCGCCGTTACAGTCTGCCATAGTCGAAGCCTGTCATTCATCTGTTGTTGCCCTCGGCAGTTGACTGTGAATCAAAGTATGTACGATACACACGTATGAAGGAGAGTAATTCGCGGCGGGCCGCATGAACCGGTAATAAGACTGATGACTGCAGAAGACACACGCCTCCTACAGTGGCATGTGGAAACCCAGACCCTGCACTACCTCGATAATGGTGTCCATACGTCCGATATACACGGTCTTGTCCATACTATCCTGCTCGTAATTGTGACGCAGACGGCTAGCAAGTCTAGAACATCCTAGCCATATGACGTTCCGTACTGTTCCCTATACCGTGGCAGCAGGGCAGATATTTATAACTGATGAGCATGTTTTGTCGTAAACACAACACGTGTTTAGGATGAACGGGGAGGGACGGTGGCAGTGAGCTGTGACGCCTAGGAGAATATGTAAATCTCCGAAATGGAGGATAATTGCAAACATTTATTAAAATTAGTTTTGAAATACACTCAACTGAAGAAAGAATATTCGGATTTTAGGGTACGATCGCGCCTGCAGTTTTCAGTTTTTGGTTTATTTTCTGTACTGTCTAACAATCTTTCTTATACGTTTTTGTGTATTTTCCGATATGTTGTTGACAACGTGATCAACAT
The DNA here is from genome assembly GCF_023897955.1 of Schistocerca gregaria. NCBI lineage: Eukaryota > Metazoa > Arthropoda > Insecta > Orthoptera > Acrididae > Schistocerca > Schistocerca gregaria. The sequence continues at coordinate 580,219,576 of NC_064922.1, forward strand.
GTATGGTGACAAATGACGCCATACTGGTCTCGTGCACACTTAGTACAAAATTATCTCTATAACCTTCTACCTTCAAGGACAGATTTGATATGTAGAACTAAAATTGTACAGTTATCTCTAGTGCACTAGTACACAGACGGCATACGCACCGGCAAATGAAAGGCTGTAGGCACGATCTACATCCAACAGAAGCAAGCGAACAGCATGACAACATTCGTCATAATAGATGTTAACGACCAAACTGTCAACAAATTCATTTAAAACAAAAGCTTGTCAGTTTTCAAATCGCATCACTTCGAATAAAACACTCCAGCGTTCGATAGCTGACTCCGCCATCGTTATCAAGAGTGGAAAACCGCTCACTGCCGGAGCTGTCGTAGTGTTACGTTTAACCCTAGATTTCTAAACACTCGTACAATTTGCGATTGCAGTTGGTACCAATTCGCGGTTCCTGCCAATCTGGTAACATCAGTATAAGCCGTAAAACGGAACACTTTGTACTTATATTGTATGTGACATATTAGGGACCTTATGATTGTAATTAACTAGTGCATAAATTATAATTAATCCTTTGAATAAAATATGTAGTAAAATTTACAACGGTTTAGTAACAACGTAACAGCCCCCACCGTTTGCTGTTGTAAGGTTAGATAAGCATGAAAGTAGCGTGTGGGGCCAAAGTGACACATGCTCGGGGAACCGACCTGGACAGCTCACAGCAGACCCGGCCTGCCGCGGGACGGAGTGACGACAGGTGGCGCGAAGCGGTGCCCGCGAATAAGACAAGCAGCGGCGCGTACGTCACAGCAAGTGTCAGCAGCCGTCTCCGGCGGGTAGCGAGTAACTATTTCTGACGAGTTAAATAATTCTTAACTACGCCTTTAAATGCACACATGCAATCGACATCCCACAACAAACTTTAGACCTATAGTGGGTACCTTTACACTGACGTATTGATTTCCCGTGGGCCATGCACAGACCGGAGCGTTCGCGAAATATAGCGGGCGACTAGTGTGACGTCACACGTTCGTTGCGGGGCCCGTGTTCCTCGTGGGCCCCTGCGCGAAGGGTCAGTGCCACGTTTGAAACTGACGCTTCCGCGTCCTACAGGCTCGAGCATCCATCTCTGCCTTCGCTCTGTATCCAAAGCCCGCTCCAGTGCCCTGCTAAGTGTGTAACTCTGGTCTCAGTTTAAACTGTTGTTTATTTTAACCTCGACTGCTTCTTTTATGAGTAGAATCCCATTATGATGATAACATGACCGAAGACTGTTGCCTTTTCAAATTGTATTTTGTGACAATTTTGCAGGCAATAAAAATGGTTCAAATGGCTCTGAGCACTACGGGACTTAACATCGATGGTCATCAGTCCCCTAGAACTTAGAACTACTTAAACCTAACTAACCTAAGGACAGCACACAACACCCAGCCATCACGAGGCAGAGAAAATCCCTGATCTCGCCGGGAATCGAACCCGGGAACCCGGGCGTGGGAAGCGAGAACGCTACCGCACGACCACGAGATGTGCAGGCAATATTCAGCCACGGCCCACTACTCAAGTTCGCATTGCTTGAATAGCTTGTGATCGGCACAACGCTCAAAAACTGTGTGAATAGTCCGGCCTAGACAGGTGCTGCCGCATTCTCAGGAACGCTGTACACACCGGTCACTCTAAGAACTGCGTCGTCTTGAACGGGGCATAACGTATCTAATATCCATAACGTATCTAATAGCCATCACGAGGCAGAGAAAATCCCTGATCCCGCCGGGAATCGAACCCGGGAACCCGGGCGTGGGAAGCGAGAACGCTACCGCACGACCACGAGATGTGCAGGCAATATTCAGCCACGGCCCACTACTCAAGTTCGCATTGCTTGAATAGCTTGTGATCGGCACAACGCTCAAAAACTGTGTGAATAGTCCGGCCTAGACAGGTGCTGCCGCATTCTCAGGAACGCTGTACACACCGGTCACTCTAAGAACTGCGTCGTCTTGAACGGGGCATAACGTATCTAATATCCATAACGTATCTAATAGCCATCACGAGGCAGAGAAAATCCCTGATCCCGCCGGGAATCGAACCCGGGAACCCGGGCGTGGGAAGCGAGAACGCTACCGCACGACCACGAGATGTGCAGGCAATATTCAGCCACGGCCCACTACTCAAGTTCGCATTGCTTGAATAGCTTGTGATCGGCACAACGCTCAAAAACTGTGTGAATAGTCCGGCCTAGACAGGTGCTGCCGCATTCTCAGGAACGCTGTACACACCGGTCACTCTAAGAACTGCGTCGTCTTGAACGGGGCATAACGTATCTAATATCCATAACGTATCTAATAGCCATCACGAGGCAGAGAAAATCCCTGATCCCGCCGGGAATCGAACCCGGGAACCCGGGCGTGGGAAGCGAGAACGCTACCGCACGACCACGAGATGTGCAGGCAATATTCAGCCACGGCCCACTACTCAAGTTCGCATTGCTTGAATAGCTTGTGATCGGCACAACGCTCAAAAACTGTGTGAATAGTCCGGCCTAGACAGGTGCTGCCGCATTCTCAGGAACGCTGTACACACCGGTCACTCTAAGAACTGCGTCGTCTTGAACGGGGCATAACGTATCTAATATCATAGAGGCTGGCCGGAACTCTTGCCGGAGTTTCTCTCAGGTGCCCATCTCGCCTTTCCGCGCATGCGTCACTGCAGCCCTGTCTGGAAAGTTCCAGACGTGCTATGGCGGCTGTTTTAATGAAACACCGTGCCAGCTCCGGCGGTCACGCTGTTAACTCTTGATGACGATGGTGGAGTCAGCCGTCAAAAGCTGGATTGTTTGAGACGCAGCTTAATTGCCGAGAAGATTTTATCCAGACACGCTATTGCGAAAGACTCCGAGATCAAAAACCTTTTATGTCGTTGGATATAGCCTAGATCTAAATTCTGCGATAGTAAACCAAAATCTGATAATTGCAAGCTTGGTGGAATCATTTGAAAAGTTCTTAGCAACTATAGACCACGCTCTAAAAAATATCATTGATCCGAACTGGACAGAATTAATGTTTGAACAAGGAACGAAACAGGCATTTTGCTGCAGTTTGAGTGAATGTAAAGGTATAAAGTATAAATGAAAGGTAAAGCATTATTCGTCTCACAAGGGCCTGCACTGCCACCTACCAGTCAATGCAGAAGAGCCTATAGATTTTTATGGCCCTATTTAGGACACAGATTTAATCAGCAGGAATGTTTAAAAATATCTAGCATATCAATGTAAGAGGGACGGAAGGTTACTGTTCCTAAAACCAAGCCGTGCAACAGTGGTCTGGGAAAAATACAAACCTTCCTTTAGTGTCTTGCTGAGTAATGTCAGTGATTGCGCACCTCCGTTGAATAATAATAAGCGTTGCAGCTCTTTTGGTAGTTTTCGAGTTAAATATGTCCTGCAATTAGTCTCCTTACCTTCATACAAAAAGAGTTACAAAAGTCTTCGTAATTGCACTCGTCGCCACGCTTATTCAAGCAAGTAAGGCATGAGAAGAGCCACCACTTTGAACAACTACATAGCCATCAGTACTACGCCACGCTTATTCAAGCAAGTAAGACATGAGAAGAGCCACCACTTTGAACAACTACATAGCCATCAGTACTATACAGCAGTTTATCTGTTATAATTCTGTGACCAGAGAAGTAAATCATGAAGTTACAACTAAAAAATGGCGCCATTCCTTCGTGCTTTCGAATAAATGCTGCAAATAAGATTCAGCCTTAATAAGTTTACCTTTTGTTTGGACTTTTAAATATCTGCCACTAAGGCCAATCGGCAAACGTCCACACTGATTGCTTCTGCCTGGAGCAGTTGGCTAGTAGTTGCGAAGTTTGCATGAGTCTGGGGTACGGACGTAGCGGCGGTGGCGCAAAGGTAGGAGAGATACTCTTCCGCCCGCCTTCGCAAGCTATTCGTTCGCATAAATAGGTCTGATGTGACCCTCGCGTCTGCGGTCTGCACAAACAAGCTATGAGGAGGCCGCGGCGTTTGGCGAATGACGCAGGGCTGTACAAAAATAACAGCCGGCCGGCGATGCACGACCAGCGGCGAGGAAGATGATCAGAATTTTCCGGCGACTGAATCTTTCATTAGACTTGCACAGTTATTCTCGGAGAAGTAGCGCTTTCATAGCAGCGGAAACGTAAACCGGGAGACGTTCTAGGAATTCCGTAACTCGGGTGGCCTCGGATTTGCTTCGTGTATAAAAACATTTTAGAGGATGCGACGTATCGTAATATTACAGTCACAAGTTTGTACTCGCTCTCGGAACTGGCCGACATCCACGTACGACGCATGGCTTGCAACGGTGGCATCTCAGGAAGCATCGAAGAACGCAATAGGCGCATAGTCCGCCAGGGGACGAACGCTGCGGATACTAAGCGGGTCGGTTATTTCCCTGTGCTACATTTTTTTTTTTTTGTGTCCCTGATAGCGCATCTGCGAAGTATTTGTAATACTGGAAGCGAAAAGTGGCTAGAAATTTGCATATAAATACAGGATTCCATTTGCAAATAGTTGTCAAAGAAGACTGGTATCGTCACTGTTCAATATTAATTATCACCTGTCAAAGGATCTTGTCCAGCTGTCTAGCGTCGATGGCTCATTGGCCGATTAAGATGCAACGCATGGTGCTATTTTCCAGTGCAGTCGATCAGCCTTACGGGCGCCGTAGATAAAACTGCCATTGTATGAAAATGAATCTTGGCGTGTTAAAGGTATAAGGACGTGTTTTTATTTAGACCTACAGTAACAAGAGGATCATAAAAAAGCTCCAGACAAAGATTTCTTTAACGGAACTGTTCATGTTTGACATCATCATAGCAGCTACGAGACATTCGTCACTCAAACATGTTCGAACATAAACAGAAATTAATGTCGCCAAGAAAAGAGATATTTGCTGTGTAGAGCTCTAGAACAAAAGGAATTTCTTCCACTTTAATTTCATATCAGTCTTACGAAATGACTGCATCAGTGAATCTGCCGCAGAGGCGAAGCTGTTACAATAAAAGTTGTACGTCCGTAGGAAAAAGAAAGCTGACGTCTTTCCGGATAGGAAGTTAAGAAAGAAATATCGGTCGCCTTGTGACCATTAATGAAATTGAAATCAACTCGTCATTACTGTTGAGGTTTGAGCGATACGTGAGATATCCTCTACATGGCGCCACATCCGGTGACTCAAAATATAAATCGCGTTCCACCAGACTTAAACACTTACTAGCTGCACACTTACTTAGCGTACTCTGATACTTTTACGTTCTTCGCTGTTCTGTTTGACCTCACGGTATTCGATAATAACAAAAATCACAATTATCATCTAATGTGCAGCCTAGTGAAATAGTACGTGACAGCATCATTGTTTTGCAGGATCACGAAGTTTCTCACGCAGCATTCAAAAGACGATAAAATCGCAGTGGTCCATGTGACGGAAGTAACAGTCACCCACGAATATTTCAGAGTGAATCTTTCCCTCTGTAAGTAACTGTAGTGGTGTTTCTAGGCGGAAAGCGTTCTGGTGTGAGGAAGTTGTGTGCTGCAGCATATGGCTTGACTTGATACGTTTTTATTACAAGAATATTAGAATTTGTAAGACACTACAGAAGTGTTCGCTGTTGTTTTACGCCGCAGTAAAAGCATGCGACATTAAGTAAGCGAACTTTTATTAGGGAAAAAACCAGCAGCAGCCACTGTAATGTTGCTCTGCTCGTCCGGTTACTTCCTCATTTCTGCTGCGCGTGAGTCGTCGTAAATGGAATTTAATGTGTTTCTTCGTCTGACCGTGGAGAGCTATTATTTCATATCTACTTACAGAGGGTTCCAAGGTAACTACGTAATTAAGGGAGGCCAGAGACTGCAACAAAGAAAATCGGTGATTTTAATGAAAAAGTATATATCGAAATAAAATCAATTCGAATAGCAGAGATCAGACTTCACTAATGCTCTGATGCTACCGTCACAAAGGCAGACACTGACAGCGTGAAGTTAGCGACGGAAGTACACTGCCCGACATCAAAAGGGAAGCGTCCGTAAGAGCTGGTCTGATGTCAATGAAGCTTCTTGCAGTAAACATAATTGTCGGGTATGTAAATGATTAGAGTAACAATTGTCTGTGACAGACGGAACGGCCACCACAGTGCGTTAATGTTGTTCGTGTGTACTGTTGTTACCAGGCCAGCTTGGGGCGTGAACAGAGTCAGACGTTCAATACTGTGAAAGACACTCGTCTGAGACAGCATCATCAGCAACTGTAAGAGTTTGAAAGGGAGCTCTTTGTGAGGCTCCATTCGGCCGACTGCTCGGCGTGCAGTATCCACATTGGTAGGGCATTCGGATGAGACAGTGGCCCGATGTTGGACTCCACAGTAACCTGAGAGGAAGCATTTGACCACGACTGACGATCATAAGAGAGGATCGCCGTATTTTGGTGATGGTGGTGGATAAGTTCGTATGGGACAAAACTGCTGAGATCATTGATCCCTACGCTTACACAATACTTAACCTAACTTAAACTAACTCACGCTAAGGACAACATGCCCGAGGGAGGACTCGAACTTCCGACGGGAGCAAGGCGGCTGAGACCACGCTGCTCGTCGTATTTTGCACGAAGCACATCGTGACCCCTTCACATATGCACCTGTCATCCGAGAACAAGTAATCGACTCCCTGCGACATTCTGTGTCGTCCCACACCATTGTTCGGAGACAAGCAGTATCTAGACCCGGAATTACCGTCCCACGGTTTTGCTACCGCTAACACTACAACACGTGGAAGCAAGGACTTCTCACGGTTGGGGGCAAAAAATCACGGTTGTGCACTACACCGGATGACTACCGTTGGCGAATAAGGCAGCGACGTGGGGACAGGTACCACCCTCCATTGTTCTGGTGTGACGCAGCGGTGTTACGTCATGTTGTGGAGAGACATGGGGTGCATACTCAGGTCGCGGCTGCTCGTGACAGAGGCAACTCTGATGGCGTAGTGGTACGTCACGGACATGTTGCGTCCGTATATTACTTCTTATGAGAAGAGACATTATCGTGGTGCCACAGTTCAATAGGAAAATCCTCACCCACACGTGACCCACGTCTCTATGAACTGTCTGCGTGAAGTTGATGTACTCCCGTGGCCAGCGAGGTCTCCAGACCTACCCTGATAGAACATGTTTGTGACTAGCTCCAACGTCAGCTCCGTCCCAGTGCCAGTCTCTTGGATACCACGGATCAGGTATAACAGTCATGGGCCGGTTTGCATCGAGGGAGGATACAACGACTTCGACACCTTTCCATAACAGTGAGTGCTTTCATTCAGGCCAAATTTTACTCAATTTTGTAATGACTGAAATATCGTCACATACTCTCAACACGTGAAGTTTAATGTTGTTTCTGGGTGCTTCATTGTTTTTTGTCCGGCAACGTGAAAACAATACTTTGTTAATTATTGATATGGGTAGTAGTCACAAAGAGTGGCAGACAAAATGCCATTAAAACCGTGACTAGACACTACTCCCACAGCGGTGATACTGTGAGTGGATAATGTGACATTAATCACGTTGTGTAAGGTATAAGACAAGGATCGAGGCGATAAAACAGGGACGGGGTGTTGTGGTGACTGCTTACCACATGACGGTGCCGATGCCAGTTTACTTCACCTAGTAGCCTGTCTCGTTACTCCAGCATTATTTTGTTAAAGTCGTCATGTCAAAGGTAATCGCGGGTGACATCCGCTCAAGACAATAAACAGTGAAATTGTTTCACGACTCAAAACGGCTGGTGCCAAAAAGTGATCGCAATCTCTGTCGGAGTTATCCAAGTGCACCATTTAACTGCAACCGTCGAGGAAAATGGGCTAATTGTAAGACGGTCATGAGTCTTGTACCAACTGCTGGGAAGAGCAGTGGCCTAATTCTGCCCGTTGGGACACAGAATGTAGACAGTGTCTTCTGTCTACAGAGACTCTCCACCCTGCCCCGGAACCAATCATCAAACACAGACGTCACAAAAGAGGCGTTGTGCATCACGGAGAGATTTAAGGGGGCTATCCACAAAGTACATTACGTTTTGGAATTAAAAATAAATAAAGTATTGGAATTTTTTTATTATATACAGATGAAAGCCACACTTAAATACTACTTTTCTACATAGTTGCCATTTAAATTAAGGCACTTATCGTAGCGATGGACGAGCTTGGAAATTCCTTCGTCGTAAAATTCGGCCGCCTGCGACTTCCACCAAGTGGTTACCTCTTTTGGGACAGAAAAGGTGAGATTTTTGTGGATTTCCTGGAAAGAGGCACTACAATAAACTCTCAAAGGTATTGCCAAACTCTGCACAACCTCAGAAGAGCAATACAAAGCAAGCGCAGGGGAAAGTTGGGCTTAAAAGATCTTGCTGATTCACGACAACGCCCGGGCCCACACGGCAAACGCCACTCGTGAAGTTCTCGAATATTTTAAGTGGGAGTTGTTTCCTCATCCGCCGTACAGTCCCGACCTGTCACCGAGCGACTTCCACTTATTCCCAGCAATGAAGAAGTGGTTGGCTATGCAGCGTTTTGATGACGACGCACAGCTTCCACGTGGTTGAAGGCGCAGGCGGCCGAATTTTACGACGAAGGAATTTCCAAGCTCGTCCATCGATACGATAAGCGCCTTAATTTAAATGGCAACTATGTAGAAAAGTAGTATTTAAGTGTGGCTTTCATCTGCATATAATAAAAAAATTTCCAATACTTTATTTATTTTTAATTCCAAAACGTAATGTACTTTGTGGATAGCCCTCGTACTATTAAAATTTCGGGACAGCAAAACGTAATGTACTTTGTGGATAGCCCTCGTACTATTAAAATTTCGGGACAGCACTTTTCAGGAGGAGTCGGACAACAAATTACTTCTCCCCGACATACACTCCTGGAAATTGAAATAAGAACACCGTGAATTCATTGTCCCAGGAAGGGGAAACTTTATTGACACATTCCTGGGGTCAGATACATCACATGATCACACTGACAGAACCACAGGCACATAGACACAGGCAACAGAGCATGCACAATGTCGGCACTAGTACATTGTATATCCACCTTTCGCAGCAATGCAGGCTGCTATTCTCCCATGGACTTCATGTTCCCGAACAACTATGGAATTTTTGTGAGCGACCGTGCGCCATGTCACCGGGCCACAGTTGTTCACCATTGGTTTGAAGAACATTCTGGATAATTCGAGCGAATGATTCGCCCATCCAGGTCGCCCGACTTGAATCTCATCGAACATTTATAGGACGTAATCGATAGGTCAGTTCGTGCACAACACCTGACAACTTATGGACGTCTGTAGAGGCAGCATGGCTCAATGTTTCCGTAGGTGACTTTTAGCGACTTGTTTAGTCCATGCTATGTCGAGATGCTGCAAAAGGAGGTCCGACACGATATTAGGAGGTATCCCATGACCTCAGTGCATGTGCTGAACGCCGCACTACACACAGTTACTTTGTCGATCCCCAGCGCACTTGCGACCTGACATTATAGGGACACGTAATAGCGAAGAGTGTTTTACGAGCGGAAGCTATAAATTACGCTGACGCAACTCTGTTGCTCTGGTGGGCGAGCATCTGAATGTAGGTATTAACTGTCCCTGTGGGCGGCAGCCAGTGTGGCAGCTCATGCCGTCTCAATTTGGACCTCGTAGCCTGCCCAGCCTTTATGGGTCCTGAGCACATTTATGCTGCATATCTTAAGCTGTTATATCAACGTAAAGTAATGTGTCGAGGGTACTGAGGTCAAAAGCAAGATTATCTAAAGACACGGACTAAAGGTTCAAATCACACCCATACTCCATGATGATGCTTATCGTACGGATGACATCGTCGTCGTTGGGTAGATTCACAATCAAAAGCCATGGAGCACCTCAAAAGAATAGTCTACACTTCTTAAAAACTATGGCGACGAGAATAACCGAAGCGATCTTAAGATGATTAACTGTAGAGATATTCCAGAAACGTTTAATGGTATAGTCTGAAAACTGTCTCTGTTGGCCAATGCAGATATTTAATTGATTTCTATCCCAGAATTCATTAACTTTATGGAAGTGCTCACCAAAGAGAAAAGAATTTAATCTGCTTTTAAAAGTGTCTCCTATCTGACAGTCTCTCTCTCTCTCTCTCTCTCTCTCTCTCTCTCTCTCTCTCTCTCTCTCTCTCTCTCTCTCTCTTGCTCAAAAAAAAACTTGATTGAGGTGCATTTTATTCCTTTACACCCCCAAAAACATACGTTTTTCATTTTAGGTCCATTGTGCTGCCACCTACTGCCAGGTACTCCATATCAGCGATCTCAGTAGTCATTAGACATCGTGAGGGAGCAGAATGGGGTGATCCGCGGAACTCGAGGACTTCGAACGTGACCAAGTGATTTGGTGTCACTTGTGTCAAACCTCTGTACGCGAGATTTACACACTTCTCAATATCCCTAGGTCCACTGTTTCAGTGAAGTGGAAACGTGAAAGGACACGGACACCACAAAAGCGTACAGGCCGACCTCGTCTGTTGACTGACAGAGACCGTCGACAGTTGAAGAGGGTCCTAATGTGTAATAGGCAGACACTATCCAGATCATCACACAGGAATCCACTGCACGTACCATGACACTTAGGCGGGGGGTGAGAAAACTTGGATTTCATGATCGAGCGGCTGCTCATTAGCCACACATCACGCGGGTAAATGCCAAACGACGCCTCGCATAGTGTAAGGAGCGTAAACATTCGACGACTGAACAGCGAAAAAACGTTGCGTGAAGTGACAAATCTTAGTACACAATGTGGCGATCCGACGGCAGGGTGTGTAGTGTCAACAGTAAAATTCGGAGGCGGTCGTGTTCTGATGTGGTCGTGTTTTTCGCGAAAAGGGCTTGCACCTCTTCTTGTTTTGCGTGGCACTATCACAGCATAGGCCTATATTGATGTTTTTAGCACGGTATTGCTTCCCACTGTTGAAGAGCAATTCGGAGATGGCTATTGGATCTTTCAACAAGATCGAGCACCTGTTCATAATGCACGGCCCGTGGCGGAGTGGTTACAAGACAATAAAATCCCTGTAATGGACCGGCCTGCACAGAGTCCAGGCCTGAATCCTATAGAACACCTTTGGGATGTTTTGGAACGCCGACTTCGTGCCAGGCCTCACAGACCGACATCGATACCTCTCCTCAGTGCAGCACTCCGTGAAGAATGGGCTGCCATTCCTCAAGAAACCTTCTAGCACCTGATTGAATGTATGCCTACGAGAGTGGAAGATGTCATGAAGGCTAAGGCTGCGCCAACACCATATTGAATTCCAGCAGTAACAATGAAACGAACTTTTAAGTCATTTTCAGCCAGGTGTCCGGATACTTTTGGTCACATAGTGTACTAATACTAGAGTATCGGCATGGGTCGATACCTGGTACCTCTGGACCGCTTGTGTCGTTGATCTTAAATGTGATGATTTCATGTACCACTTAAACACTGTTGCAACCGTGAATCTTGATTGGATTGGGGACTTCTAAAAGTGTGCACTGCTTTTTTCCGGCAGTGCGTTTACAACACTAAGTTTGTGGACGGATGCCTGTCCATTATAAGATGTAGGAACGTCGTACTAGTGAGTGGATGCAGGTTGGACATCTTTTTCTGTTTTCTTCTAAAGGGATCTAGCTATGCCGGGCGAGGTGTCGCAATGTAACCATGTAATGTGAGGGCGCTTCTAATCTTCTCCAGGCCATTTAGGTTGTCCGTTGTTTCCCTAGATCTCTTAAAACAAGTGCTGAGACGATCCGGGCGAGTTTCCCCTCCCTGTTTCCGCCCCCCTGTTGACAGAAGTTAGGCCGTAAGCTTCCTACCGTAAGAAGTAGAGGTACGCACTGACGCGTGCTGGTGGCCTCATATTCTTCCTTGCCCCATCGCCGTTCGTAAGGCTCCTACAAATAATCTATTTTAGTCAATTTGCATTTTTATTGTACCCTTACCTATACCAGATCGTTTCGTAATTGACGCTTCCGTCTTCTTTTAACCACATACTATAGGCAGTTGTTTCGTGAACAGCAGAAGTGTAGAAATTGACACAATATAAAATGTTATGTTAACAAGCTGGCTGATATGCTCCAAAGGTACTAATTTGAGAGCAATCAAGCATTTCGCTTAATATCAAGGGCCATACCGTCTATACAGCTAAGCAGTTACAAACTGTCAGGAGAGATGGAGTAAACATACAGGATGGAAAATCACATACCAACACATGGTCGGAAACGGTTTCCTGAGTCGCTAGTGATGACACAAAAAAAAAAAAAACAAAAAGGGAGGACACGAACAGGGTGAGAAAACATGTCTAATATGCTTAGTACAGCAGAAACCAAGAAATAAGAACAATAAATAGACAGTGCCCTGCATCGCGGCCCGCGATCCTAATTTTGAACACCTTTGATGGCGATAGCCGACTGTTTTTCTTATTTGTATTTCTTCATTTCTGCTGTACCAAGCATAATAAACAAGTTTTCTCGCCCTGTACGTGTTCTTCCCTACTGAGCCAGGAAAGCGTTTTCGACCATACATTGCTTCGTGATTTTCCGTCGTCTAGAGGTAACAAAGTTTGTAAGCGCTGTGCTGAAACGCCCTGTATAATACCTCATTAAGCTCAGTCTTTCAGACGAACTATACGGGCACACTAACGGAAAAGAACTGCTGTTAGGAAAGGCGGCTTAGCTTGTTTCAAACATTGTATAATTATTTCGCCGTAGTACCGTCTGTTCGTTGCGGTCGCAGGAGGGCAAAACGAGGTAATCAAGTGAAATCTGATAATTTCGTGTTGCTAGAGTGCGTGTTAAATGTTACATGAATAATTACCACTGCAGTTTCTGCGCAGATAAACCCTTTTGACATTTACCATTTGCCCTTAAATGTGTAAATGGCAGAGGTGTGAGCAGAACATGAGGCACTGAAGCAGATAGAAACACACGTAATCTGGCTGCACGCCTGCTTGTCTATTCGTCTTTCCTTACTGATCACTGGCCTTCCGTTAACAAGTACTCCTTCACATCTTAGCGATTAATTATGTCAGCTCTGCAGAATCAACACTTCGCACTGATTTCCTGTACGAAGATCTCAGATGAAACGTATTGTTAGATTTTCTCTGAAGGCAAAATTCAGTGTCCAATCGAAAAAAAGTTTTATTGTTTTGTGTATATCTCAAAGAAGTGCAAAATAAAATAACAAAACGTAGACTAATCATGTTTTCAATTCGCAAACTAGAGAGCTGTTTGTTAGACGTAAGATGAAGCAAACTACTTCACACTGACTCTGAAAATACTATTTTTATGCTTAGTCATTTATGAGTTAATAGTGTTAGGGAATAGTTTACAACTACATCACTTTGAAGAATGTGTATAATTCGGAGAAAAGACGCGCGTTGAAAGTCAGCTAGATTGTAGCCCACTGTAGCTTCAGTGGCTGTTAAAAAGAGTCCTATAAATTTTTCCGCCGTCCTTATCAGAACAAGGTTAGCACACATTTTCTGATTGCGCTGTCGTCTAAACTCGTGAAAATATAACTGTAGTGTGTTCAAGCTGTTTTTGTAAATAAAAAATTTATGAATTCCTACAGTGGCTGAATATCAAGTTCAAAACATTGGAATAAAGAGTGGTTAAATATCCTATACCAGAAATCGATAAGACATTTTTTCTTATAATAATTTTTTCTCTAATATCCATGGAGACCGTGTGAACCAGGTCATGGAGTGAGCAACAGCACAATGCAAAGGACGCTGATAAACATTTTTTTTAAAGCACAGAGGCAAAATAACTGTTGTATTATGTTGCAACTGGGTAATCTATTACATTGAAAAGGTCTTACACTCAGCGAATAAAGGAAGTTCTCTAGAAAGAAGATTTGCAACATGAAAATTTGGGGAAGCTTACTCAGAATGATACTGAAGAATAACGGAAGCCTTTCTTGACCAAGTAAATCTTTAAGTTTCTTGTGAATGTGTCTGCATGAGTAACCAAAAATCTTATGAGAACGTATATGTATGGCAGTGCCAAAATTAAGGATACGAAATGCTTGAATAACGGTCTCTATGAAGTATGAGTTGGATTGACATCGGATATCGCTCTAACCGGAAAGTTCGAAGTTCAAGCGCAGAGATTGGATAATGAGAGTAAATTCGATTTTATGGCCAATAACAAGAAAATAGATGCTGTAAATGTTGTTATATGAGCAGCATTTTTCTTTGTTTTGCAGAAAGCAACAGAATTGGATGATCATTAGAATTACTTCTGCGCAACTAGTACAGCTTTTGGGGCGCAGAACTATCGAGACAGAATAATAGTTACCATTTATTCGGTCATCTTACATACGCCGTGAAACGTTGTAGGTGAGGAAAACGATGAAGTACGACTCGCCGTAAACGAATGTTGCTATTGTTAGGTGAAAAAAGTGTCCGTTTTCCCACGTCGTGAGTCATAGCGTCGTTCACGTTGTCAATTTAGTAGTGTAATATAACGTATCTAAATACAGATGACGAAAAAAAAAAGCTTTAAAGAGAAGACTAAATGTAGGAACTGAAATGCCTAGGCTAGCAGGACAGAGCGGATTAGGTTATGGAAAGGGGCCAAAAGAGTTCCTGTCAGTTGCATTCAACATACAAACTTTATTTATCAACACACAATATTACAACAAGGATGCAAAACACTCAAAACTTAAATCGACCACCTTTGATTGACTTTAGATCGGCTGAAGGCCACATTCAAAATCCAAGACACAAGGCTTAAGCAAAACTGAAATACAAGGTTCTTCTGCAGGTTTCGCCCAAGAATATTTTCTAAATCTTCAGTCTAATCAGCTGAACGCTTTAGCAATTTAATTTTAATGGAACTAGGCTGGAGGTCGCATATCAAGCAATAAGAGGAATTTCAATCGAAAGGCAGAAGGCCTTATCTTAAAACATTTCATGCAAATTGGGCCGAAGGCCCATTTCAAAAGCATTACAATCTCATGCCTTAAGGACAAGACAAGAAGATTAATTTAAGAGGTATCAAAACTCGGCTGAAAGCCACACATCAACCAAATAACTAAAATCCAATTAGGGAAATTACCACAAAACACACTAGGAACGGCGCTCAGAAGTTTCCAAGGGGCGGTTTGGGATTGTAACAATAACGCCCGCTTAGGTGAGACAGGCAGTCTGTCCAACAATTTTTTAATCTGGAGGCAACCCAACCAACAGACACCTGACTGACCAATCAACGAAATCATTTCCGCTCCACGCAACCAACAAATGACCACAAGATTTCAATACACGATACACAGAATATTGGCGCTCACTTCCACCAACACCACCTCACCTGTCGAGCATCACGCCGCACTGGACAGCAACAACACGACGAGGAAAATGCACTGCCTAAAATTATGTCAATGACCAGGGCAGGTAACCGGAACGTCAATGGCCACAAGGCAGAAGATACCATTGGTGAACTTCCAAAACAGGGAATAAATTAAGTTAAATTTCACAGGAAGACGTCTGGAATCTTAGCCAACTTAAATACACACACATTGTTGTTCGCAGGAAAAAAGCGACAATCAGGTTCAAACGAAGAAATGTAAACAGTTAAGGCTCGATAGTAAGTTTAGTGAGGACTCAACTTTCGTGACCAGAATCGGTGGGCGACGAGCTTCGTAGCACTCACAAGCAGCACCTCACACTCCAACCGCGCATGCACGCCGCCAGCGGCTGCAGCCCGACCCCGCGCGACTGGGGCTTGCTTGCTGCTCCACGCCAACCAACCGACTGGACTGCTGGTCCTTCCCAACTGCTGCTCCGTGGCGACTGCACTGCTGGTGCGTCTCCCACTCACTGACTACCCGACACACGACGACCCGGAAATACTATCGATACGCGCTGCTGCTGCCACTCATGGGCAAGTAAGGCAGGAAGTTAGTGACTCCAGTAAATGGATAAGAAAACGAGGAGACACTATCGTAATAGAAGATGACGAACAATTAATGGGATGAACGCGAGCCTTGCGCGGCTCAGGAACGAGCCACAGAATTTCTTCACACTGAAATGAAGAAGCGATTTTAGCGATAGTTCCTGTTCGAAACGTTGCAAGTTAATAGCATTTACAGGACAATTGGGTAAAGTCCTGCAGGCCAGAGAGTAGCATTTAAGGTTCTTGTTGTAAAAGCAAGGCTGCTGATACGAAGCATAATTCTGCAATTTGATACGAAATAGGATAGGACGAGTCCACAAACGTTAATTCACCTTTATTAACGTACGCAGTATGTTTATACAAAGTCAGGCAGCGTGACGACTGGGTTGCATATGTGCAACGATGTTAGTAGGAATGGAGACCATGTGATTATACGTCTTTAAATAATAGTTTGCAGTAAGAGTGTATATTTTCAGAAACATGAGCGGACCGAGGAAAATGCTTGCAGAACTTGGATTCTGTGATAGATGCTGGTTTTTTTTCAAAACAATGGCTCTGAGCACTATGGGACTTAGCTTCTGAGGTCATCAGTCGCCTAGAACTTAGAACTACTTAAACCTAACTAACCTAAGGACATCACACACATCCATGCCCGAGGCAAGATTCGAACCTGCGACCGTAGTGATCGCTCGGTTCCAGACTGTAGCGCCTAGAACCGCACGGCCACTCCGGCCGGCTCTTATTGGTGTCTTGCTCTTTGTGTAGCGTACACTAGTGTGAAAATGAAGGTGAACAATAACCCAACTCACCGTAAATATTTACTTACGAGCACTACCTGTTCGCTCGGTATAGGAAGGGTCTACTCACTGCTGTGAATAACGGCGTAAACACAAGCGGTGCAGGAGACCACTCATGTTCTTTAACCGTGAGGAGAGTAGTGTCTTGGTGAAGTTGGCAATGTAATGCCATAAAGACGCCATTTGTACGCTTTTTGTCAGGGTCGAATACTCGGTCGGATGGAAGCAGGCCAGGAAGAAGTCTCGTTATCCTTGGATGTGCCACGAAGTATCATTTCCTAGTTTTGGCGAGGGTTTAGAAACCCAGGAGATGTTCGTCGTAGGCGAGTACAAGGCCGACCAAGAATAAAAACACCCCACTGCAGGACGGCCGTTGCTGACCCACGAAACGTGAATACACCCAGGAGACCATTGGCTGCAGAGCTTGCAGCTGCCTCAGGAATTACTGTTACCCGACAAACTGGGTGTCGGAGAATCAGGACAGCAGAGCTGTTTGCCAGACGTCCGGCCGTGTGCATCCCACTCACTCCAGCCGCCTTAGATCCTATCGTCCACTTGTTGGCTGCGTTTGGGAGACCTATTGCAAGACGTCCATGGCACCAACGACCATCCACCTTTTGTCAACCGCGCTGGTGGAGAAGTGGAACGTCCTTCCACAAGAACTACTTACCAATCATGTGACCAGTACGAGAGCATGCAGTACTGTCCGTGTTCATCATACATGCTATTAAGAACCTTCTTGGCCTTTTGTAGTGTCCAGGCGGCTATCGTAAATCGCGCTGCTTCAGTGTAATTATTGCCTTTGAATAAAAGCGTAATTTCTGTTCGCCTCATAGCGCATTTCTTTCAGTTATCTTCTATACTACACTATAATATGGTAATTCTTTCTATGTAGTGACCAAATTTCATCGAGCTACATTAACTGGCGGTAAGACATCATGCGCGAGTTATATTCGTCCTTAAATTTTGCACGCCAGTATACATTACCTTTCATCAGGGCTTTTATCTCGTAACGTTTTCTTCTTCCCTTCTTTTAACGGGGCGTTAAATTGCAACCTTCCTTCCTTTTATTCATTCATATGTGTTGTAATGTCCTTACGTAATGTAATATGACCGTAATATTCCGGCAGTGAGTACCATCGATGATGCGCTACCGTAATATGATACGACAACGCTCTTTGCTCTGACGACAACGCTCTTTGCTGAAATGGAAAAAAATGGAGCGTCTATATTTTCTTGTAATTGATGGAGATAAGAAATACCGATTGCACATTGTGCCTTTTTGAGGTCAGATAAGTTTGCATATAGAAGTAATTTGAAGTGCAAAGGTTTAATATTATCAAGAATAAAAATTGAATTTGTGGACAAAAGGAAGGTAAATATCTTTACGAACCCTTATTCCATGTTGCATCCTCGGACCTTCATAAAAACTATTAGCGTGTTTAGCAATACAGTGCATAGTGATTTCTTCGCGACTTAACAGTACTGGGCGAATCTGCTACTATCACGGTCCGAACGACGCGCAGTATTTCGCAGTCAGCTTGTGTGTTCAAGACATTCCCTAACGACCAGTTAGTCAGAAGATATCATACTGCCACTGCTGTTCAACCTTATCATTCTCAAAGTGTTTCCAGAAAGGAAAATGTTACGGCGACTGTGATTATTGTAGCTGCTAAGGGAAACGGCGTCTTCATCGCAAGTTGTAGCAGTTTTCTCCGACTTTGCCTGGCGTTATCTGAGAACTGGAGAAGCAGAAACCTCCAACCGTCAACTCATCCTGTACCTAACCCGTTCTCTCCTTACAGCAGCAACGAAGAAAAACACATTCATCTATAGACAAATTTTTTTCACAGATTGTATTAGACAGGTAAAAAATTTAGTGGTGGCTACATCGAGGCAAAAAATTCAAAAGAGTTTTTTAATGCAATCCTGTCTTGTCTTTGTCAAAGACAAAAGTCATAGACCAAGTTATTTAATTAATTAATATTTTTTTTGCGTAACATTTTCATTTCAGTGTGTACAGGATGAGTCAAAAACGTCTTTACAACTTTCGAAAGATATTGATTTTTTTTTTTTTTTGATAACTTACAGAATCGGTAGATGCGTTATTTTGTAGCAAGCAACATCAAGTTTGAGTCACGTAGTGCGTCAATACCCCATTTCGCCACCAGGAGCGCCAGTGTAGTGCACAGTTAAAATGACTACTTTCACTGGTGCAGAGCGTGTTCACGGCGTAGTTTGGTTTCATAAAACGAACCCTGAAACAGCTAAAGAACCTCCAAGCAGGCCTGCTATTTACTCTTGACAGGAGAACTTTGCTGAGACGGGTTGTTCACTGTGACACGATAAATCACCAGGTCACCCGCATGTTGATGATTATGTCGAGTAGGTTCGGGAGAGCTTTGCCAACAGTCCACAAAAACCAGTGGGACCTGCGTGTCGCGAGACTGGCATTCCACAGAATTGTGGCGAATAGTGCGTAGACGTTACACTTGGAACCATGTGGATTCACAATGGCACAGCGCGTTAGTGACGTGTGGAATCGTTGCACTGGATTGAGGACGATGAGACGTTCCTGAACACAATAACTTTCAGCAATGAATCAACATTTAATATCAGTGGCATGGTTCAAATGGCTCTGAGCACTATGAGACTTAACATCTGAGGTCATCAGTCCTCTAGACTCAGAACTACTTAAACCTAACTAACCTAAGAACATCACATACATCGATGCCCGAGGCAGGATTCGAACCTGCGACCTTAGCAGCAGCAGTGGCATGGTGAACGCCGACAACTGCAGGATATGCGGCAGCATAGATGCACATGTGTTTTGTGTTCTTGTGTGTCAGTTTAAGCATAGTCATGTATAATTTTTCTAAGGGGACGTTTCAGTTTTCTCGATGATTATTTCCCAGGTCTATGGATTGAGCGTGGAGGGCGAATTGCATTGCCACCTCGCTCCTCAGACTTGAAACCACTGGATCTCTTTCCCTGGGGTTTCGTTAAAGACGGTGTATATGTTCCTCCCCTACCAAACAATTTAGCCGACTTGAAAACTCTAATGTACGCTGCCGTTGCACAAATTGTGCCCGAGTTTGCAGCAACGAGTGTTTGAAGAAATTTATTAGCAGCGGGGTGTTTGCCGCATATCAAATGGTACTCACATGGAACCAGAACGACACTTGATGCTTTTATGTGAAACTTCAGGTTGTTTGCTACAAAGTGGCGTCACCGATTCTGTGAGTTACCTCAATAAATTTCTGGATCATTCCATGGTTGTGAATTCCTTTTTGACTCAGCCTTTGCCCCACAAAAGTAATGTAAAAAGCGGCTGCTCCTTTTTCGCGTCAGCTCTGCAGGTGCGCCCGACTACTGCCGTGAGGCGTGGGATGGAGCCGTAGGTGGGTGTGGCAGGCCGGGAGGAGACGAGGCTGCTCCCGCGTGTGTCAACAGCCGGGACACCGCAGTGGAGTTTATCTTTGGCCGGCGAGTGAGTCGGCCGCCGACTTTCGACCGCCGTTAAATGGTGTTGATTCAATTGCGGGCCCCGCGGCCGGCAGGCGGCAGAAATTGCGAGCGGCGCTCCCTTAAATTCAGTTATCTCGCCGTCTCGCTCGCTCCGCGCACTCCAACTGGCCAGCCGACTCTCCCACGCCCCGTCTTCGGTGTTCTCCCCACCCCCGGCTGCTGCTGTTGACGCAGTAGCAGGCAATTACAACGGGACGGGCAGTGAAAAATCCCCAGCGCGGCGTATTGGTTATCGGGCGCCGTCCTGGCGCCTGACGAGTCTTCACTCACCCGCCATAGCGCGCCGGTCGTGCGTGGTTATTGCGAATGAACGCGCTATTGTGTTCGTGCCGCGGACGGTAACGACTGCACGCCGTCCCGACTGGCAGAAGCGCGATTGGATAACATAGGCGCAGAGAGAGAGAGTGGAGATAAAAGTTCTGGCGTTCTTTCTCAGCCGCTACATTACGTCGTGAACTCTGATATTTGGCAGGGAAATAATAACCGCCTAGGTGAATGGAGGAACAAAACGCTTTCGTCAGAGTATCTTCCTCTCCTCTCCCCTCCCCCTCTTCCCCGGCCCCACCTTCATTTCTCTTTATTGTCACTTCGGTGTAACGTCAGAGAAAATAGGTGTAGAGCGAGATTTTTTTTCAATCAACAACATCCGAGTGCTTCTACTCCATCTTCCAGTAGGGTGCTGCTTTTATAGTATTGCGATAGAGAACATTTGTGACTTCGTGGCTCAGTGGGTAAGTAAAAGTGTAAATAATTATAAATGTAAATGTCAGGAGGGACTATTGGCTGTGATATACCACGGGGTGGGTTCAGTCGCTTATCGGGTGTTCTTCTTCTGCGTAAATTGGCCCGTTTCCTTTCGGATGTTTGAGAATTGTGTCTTACCAGTATTTGCAGAGAATAAGAGAGTGTATAGTCTGGTGTTATGATTCTGTTGTGAGATGATAAGAGAAAGGAGATGGTGAAACCTTAAAAGCGGTGGCTCGTTTTTTATTTTACAAGTTACTATTCCTTGCTGTAGGGACTGTGATTTTTGATATTTTTTGTTTAAACCAGTAAGCCAAAACAGAGGCCACTACTTCCACCACATCAAGTGGATTTAGTGCTCACGTACTCACACTGAACCGTGAACACTTCCAGCTTATCAATGAGGAATAGTTGAACATGATTACCACTGTTATCGGTGCCATGAGTGCAATGATCGTGACAGGCGCGCGATATGAAATCTTTATACTATCGTTAGTGGCGCGAGACCTCCACGACCTTATAGTAACCGTTATAGTTTTGCATTATTCTGTTACACTAGGGGTGAGTTCACGTAAGGAAAGAGAGAGAATGTAAGATTTACGGACTCATTTATTAAACAGTTGATAATCGAACAATAATACAACCAAATGGGGGTGGGGGGAAGAATGATTCGAGTTCAGCAGCCTGCCGTAACGTACGTTCATAACACGCCACGATACCAGGAGGAAAGGAATTTTAGTAACGATCGCCGTATTATCAAATAGAATCCCATTTAGCAAAGGAAGGGGTTGCAGGCGTGCAACGACGACCACCAGGAATTAGCCAAAGACTAAGAAGATGCTACTGTGCGTGCATCGTTCGGTAGCCCCCCGTACTAAAGCAATAAAACCCTCAAGACGCGAAACTATTCACAATGACCTATTAAGTTCCCTCTGGGCCGCAGGGCGCGAATCTACAGTGCACGTCGGCGCTCATGCTTACCGAACTCCATCTCCTGGATGCGGCACCTCCGCTCTCCGGCACGGTCACACTACAACTTAACTACTGCCCCTTTGTCCACCACCCATCCGCGGAGGGCGGTTGGCGCCCGCCCGCGAAAAACGGGCGCGCACCTAAACTGGCCAATCGTAGGGCCGGAATTTCATAGGGAGGCGGCCTCGCGGCTTTAAGATTGAGCAGAAATAGCGTTTACAAGTTTGGTAAGGCAGGTTGGGGAACTGTGAACAGGAGAAACTTTGGCCACTACTGAACATTCAAACGATTGGAAATATGAAATGCGAGCACTGAATGGTGAATGAAGTGCACGTCTCCAGAATGAGATTTTCACTTTGTAGCGGAGTGTGCGCTGATATGAAACTTCCTGGAAGATTAAAACTGTGTGCCCGACCGAGACTCGAACTCGGGACCTTTGCCTTTCGCGGGCACTCACAGCTTTACTTCTGCCAGTATCAGTCTCCTACCTTCCAAACTTGGTAGAGCACTTGCCCGCGAAAGGCAAAGGTCCCGAGTTCGAGTCTCGGTCGGGCACACAGTTTTAATCTGCCAGGAAGTTTCATATCAGCGCACACTCCGCTGCAGAGTGAAAATTTCATTCTGGAAACATCCCCCAGGCTGTGGCTAAGCCATGTCTCCGCAATATCCTTTCTTTCAGGAGTGCTAGTTTCTGCGAGGTTCGAAGGAGAGCTTCTGTAAAGTTTGGAAGGTAGGAGACGGATACTGGCAGAAGTAAAGCTGTGAGTACCGGGCGTGAGTCGTGCTTCGGTATCTCAGATGGTAGAGCACTTGCCCGCGAAAGGCAAAGGTCCCGAGTTCGAGTCTCGGTCGGGCACACAGTTTTAATCTGCCAGGAAGTTTCAAGTGCACGTCTTTCAACTTCATTCCAGCACGTAGCCTACTCGTTTCGAAAAGCACCAAGGGAGCCCCCGAGCTGAACGTCCTCATCCGACAACGATCACCATCGACAGTGTCACATATCTTCACTTCATGAGACACCTTACCGGCCTGTAGTGGAAGTGAAAATTGGGTCCACTACCATGATTCGAACCGGCGTACGTCCGACTCGAGCGCCTGCGCACAGGCGAGCGTTAGAGACGTCGGCTGGGGAGTCAGGTAGTAGGTAAATATCAGAGCACGAACAGGCGCGAACCCAGAGTTCGTTTAAGAACGAAGGGTCACAATTTGTTACTGTCTGTCTCTGTCGGCCACCCCCTCCAAGTGTAACGTGGCGTCAGCCCAAATTTAACTTGCCACAAATGTGTACGATTTTAATAATATAACCTCCCCCCATGAACCATGGACCTTGCCGTTGGTGGGGAGGCTTGCGTGCCTCAACGATACAGATAGCCGTACCGTAGGTGCAACCACAACGGAGGGGTATCTATTGAGGGGCCAGACAAACGTGTAGCTGAAACTACAGTCGTAATTTTTCCCGAAGGCATGCAGCTTTACTGTATCGTTAAATGATGATGGCATCCTCTTGGGTAAAATATTCCAGAGGTAAAATAGTCCCCCATTCAAATCTCCGGGCGGGGACTACTCAAGAGGACGTCGTTATCAGGAGAAAGAAAACTGGCATTCTACGGATCGGAGCATGGAACGTCAGATCCCTTAATCGGGCAGGTAGATTAAAAAATTTAAAAAGGGAAATGGATAGGTTAAAGTTAGAAATAATGGGAATTAGTGAAGTTCGGTGGCGGGAGGAACAAGACTTTTGGTCAGATGAATACAGGGTTATAAATACAAAATCTAATAGGGGTAGTGCAGAAGTAGGTTTAATAATGAATAAAAAAAATAGAAGTGCGGGTAAGCTACTACAAACAGCATAGTGAACGTATTATAGTGGCCAAGATAGACTCGAAGGCCATGCCTACCACAGTAGTACAAGTTTATATGCCAACTAGCTCTGCAGATAACGAGAAATAAAAGAAATGTATGATAAGATAAAAGAAATTTTTCAGGCAGTGAAGGAAGACGAAATTTTAATAGTCACGGGTGACTGTAATTCGACAGTAGGAAAAGGGAGAGAAGGAAACATAGTAGTTGAATATGGGTTGGGACTAATAAATGAATGAGGAAGCCGTCTGTTAGAATTTTGCACAGAGCATAACTTAATCATAGCTAACACTTGGTTCAAGAATCATAAAAGAAGGTTGTATACATGGAAGAATCCTGGAGATAGTAAAAGGTATCATATAGACTATATAATGATAAGACAGAGATTTAGGAACTAGGTTTTAAATTGTAAGACATTTCCAGGGGCAGATCACAATCTATTGGTTACGAACTGTAGATTAAAACTGAAGAAATTGCAAAAATGTGGGAATTTAAGGAGATGGGACCTGGATAAACTGACAAAAACAGAGGTTGTACAGAGTTTCAGGGAGAGCATAAGGGAACAATTGACAGGAATGGGGGAAAGAAATACAGTAGAAGACGAATGGGTAGCTCTGAGGGATCAAGTAGTGAAGGCAGCAGAGAATCATGTAGGTAAAACGACGAGGGCTAGTAGAAATCCTTGGGTAACAGAATAAATATTGAATTTAATTGATGAAAGGATAAAATATAAAAATGCAGTAAATGAAGCAGACAAAGAGGAATACAAACGTCTCAAAAATGAGATCGACAGGAAGTGCAAAATGGCTAAGCAGGCATGGCTAGAGGACAAATGTAAGGATGTGGAGGTTTATCTCACTGGGGGTAAGATAGATACAGCCTACAGGAAAATTAAAGAGACCTTTGGAGAAAAGAGAGCCGATGGTATGAATATCAAGAGTTCAAATGCAAACTCAGTTCTAAGCAAAGAGGAGAAAGCAGAAAGGTGGAAGGAGTATATAGAGGGTATATACAAGGGCGATGTACTTGAGGACAATATTATGGAAATGGAAGAGGATGTAGATGAAGATGAAATGGGAGATACGATACTGCGTGAAGAGTTTGACAGAGCACTGAAAGACCTGAGTCGAAACAAGGCCCCAGGAGTAGACAACATTCCATTGGAACTACTGACGGCCTTGGGAGAGCCAGTCCTGACAAAACTCTACCATCTGGTGAGCAAGATGTATAAGACAGGCGAAATACCCTCAGACTTCAAGAAGAATATAATAATTCCAATCCCAAAGAACGCAGGTGTTGACACATGTGAAAATTACCGAACAATCAGTTTAATAAGCCATAGCTGCAAAGTACTAACGCTAATTATTTACAGACGAATGGAAAAACTGGTATTAGCCGACCTTGGAGAAGATCAGTTTGGATTCCGTAGAAATGTTGGAACACATGAGGCAATACTGACCCTACGACTTATCTTAGAAGAAAGATTAAGGAAAGGCAAACCTACGTTTCTAGCATTTGTAGACTTAGAGAAAGCTTTTGACAATGTTGACTGGAATACTCTCTTTCAAATTCTAAAGGTGGCTGGGGTAAAATACAGGGAGCGAAAGGCTATTTACTATTTGTACAGAAACCAGATGGCAGTTATAAGAGTCGAGGGACATGAAAGAGGAGCAGTGGTTGGGAAGGGAGTGAGACAGGGTTGTAGCCTCTCCCCGATGTTATTCAATCTGTATTTTGAGCAAGCAGTAAAGGAAAAAAAATGGAGTAGGTATTAAAATCCAGGGAGAAGAAATAAAAACTTTGATGTGCCGATGACATTGTAATTCAGTCAGAGACAGCAAAGGACTTGGAAAAGCAGTTGAATGGAATGGACAGTATCTTGAAAGGAGGATATAAGATGAACATCAACAAAAGTAAAACGAGGATAATGGAATATAGTCAATTTAAGTCGGGTGATGCTGAGGGAAATGAGACACTTAAAGTAGTAAAGTAGTTTTGCTATTTGGGGAGAAAAATAACTGATGATGGTCCAAGTAGAGAGAATATAAAATGTAGACTGGCAATGGCAAGGAAAGCGTTTCTGAAGAAGAGAAATTTGTTAACATCGAGTATAGATTTAAGTGTCAGGAAGTCGTTTCTGAAAGTATTTGTATGGAGTGTAGCCATGTATGGAAGTGAAACATGGACAATAAATAGTTTGCACAAGAAGAGAATAGAAGCTTTCGAAATGTGGTGCTACAGAAGAATCTTGAAGATTAGGTGGGTAGATCACGTAACTAGTGAGGAGGTTTTGAATAGGATTGGGGAGAAAAGTTTGTGGCACAACTTGACTAGAAGTAGGGATCGGTTGGTAGGACATGTTCTGAGGCATCAGGGGATCACAAATTTAGCATTGAAGGGCAACGTGGAGGGTAAAAATCGTAGCGGGAGACCAAGAGATGAATACACTAAGCAGATTCAGAAGGATGTAGGCTGCAGTAGGTACTGGGAGATGAAGAAACTTGCACAGGATAGAATAGCATGGAGAGCTGCATCAAACCAGTCTCAGGACTGAAGACCACAACAACAACAACTGTCCAGTGACATTAATAGACCACATATCACAAGCCTGACTGACCATTTCTTGCAGCGCGGAGCGCTGGAAGACGTGTAGAAAGAGTGAGTGAGGTTCTGGAACGTACCACACCGACTCCAATTCCACGGCTACCTGCGCTTGGTTTCCCGGTTGAGGAACAGTGGTGCGAACGACTCAATCGGGAAAGTCCCGAAGATTCTCGATTGGGTTTAAATACGAAAAATTTTGTGTCCAGGGGAGTTCGATAAACTCATCATGGTGCTCTTCCAATCACACTTACACTGCGAGCAGTGACACACTGCATTACAGTGTTTCATTGTAGATAGCTTCCTGTCAGGAAAAACAAACTGCATGTAGAGTTGGAAATCCTCCCCAAGAATAGATGCATACTTCTGTTGGTCGATTGTGCCTTCTAGAATTCCGAGATCACCCAGGGAGTGCCACGAAAACTTTCACCAGACTGTAACGATTCCTTCTAGGACCTGGACACTTCCGGCGATTGTTGCAGCGTGTTTGCTTTCAGAAGTTTCCCGCCGATCGAGCATAAATCTGAAAAGGTCGGCTGTCTCCACTCAGCGGCCGCCCAGTTGCAGTATTGGTGTGCAAACTCTAGGCCTCGTCGCCGATGAACAGCAGTCGTGTTAGATGAAACAGGCGCGTGCTGCAGACGCCCTAACGCAGCAACGTTCGCTGAACGGTCGTTGAGGAGACGTTGCTGGATAGCCCCTTGATTCATCTGACCAGTCAGCTGCTCAACAGCTAGACGTCTGTTCGCCTGCAGCCGTTGTTAAACCCCTGTCATCTGTGGCCCGTGGTGCACAATAGTCGACCGTCTTGGATAGCGCAGTTTTGGCATGCACGTTGTGCTTAAGCTACGGCGGCACGCTAACAGTTCATAAACTAAGCCTTGGGCCGAGCCTAATGTTCATGATCTTTTGGACGAGAGACAAATCTCTCCGTTTCGGCATTATCATGACGACTGCCCTGTTGTCTGCGTCCCTTCCGACACGCTCTATATATAATCCACTGCTAGTGTTCGCACCTGCCGTCAGTGAGCGGTCAACGTTCACGTCGAACATAGGGTGTTGTCTTTTGAGTATGACTGCAACGTGTATAAATTGTTTAATTACTCTAAAATATTTAGATGTAGCTATAATAATAATAATAACAATAATAATAATTTGGTTACATCAATGAATAGTACGTTGCTTTAGCACGACATCCAAGATATTGCAATTCAGAAAGATAGTAAAGTAAAGCTATCATCAATCTGAAGTTTGGTTTCAACATCACAGTGCTTTACTAAACATGGTCGTAATCGACGTGGTATGTCCTTATGGTATTTCGTTGTCTTCCTCCGATCTTTGAACTGACTGACACAGACAGTTGAAGGGCAACCAGTGGATGCGTGACCACGGTGTGACTCGTCATTTTTCTCGTTAACGAACACTGCAAGATTTTAAAGAGATGGTAAGTGGCAGCTAAAAGTCCTAGAGTTAACCTTGGATCGAACGTGAGACCTATGGATCGATAGTTAGGCGATTTACCATTGACAAGAGGCCACGCTTACTAAATAGTCAACGCCGATTTCATCCACAAAAAGAAAGCTTTTTTTTTCGCGGGTTGGGGGACGCACGACATATGGCGTAGTTACGACGCAGCAATTCGCTCAGCGGGAAAAGTATACAGGGTGTTACAAAAAGGTACGGCCAATCTTTCAGGAAACATTCCTCACACACAAATGAAGAAAAGATGTTATTTGGACATGTGTCCGGAAACGTTTAATTTCCATGCTAGAGCTAATTTTAGTTTCGTCAGTATGTACTGTACTTCCTCGATTCACCGCCAGTTGGCCCAATTGAAGGAAGGTAATGTTGACTTCGGTGCTTGTGTTGACATGCCACTCATTGCTCTACAGTACTAGCATCAACCACATCAGTACGTAGCATCATCAGGTTAGTGTTCATCACGAACGTGGTTTTGCAGTCAGTGCAATGTTTACAAATGCGGAGTTGGCAGATGCCCATTTTTATGTGTGGATTAGCACGGGGCAATAGCCGTGGCGCGGTACGTTTGTATCGAGACAGATTTCCAGAACGAAGGTGTCCCGACAGGAAGACGTTCGAAGTAATTGATGGGCGTCTTAGGGAGCACGGAACATTCCAGCCTATGACTCGCGAAACTGGGGAAGACCTAGAACGACGAGGACACCTGCAATGGACGAGGCAATTGTTCGTGTAATTGACGATAACCCTAATATCAGCGTCAGAGAAGTTGCTGCTGTACAAGGTAACGTTGACCACGTCACTGTATGGAGAGTGCTACGGGAGAACCAGTTGTTTCCGTACCATGTACAGCGTGTGCAGGCACTATCAGCAGCTGATTGGCCTCCACGGGTACACTACTGCGAATGGTTCATCCAACAATGTGTCAATCCTCATTTCAGTGCAAATGTTCTCTTTACGGACGAGGCTTCATTCCAACGAGATCAAATTGTAAATTTTCACAATCAACATGTGTGGGCTGACGAGAATCCGCACTCAATTGTGCAATGACGTCATCAACACAGATGTTCTGTGAACGTTTGGGCAGGCATTGTTGGTTATGTCTTGATTGGGCCCCATGTTCCTCCACCTACTCTCAATGGAGCACGTTATCATGATTTCATACGGGATACTCTTCCTGTGCTGCTAGAACATGTGCCTTTACAAGTACGACACAACATGTGATTCATGCACGATGGAGCTCCTGCACATTTCAATCGAAGTGTTCGTACGCTTCTCAACAACAGATTCGGTGACCGATGGATTGGTAGAGGCGGACTAATTCCATGGCCTCCACGCTCTCCTGACCTCAACCCTCTTGACTTTCATTTATGGGGGCATTTGAAAGCTCTTGTCTACGCCCCGGTACCAAATTTAGATACTCTTCGTGCTCGTATTGTGGACGGCTGTGATACAATACGCCATTCTCCAGATCTGCATCAGCGCATCAGGGATTCCATGCGACAGAGGGTGGATGCATGTATCCTCGCTAACGGAGGACATTTTGAACATTTCCTGTAACAAAGTGTTTGAAGTCAGACTCGTACGTTCTGTTGCTCTGTGTTTCCATTCCATGATTAATGTGATTTGAAGAGAAGTAATAAAATGAGCTCCCACATGGAAAGTAAGCGTTTCCGGACACATGTCCACATAACATATTTTCTTTCTTTGTGTGTGAGGAATGTTTCCTGAAAGTTTGGCCGTACCTTTTTGTAACACCCTGTAGAACGGTGATGCTTTTTACGTCACGTACCTGCAAATAAAGCTTCATATACTGTATTTATTAATTTTTCGTTACATGAAAATTTTGCATATAAAATTCGATCCCTTTCTTATTTTACATTTGTTTAAACATGCTGGGGTACTATTCATCATAGAAACAGGACAGCAGTAATTGTCTTGGCATCTCCCACACTATAAAAACGCCACATTTTTACAGTTACGTGATTGTTTTAAAGTTCTTATAGTAAAACAAACTTGGTTTACATTATAATAAATGAAAATCACCAGTTTGCTTTTGTTCTACAATAAAAGTAATATTGTAGAACAAAATCAAACTAGTGCTTTTCATTTATTATAATGTTGTTCCAAGAACCGAAGGAAGATTCTGTTAATATCATTTGTTTACATTCATAAAAAGTTCTCCTCATCGCACAGTTTGGCAGCAAAATACGCGCTACACATCTTTGCGCCAAATATTGGCGAGGCCGCCCTACGGTGTACAGTGGAATGAATTTTGACGCCGTCTTCTTTGGGTACAAAGTCTTTTCCTCTTTCGATGGGCCGATTTCACCTGCACCGGGAACTTACTGTTCGCCTGCTGGGGTCAGCTCCAAGATCAAAATGAAGCTAAATATGGTTCAAATGGCTCTGGGCACTATGGAACTTAACTGCTGAGGTCATCAATCCCCTAGAACTTAGAACTACTTAAACCTAATTAACCTAAGGACATCACACACATCCATGCCCGAGGCAGGATTCGAAACTGCGGCCTTAGCGGTCGCGCGGTTCCAGACTGAAGCGCCTAGATCCGCTCGGCCACTCCGGCCGGCTTGTAGTCCCTTCTGCAACAGTTATTTGGAGAGTCGTGGTGGTCTCTGTAGGAACAAACCTTTCTTGTAAATTAACGTGGAATCCCAGGTTTTATTTTGGCTTTCATTTTTTTGCCTTTTGTGCAAATGTCGATAAATACAGTCTATTTACCATTATTTCGGTTTATTTGTAGTGGAAGTAACGTAAAAATTAAAAAAAAGGTGGTTCCCTCATTGCGTTTCAACCCCATGAACACGCGTCGCGCCTGTGAACATTGTATTACTGGTCTTATCTAGAAGAAACTGTAGTAACCTAGAGAATTTAATTTATTACTACAGTAATACTGGCTGTTGGTCCTAAAGTTTGCAGACGTTATCGACATATCCTTCTGACGGCAACTATAAAATTATCTCTCTGTTGGTCCATCATGGAGAGAGTACATCACCTGGTTAAGTAAATGTCAATATCAATGAAGTTCTCCACCAGCCTTTTAACTATGTTGTTTCATTTTATTTATTTATTTTGACGACAGCCAGTTTCCGCATTCCACTGAGCCATCTTCAGGTCCGGTCTCGGAGTGAACCAAAGCGATATTGTTCGGACATGGAGGAGATACAGAGAGACAGGAACTGTAGATGACATGCCTCGCTCAGGCCGCCCAAGTTCTACTACTGCAGTGGGTGACCGCTACCTACGGATTAAGGCTCGGAGGAACTCTGACAGCAACGCCACCATGTTGAATAATGCAGTTCGCACAGCCACGGGACGTCGTGTTACGACTCAAACTGTGCGCAGTAGGCTGCATGATGCGCTGATTCCGCCGATAACAGTTATCGGAAACCCGACAAGAATCTGATATACTAATACGCTGGGAAAGTCTTCATAGAATGGGACCATAAATGCGGATTCAGTGGGTGATACTGGAGGAAGCTAGCCGTACTTTTACTCAGAGGAACCGTGCCGGCATGAAAACGGAGGAAGACATAAGTCTGTGTCGTCGGATGGGGCTATGAAACGGCGCGACATCCTCCCGAATGCGAGTCCCACTGCAGCGCCTCGCTCCATCCTGTTGGGGACGGATAGCACACCCTTGTCTTCCTGCTCCCTTTGAACTTCCTTTTTAGGGGAACTAGAGTTTAATGTGAAATCTGAACAGCTGTGCAATTTGCCTTTTTTTATACTAGCAAATAATTTCCTTGGGCCGTTATCCCTGAGTGTGATCGGACATTAGCCAGTACTCCCGCCCTCCCCTCAGTCCTGCCATCTGTTGCCACCCCTCCTCCACATTATCACCAACTTTAGCACCTAATTATGTGTAGAATGAAAGACTTTTCTTGGAAAACTCTTAATTTTAAAATGATGAAAGGTGAATGATATTCTGTTTGTGTGTGTGTGTGTGTGTGTGTGTGTGTGTGTGTGTGTGTGTGTGAGAGAGAGAGAGAGAGAGAGAGAGAGAGAGAGAGAGGAGGTGGCAGGATGAACAGTGAGGGGGGAGGGGGTGGGTTACAATCAATGACACAGGAACTCGCGGTGAATCGCAACTGCTACCCACAACGTCTTCTCAGATAAGAAAGCGAACTGACTGTGGTGAGGGTAGATACTTGTTGGAAAAGATACTTCCCCTGCATTACTCCTCTCCATTGCGGGACTTGGTTGACATGCACACTGCAGCCCCAGAAATAAGTTCACATGTGTGCTCTACACTTACTGTTTGTGAATCACATGATTGCTCAATGCTTACTTCTGAATTGGCACAAATTGGACGACATCCGGCTGTTAATGCTTAGTGTCTAACTCAATAATAACAATAATACTGTGTATAGCACTGTAGGAGTCGTTATGTAGTTACTGTTGTGTCGTGCTGTCAATTAATTCATTTGTCTCTTTCTAAGCGAGTAGTGAAGCAATATGTGGACGACTGCACGTACTATCTACAACTGGGAGCTCACATTTTCTTGACATGTTTAGCATTTGTTACGTACGTCTCACTTTTATCATGAGCGATGGACGGGACAAAGCACAACATGTGCGTGTGTTGTGGACTTTGTGAACAACCTGTAACCTCCAATGCATTAATGCTACTGACTGAGAAAGAATAATTATTGATAACTTATATAATCGCTATCGGTCTTTAAAAATTGTGATAATATTAATGATATTTTGAAGGGAATTTAGTTTTGTGAGTAATACAGAATGACATGACTTAGTTTTTACCCCTCAGAAAATATCATTTTACACCTCAGGGGATAATTACCCCCAGGCTGGGAACCACTGATTTAGGAAAATGGGGTCATGAAACCCACAAAAATAATTAGTAGAACCGTTTACATTTAACATACAGGTTGTCCCAGGAGGAACGGTCAATATTCAAGGATATGACAGAAATGGTCATTTAGACATAACGCCACTGCATTTCTGCACTCTTGGGAGGCGTGTTGTGTTGCTTTCTCCAGTGCCTCTGCACATTCCCTAATAAGGGCAGTAGCGTCCATGTTGCGACCTAGCAGTTCCTCTAGCGTATTCATCTTTCGGTTGTACAACTGAGACTTCATCGCAACTCTAATAGTGGAAGATCTGGCGATCTTGGTGGCCAGTTAATTGATAAGTGCATCCGAGATGTTTCCTCTCACGTCTGGTACAATAAGGATGGGTTCTGTCATGCTAAAAATACGTTGAGTCCGTGCAGCCAAAGAAACGTTCTCAATGTGTTCAACTAAAGAATTTTCCAAAAAATGCAAGTAATTCTGTCCGGTCAATTGCTCTTCTAAAATGACTGGACCTGTCAACATGTTACCTTTCACACCACACCAAACGCTGGTCGAAAAACGAACTTGGAAATTGGTTTCCATTGTAGAACGTGGATCTTACTGCGAAGATCGATCATTTTTATGTGTATTGTTGATTCCCTGTATACGTGGTTTCATCAGTGAACAGTATTAATGGAAGCAAATGACTATTGTCATCTAACCAGTGACAACATTCAGCCGTGTGGCATTATGGCCAGTGCGAGCAGGAATTCGACCTGTCGCAAAGCGCCAGCGCTGTTATTTGACCGCAGCAAGGGCACTACCGCCGCAGTCGCCGTAAACAAATACCGTATCTGTCTATTCTGCAGTGGTATAGGTGTCCGGCATTTTGGCCAGCGCGTGAGCAAATACAATTAACCAAGTCTTCTTCCCGATACACCTTCAGTCCGTCGGATTACCTCCTTCACAACACTTTGTGAACAACTGTGCGATCAACGGCTAGTTCAGCTGCAGAAAGACATCTCTAGCATAGAGGCTGAAAGCAACGAGGTACGTTGGGCTACAATAAATGTTCAAACCACTTGGGTGGGTAACACACACCTGCGCGCCAATAGCCCAAATGTGGCTCTGAGCGCTATGGGAATTAACATCTAAGGTCATCTGCCCCCTACAACTTAGAACTACTTAAACCTGCCCGAGGCAGGATTCGACCCCGCGACCGTAGCGGTCGCGCGGTTCCAGACTGATGCGCCTAGAACCGCTCGGTCGCCCAAATGTGTTCCATCTCGGAAATCATTCGGAATGGGGAATATATCTATATAAAATTCATTGCTTCAAACGCTCGCTCCTGTCATAACCCTGAATACTGACGATTCCTCGTGGGAGATGCTGTTTATCAATTAATAGGCAGAGACCGACGTAGCATCATAAAAACTAAATCTCGAAAACGATCAGGAAATTTAGAACTTACAAGATCCGTTTAACAGTTTTGCGCGAGAACCTGTTCACTTGGATGGCCTGTGGCCTGACCGATTATAACATTCCAGCCGGGTAAAGGGGAAACTTCACAGGCTAACTGCACATTCCGGTAATAGCATATCCGACACGGTTAGTATGGCAAAACCGATAAACCACGAGAGTGTAGACCACAATGGTAGCGGTTAGGGAAATACTGATAACTGTGAGTGCAGATTTGAATCTTACCCTGTGTAAACTGCACCATTATCCAAATGATGACTGTTTGCTGTTGTTACAGTTCTTCAATCAATTACGTGACAGAAGTAACTTTGCAATTTCGGTCCATGCTTTTCAAACACTATTCGTGACTCACAATGGCACCACACCTACTCGACATCGCCGAGATCGTGCCCAGAAATGAAAGTGACGGAAGTGTGAGTTCCAGATGGAAGAAAATGCACACTTCAGAAAAGGTTTTGCGTTCCGAGAGTTCCGGAAACTGTACAGATAATTGGAATAGAGATCAATATAAACATCATTTCTGCCCTTATTATTGCTCATGAAAACCACACATTGCATGTTGTATCGCCAGACACAGAGACCCTCAGAGGTAGTGCTCCAGATTGCTGTATACATCGGTAGCTCTAATACCCAGCAGCACGTCCTCTTGCATTGATGCGTGCCTATATTCATCGTGGCATACTATCCACAAGTTCATCAGGGCACTGTTTGTCCAGATTGTCCAACTTCTCAACGGCGATTCGGCGTAGAGTGGTAGGTGGGTCACGTCGTCCATAAACAGCCATTTTCAATCTATCCCAGGCATGACCGATAGGCTTCATGTCTGGAGAACATACTGGCCACTCTAGTCGAGCGATGTCATAATCCCGAAGGAAGTCATTCACAAGATGTGAGCGTGAATTGTCGTCCATGAAGACGAATGCCCCGCCAATACGCTGCTGATATGGTTGCACTATCGGTAAGAGGATTGCATTCACGTATCGTATATCCGTTACGGCGCCTTCCATGACCACCAGCGGCGTATGTCGGTCCCACATAATGCCACCCCAAAACAGCAGGGAACCTCCACATTGCTGCAGTCGCTTGGCAGTGTGTCTACGGGGTTCATCCTGACCGTGTTGCCTCCATACACATTTCCGACGATTGTCTGGTTGAAGGTTCATGTGACACTCATCGGTGAAGAGAACGTGATGCAAATTCTGAGCGGTCCATTCGGCATGTTGTTGGACTCATCTGTACCACGCTGGATGGTGTCGTAGTTGCAGAGTTCAACGTGATTAGTTGACAAAGGTTTCCCCTCCCACAGTGCTTTATGTAATTGGAACAAGAGACTGCACCGTCCTTGTATCATTTTTATCGAATATCTGCTTTACCCTTCCCTATGACGTAGTAACCTTCTGAGGCAATTTCTTTTTCGCCGCTTTGTCTACGACAAATTCAGTAGAAGCGGAAGGCTACCAAATACACAGTGACTTCAACAAGTAAGTTACACATGTAGACCCATTCAAAAACCATTCCGCAGCAAGAGTTACATGTTCTCAAAAGAGATTACATTTTCCATGTTTCCTACGGACACAGTTTTGCTGCAGTACCGAAAACAATGTGGAAGTGAAGTGGTTCAGCAAGTGGAAATGTCCTCCAAAGTTGAAATACACGGTACTTTACGGTTCTTATGGGCAAAAGGTCTAAATTCCACCTAGATTCACTGTGAAATTCTGGGTGATGCTGATCGGATAGTAAAGACATGGATATAGGACATAGAGAACAACATCTAGGCAATCGAGTAACATCTGGGGAGAAAGAAATTTTCCAATTATGAATACGTTCACACTGCGGCTCTCGAAAGACTTCGTAACCAAGGAGTGGATTTCTGTCGTCGAACAACTGAATGAGTGATAGAATATTCCTACCGTGGTTTACGGAGACTTAATGATCATGTGGACAGTTAATGTCGTGTATATGTCACTTCGAATAGGAGTAGAGCGTTCGATAAGTTACTTGGCCAGCCATAATGATGTGTAATCAACGTTTTAAAGTCCCCTCGTCAGTAAAAGCTTGGAGAGAAAAACATTCATAATAAGATAAGTGCGGGGTAGCGGACGTAATTTTCCAGATAACCGATGCGGAGTTACGGCTGTAAAGCGGCAGCAAATCAACGATGAACGCGTCGAAGTGTGTACATTTAAATTAAATTGCCCCAGCTAATACCTGTTGTGCTAAAGAGTGCATTTACCAAATTAATTAGCTAAAGATAATGCTTTCAGGTGAACTGTCAAGTCCAGGCGAAGTTTGAATTCCAGCACACGATTGTTTCGTTAGACGCCGATTTTGTGCGGTGTTACTGTGTCAAGTTTTACTATTAAATCAACTATGCCAAAGGTATCACAATGCTAGTAATTTGTTAGATACTAACCTGCACTGTAGAAACAGCACCGCAGTAAGATATTTGACATGTGGTACTGTGAGGTGCAATTTTATTAATGATGAACGCCAAAAGCCATAGTTTTTAATTTTTGCGATTACGGAGTGTACGAACTAATTTTTTTAAATCGTAAATAAATTTGAAGTAACACAGTGATGAAAAAGAAAAAAAGACATTAAATTTTAAGCGCTCTTTTCCCTCATATCACATTTCTTACAGCAAATTTATGAATTCGTGCCCCCAACATTGCAACGAAATTGTCATCGACGATGACGTGGTAGCGTACTCTGTAAAAAATTGCTGACATGTTGCGAAAGTTGTAGCGGCATAGGAACACGTTCGGTTATCGGACAAACCGCCGCGCGGTGTTCGCTGTTTTGCTATCGTTTTTTGACTCTAACCACAGAACTGCGCTCTTCGGACGTGTGGTTATTTGGAAAGTGTTGCCCGGCTAAGCGCCTCTATTCTGCTATGGCCTTATTGTCGGGTTGTTTCTGTTCACCCTTTAGAGGAAGGCATAGACTTAAGGAATTGTCACGAGTGAAGATGAGAAATAATTCTGTTCGTGCCCCATGATCCTAATGGATTGTACCACGTTCAAGTGTGGACTACCCCACAAGCCTCACGTATGACAGCATTCCAGACGTGCTGAGTAAGCCTGCAGCCACGTGGCCAATCATGTACCGTGCAGTGCCCCTTTTCATGACATGTAAACGTTCGTCACACGAGGTTATAGCCATCTAATCGAACTGACCTTTTGGGAAGAGGCCTCATTTAATTTTCGAGGCGTTAGTTCCTTGCCATGTATGCCAGATGCCAGATATGCATCTGTCCAGACGGCCGTCTCCTTGCTTGGAGAATACACTCCTGGAAATTGAAATAAGAACACCGTGAATTCATTGTCCCAGGAAGGGGAAACTTTATTGACACATTCCTGGGGTCAGATACATCACATGATCACACTGACAGAACCACAGGCACATAGACACAGGCAACAGAGCATGCACAATGTCGGCACTAGAACAGTGTATATCCACCTTTCGCAGCAATGCAGGCTGCTATTCTCCCATGGAGACGATCGTAGAGATGCTGGATGTAGTCCTGTGGAACGGCTTGCCATGCCATTTCCACCTGGCGCCTCAGTTGGACCAGCGTTCGTGCTGGACGTGCAGACCGCGTGAGACGACGCTTCATCCAGTCCCAAACATGCTCAATGGGGGACAGATCCGGAGATCTTGCTGGCCAGGGTAGTTGACTTACACCTTCTAGAGCACGTTGGGTGGCACGGGATACATGCGGACGTGCATTGTCCTGTTGGAACAGCAAGTTCCCTTGCCGGTCTAGGAATGGTAGAACGATGGGTTCGATGACGGTTTGGATGTACCGTGCACTATTCAGTGTCCCCTCGACGATCACCAGAGGTGTACGGCCAGTGTCGGAGATCGCTCCCCACACCATGATGCCGGGTGTTGGCCCTGTGTGCCTCGGTCGTATGCAGTCCTGATTGTGACGCTCACCTGCAAGGCGCCAAACACGCATACGACCATCATTGGCACCAAGGCAGAAGCGACTCTCATCGCTGAAGACGACACGTCTCCATTCGTCCCTCCATTCACGCCTGTCGCGACACCACTGGAGGCGGGCTGCACGATGTTGGGGCGTGAGCGGAAGACGGCCTAACGGTGTGCGGGACCGTAGCCCAGCTTCATGGAGACGGTTGCGAATGGTCCTCGCCGATACCCCAGGAGCAACAGTGTCCCTAATTTGCTGGGAAGTGGCGGTGCGGTCCCCTACGGCACTGCGTAGGATCCTACGGTCTTGGCGTGCATCCGTGCGTCGCTGCGGTCCGGTCCCAGGTCGACGGGCACGTGCACCTTCCGCCGACCACTGGCGACAACATCGATGTACTGTGGAGATCTCACGCCCCACGTGTTGAGCAACTCGGCGGTACGTCCACCCGGCCTCCCGCATGCCCACTATACGCCCTCGCTCAAAGTCCGTCAACTGCACATACGGTTCACGTCCACGCTGTCGCGGCAGGCTACCAGTGTTAAAGACTGCGATGGAGCTCCGTATGCCACGGCAAACTGGCTGACACTGACGGCGGCGGTGCACAAATGCTGTGCAGCTAGCGCCATTCGACGGCCAACTGGTGTGTCCGCTGTGCCGTGCGTGTGATCATTGCTTGTACAGCCCTCTCGCAGTGTCCGGAGCAAGTATGGTGGGTCTGACACACCGGTGTCAATGTGTTCTTTTTTCCATTTCCAGGAGTGTATGTCGTCGCGTCACAACCAACTTTGAACATGATACAGTAACCGATGACAGACGCTTTGGTTCAAAAATGGCTCTGAGCACTGTGGGACTTAACATCTATGGCCATCAGTCCCCTAGAATTTAGAACTACTTAAACCTAACTAGCCTAAGGACAACACACAACACCCAGCCATCACGAGGCAGAGAAAATCCCTGACCCCGCTGGGAATCGAACCCGGGAACCGGGGCGCCGGAAGCGAGAACGCTGCCCCACGACCACGAGATGCGGGCAGACGCTTTGGTCATAGGTCATAACGCATTGGAGATTACGCAATTTGGTTTTCTGAAGTGAAGAGTGTTCATCGCTGATGTTTAATACCGCAGTATTTCGCCCACAGTGTTCGACAAACGGACCTCACGGTGCTTTTGCAGAGTTGCACGAGTCGATAGACAATCTGGTGCCTCCGAACGCTGCCAGTCTGAATGTGGATCGTGAGGAACCTATTTCTAGCAGGAGTGTTCGGTGACAAATACACAGCAGACGCTTCAGAAACCGACGAACAACTCGTGTCACGGTGCCTTCCCGTGACTTTTGACCATTCATTATACTGCTTCATTGCTTGTAAGAGCTACAATTGTTGACTTATACCATAATTACCCTGCTGGGCTCATATGCTGAGCAGTCGTTTTCTCTCTCCCAGTGAGGTTTTGCATTACGTCGGTGCCGAAACCTGATTCTTCTAGTGGCACTACAGCCTGGCTCTCTGTCAAATTTAGCAGGCTGCACGACAACAGTTTCAACACTTACGTTCCTCCCTCACTTCTTGTATACATTAATAAAACATGCGTTAATATCGAAGAAGCATTTAGCCTCCCATAGGACGCTACCCATCACGGCAGAATGTGTGCTGGCTGTTAAGTTTTTGGACATTGCGACATCAGCATGCTCCAAGAGAAAATGGAAGAAGCGATGTTCTTTAAATTATAAATTAATTTATTGTTACCTTATCCAGTAATATTCTCTAAACTAACAGAATCTGAAGTTTACAGCTCGAATCTTATTATTATCCTAGCGTTCTGCAAAAAAGGTCAAACGTTGGTATTATGATACATTTGTCTTCTGTTTTTCTGCTTCTCTCAAGCGCGGGTCACTGACAATCTGAATCACAACTGCTGTTGTTATACCGCCCCATCGTAGAAAATCAGTCATACTCTCCACACCAATAAACTTCTGGCTGTAACCGTTTTATGGCCGGCTCCGGAGGAAATGGTTTTCCCCTCAGCGATCCACCATCTGGCGAGCCACCTTTCAGTTGTCTTGCTTGCATTGAGTTGACTTCTTGTTACTGATTCCCTGTTGTAATCAATCAGTGCTCTGTTACTGAAAGACATGGAACATACACTAACCACCATCACTATGATACACTACGTCAATGTGTGTTGCTGAGACAGACGAGTAACTTCTACGGTAATGTAGTTGTAAGTTTACTGTGTTCTGCTGGAACCGACCGTAAAAGTTGAATACTGTTATCGCAAGGGACTAACTATATTCATGATGCATCAACCTGAAATAATGTGTGTTACAGTTGGTTCATTGTTTTTCTCGCGTAGGAAAGCAGTTCGCACAAATACCTTGGTCTAGGAAAGACAAATAAGTTTCTGATTTACAATTTAAACCATAAATTCATATTATCAAAGCGTGCCTAAACGTAACTTCAGTTATTCTATATTTTCCACATATTTTTTTTAGTTTGAACTGAACATGATACTTCGTCTGTAATTGCTTCACGCGCCTTTAATGTTGTTATTACTTAAACGTCTCGTTGTTTATTTCCGTTATTATGTACTGTTTCTTTGATCATAATATGATTCTTATGTATTTTTTGTTGTTGAATACTTTCAAGAAGGTTCCTTAAAGCACACATTGTGTACTTATGTCATCTAGTACAGTCTACATGTCTAACAAGTACAAGAGCAGTCATAATGTCGATAGAAATATCTAGAAACTATTGGAATATTATAAGCGATATTTATTACAATATGCAGAAAGTGAACCATACTGTACGATTTTTTTAGTGGATAACTATTTTCTACGTTTTTTAAAATTATCCTCATATGCAGTCACAAAGATAATCGTGACATAGCCCATACAGTGGCAATTTGCAAAATGAAATAGAACAACATTACGTAAATCATGCAAAATTACTGGGAAGTGCACGTCGTCAGCTGGACAAGATTCAGCTAACATTACTGAAGTTTTGGAAATTTAACTAGAAAAGAAAGGTACGCACATCCTGTCACATGACTCATAACGTACTTCAGTTCCCTCATACAATAAAAGCCATCTGCATAGTAAATTAATAACGTAACCTGCTGCAGAGGGTTCCCTCTTGGTCTTTTATAAGCTTGCACTTTTAAACTTTTTAAACGTTGTTTACAATAATTAGTCGATATTGAGTATATGTAATTACAATAATTATTTTGCTTTAAAATTCTAACTTAAAAATTAACATTTAAATGTTCACTTATTATTGGAAGTGGTCACGGTACCCTTCATACGTTGTATGTTC
This sequence comes from Schistocerca gregaria, assembly GCF_023897955.1. Lineage (NCBI taxonomy): Eukaryota > Metazoa > Arthropoda > Insecta > Orthoptera > Acrididae > Schistocerca > Schistocerca gregaria. The sequence continues at coordinate 580,261,071 of NC_064922.1, forward strand.
AGTTATGGTATTCAGTCACAACTGCGATTTATTTTAGGTGATCACCGGTTTCAGTCGTTATCTTCACATCTTTTCCGCCGGCCTGGGTGGCCGAGCGGTTCTAGGCGCTACAGTCTGGAGCCGCGCGACCGCTGCGGTCGCAGGTTCGAATCCTGCCTCGGGCATGGATGTGTGTGATGTCTTTAAGTTAGTTAGTTTTAAGTTGTTCTAAGTTCTAGGGGACTGCTGACCTTAGAAGTTAAGTCACATAGTGCTCAGAGTCATTTGAACCATTTTTCACGTCTTTTCAGCTTAGGAAGTAACACGTCAACTTCGTCACCGTGTGAATGACTATTGAACATCAGAATACTTTGAAGCCTAATGTGTTTAATGTTAAGGGAACCATACATGGTGACGAAGTTCTCGGCCGAAAAGATCTAAAGAAGGCTCAAAGACTGGAAACAGTATTCGCAAGTGCGGTTGAAATAAATAATCATTTATAACATTTAAATACTTCAGTAGTTCACGATCAGGGAGGTTGCCTTCAGTAAGCCTACTTGATCCGCGTCCTTGGATCCACAAAATACAAGCACGCTAGAAAATTTTGTATTTAGCACTATGGAAACCAAAATATAACGATATGGTGAACTTCACTATGAAAACCGTAGCTAAGATGTGTTGCGTTGCAGACTCGATATAATGCATCCCAATTGGCGCCTGATAACGTGTTTTTGTTTTGACATACTAATGATTGCGTTTTCACACGCTTAGGTGACAGTAAGGAATTTTTTTGCTCCTAGTTATATATGAAATGGAATAATCCCTTCATTGACTTCCTGTAACACATTACTCCTTCACAACCGGTACTACAATGAACCATTACCTCCTATAGTTCAGAGTGGCGCGTCTTAAGCTTTCCTGTCACATTCCAACTTAATCGGAAATGTCTGAGTTGGCAGCTGTCGCTGATGAACTGTACTGATAGTGTTTTTTCTTCTATCTGAGAATGTAGTCTCATCTTTATCAAATAACTGCTTTAAGCTTTCATACACGTTTGTAACTACCGATTGCGGCAAATTTCTTACAACTTAACACTTTGTCTACATTGACGTCGGCAAAAGCGCGAAGGTTGCTAAACAATGCACAGAAAAAGGAATATATCGACGGTAACCTAGATTAAGGAATTATCGCCTGGAGTAATTAAGGAGAACAATGCACTGCTGTATATTAAACTTGATATGTACTTTCGAAATATGCGACAAGACGAATGGCTAGACATTAACACATTACATCAATGAGGATCTCCGCCCCCGATAGCTGAATGGTCAGCGCGACAGACTGTCAATCCTAAGGGCCCGGGTTCTATTTCCGGCTGGGTAGGAGATTTTCTCCGCTCACGGATTGGGTTGTTGTGTTGTCTTAATCATCATCATTTCATACCCATCGACGCTCAAGTCGCCGAAGTGGCGTCAAATCGAAAGACTGCACCAGGGGAACGTTCTACCCGACGGGAGGCCCTAGTCACACGACATATACACTCCTGGAAATGGAAAAAAGAACACATTGACACCGGTGTGTCATACCCACCATACTTGCTCCGGACACTGCGAGAGGGCTGTACAAGCAATGATCACACGCACGGCACAGCGGACACACCAGGAACCGCGGTGTTGGCCGTCGAATGGCGCTAGCTGCGCAGCATTTGTGCACTGCCGCCGTCAGTGTCAGCCAGTTTGCCGTGGCATACGGAGCTCCATCGCAGTCTTTAATACTGGTAGCATACCGCGACAGCGTGGACGTGAACCGTATGTGCAGTTGACGGACTTTGAGCGAGGGCGTATAGTGGGCATACGGGAGGCCGGGTGGACGTACCGCCGAATTGCTCAACACGTGGGGCGTGAGGTCTCCACAGTACATCGATGTCGTCGCCAGTGGTCGGCGGAAGGTGCACGTGCCCGTCGACCTGGGACCGGACCGCAGCGACGCACGGATGCACGCCAAGACCGTAGGATCCTACGCAGTGCCGTAGGGGACCGCACCGCCACTTCCCAGCAAATTAGGGACACTGTTGCTCCTGGGGTATCGGCGAGGACCATTCGCAACCGTCTCCATGAAGCTGGGCTACGGTCCCGCACACCGTTAGGCCGTCTTCCACTCACGCCCCAACATCGTGCAGTCCGCCTCCAGTGGTGTCGCGATAGGCGTGAATGGAGGGACGAATGGAGACGTGTTGTCTTCAGCGATGAGAGTCGCTTCTGCCTTGGTGCCAACGATGGTCGTATGCGTGTTTGGCGCCTTGCAGGTGAGCGCCACAATCAGGACTGCATACGACCGAGGCACACAGGGCCAACACCCGGCATCATGGTGTGGGGAGCGATCTCCGACACTGGCCGTACACCTCTGGTGTTCGTCGAGGGGACACTGAATAGAGCACGGTACATCCACACCGTCATCGAACCCATCGTTCTACCATTCCTAGACCGGCAAGGGAACTTGCTGTTCCAACAGGACAATGCACGTCCGCATGTATCCCGTGCCACCCAACGTGCTCTAGAAGGTGTAAGTCAACTACCCTGGCCAGCAAGATCTCCGGATCTGCCCCCCATTGAGCATGTTTGGGACTGGATGAAGCGTCGTCTCACGCGGTCTGCACGTCCAGCACGAACGCTGGTCCAACTGAGGCGCCAGGTGGAAATGGCATGGCAAGCCGTTCCACAGGTCTACATCCAACATCTCTACGATCGTCTCCATGGGAGAATAGCAGCCTGCATTGCTGCGAAAGGTGGATATACACTGTACTAGTGCCGACATTGTGCATGCTCTGTTGCCTGTGTCTATGTGCCTGTGGTTCTGTCAGTGTGATCATGTTATGTATCTGACCCCAGGAATGTGTCAATAAAGTTTCCCCTTCCTGGGACAATGAATTCACGGTGTTCTTATTTCAATTTCTAGGAGTGTATATTAGTGAGGGTTCTGACGAGTTTCTAGAGTTTTACGTGCCGCTTTTCATACCTATCTACATATTGTTTTTTCACTGTGAAGCGAAGTCGTTTTACAAAAAGAGCTTTGTATCTGCGCAAAGATAATATCATTCCGGACTAAGAATGCGCACTGAAACACAAATATTGCCTCTCTCCGTGCGTACTCCGCCGTGAGTGGTTATACTAAATGGTGTGCGTGCGGGTCACAGGTCGATTTCCGCTTCGTTCAATTATTTATAAGTTAGTATTTGCGATTTCTGGCCGATTCTGAGACTTAGCTATATATGAAGTATAGCAGACTGTGGTAATATTGTATGTACGTAAGTGTGAACTGGTGCGCAGTCGACTGAGGGAGGTATTTCAGCTCGATACATATCTTCGTGAATGCCTTAGGCATAGTCACTTTTGTTGACGACGGAGCTCTCATAACTTGCACTCGATTCCGAATTTTTCGTCACAATATCTTGGCAGCAGATAGCAATACGTATGCAGAAACAAAAATGGTAGGCGCAAGGAATGAACACACTGAAAAAATCTATTTCTGATATTTATATACGGAAATGAAAATACTGGCAAGAGACGTACTTCCGAACGCGAGAAAAGGGTGTACCACGCGAGTCACTATTATAGAGCAGATAGTTTTTAGTTAGATTGTGTTTAACACAAAACAGATGCACTCGAGGAAGAAACCAGAGGCAAAGAGCAAAAGGTCGCTGTCAATGACCTTTGTACCAAGCGAGACGGGAAACGAGAAAGGTGAACACCCTCGCGACCCCTGCCCGCTCAGCAGTCGCCGAGGGTTTGTTTGTACAGCCGAGCATAGCCGGCGTCGCTGCATGCATTGCAGATCATTTGCGAAGCCCTCTTGTCGTGTCAAATAAAAAATTTTAAAAGAATTCTCAATTTAGAAGTAACAGGGCAATTCCGTAATTTCCCACACGTACGCTATCAGTTCAAACGCATCCGGACAGATAAAAAGCGTCCGGATAGGTATTAGTGGGCATTAAGATGCCGTGTGTCCATCCTTCGCCTTACCGAAGGCTTTAACTCTGCTGGGGACAGTCGCAGTGAGGCGTCCGAATGTCTGTGGACGAAAAGCAGCCCGTTATCCGACAAGAGCCAAACCCAGAGTACGTGGTGATGATCGACACCGCGGTGTGCAGCGAAGTCAGGGTTCTAACACATCCCGGAGGTGTTCTATTGGCTTCAGGGCTGGGCAGGCCAGCCCATTTGAGGAATGTTATTGTCCACAAGCTATTGCCTCATAGATTCTACTTTACGACAGGTTGCATTGACTTGCTAGTAGGTTCATTTTTTGACAAGTGTTCCTGCACTGTACGCAGTATACAGTGCTACAAAATGTGTTTAGCGTTTTGCTAAGAGCAGTGAGTGGATGACACCCTAACCACGAAAAACACCCTCATGCCGTAACACCATCTCCTCAATACTACACTGTTCGCATTACACACGGCATTCGCCAAACCCAAATCCTTCTGTCGGATTGCCACGGCGTATGGCGCGATGGATCACTCTAAATTACTCGTTTCCAGTCATCTGCTGTCCATTGACCTCTTTACACCACCTCCAGTGCCGCTTAACATTGACTACAGAAATATGCGGCTTATGGGCAGGTGCTACACCATTTAATTCCCTATGCACAGTCACTGTGCTAGCTGGTCTGCAGCTAGTACTTTGGAAGTTCGGGTCATGCCTTCGTCTGATTTCATGCGCCTTTTTGTAGACATCCTCCGCCTTGCACTACTCTCACGGTCCGTTAGCAAATACGTCCCTCTGGTCTTGGCTTGGCTTAGCTGTGGTTGTTCCTCCGTGTTTCCACTTCACAGTCGTATCACCAAAAGTCGACTTGGGCAGCTTTAGAACGGTTGAAGTATCAGTAATGGGTATGGATGGTAACGTCTATTGGTTAGTCCACGTTCGAAGTCACTGAGCTCTCCTGACAAGCCATTCTGCTGTTACTGCTCCTCTGCTCACAACAAATACTTCTCCCCCTGTTAGCTGTGGTTTCTCTTATTCTTGAATTGAGGACAAATGCGTAAGGTGAAGTGACAAGTTTAATGTCGCAATTTTTTGCACATAATTACAGCTTTTAAACAGTTTTCAACTCGCCAGTATAAAAATAGCGCAATGGATAACGCATCTTGCCAACAACAGAAAGTGAAAAAATCTTATACACAACAATGTTAAATATTAACTCTCTGAAAGAACATTAACCCTAAGCACAATATTATGAAAGTTTAATTGCAAGTTTCTTTACATTAACCCTAAGCACAATAATGTGAAAGTTTAATTGGAAGTTTCTTTACAAAATTGCTCCTACACATACATTATGATGTTGGCCAGTACTACGAAAATCGTCCCATTCCAGTTCAAAGTTCGGTACTATTTAGGATGACAATCAGGTCTACGGTGGATGGTTAGTTATGTGACAAATTTGAGCGCAAGATTACCCAAGGCCACTCGAGTTTACAGTGGACACAAGCGGGTGAACCAACAGAGTTTACGCCTCTGCACACGGTATTTACCTTAAGCTGCGACGCGCTGCCGACTGCAAGGCCACTCTCTCCCGCTGAAATTCCTGAACAAAACTAATCAGGCCTTCGCTGAACTTTCCAGCATAAACTTTCCCTATCTTTCTCGTTATGCGAGAAAACATCTACTCAGCCCTAGTCTAAGTATATGGCGATACACACGCGTATCGTTGGAGCAGCGTGCATATTATACTGCCCTCTCAATTCTCGCAAGAACATTTATCTAATTTGGCTGGATCGTTTCACCACAGTCGGAGCTAAACGTTGCTACAGCTAATTTCTAGTTGGAGTGCAGCTGCTGTGAACACAGTATCCACACCAATTTCTTTTCTGCGTTGTACAGAGCCTTAAGCACTCCGTTCTGCACTTCACGCCAGTTTAGAGAAGAGTCCCCAAAATTTCTCTCCTGTCCTACTCTTGGCAGAATTGCCTCCTTCTAGTTGGGTTCAATTTTCACGTGACGGCTTTTTTCGACTAATAGGAGCGTTGCTTTTATTTTGTAGAAACTCTCCCTACCAATCGCAATGTCCCTTCAATCAAACTGCGTCGAAACTTAACAGGGCGTTGCCGCCAATCGGACGTTTTGTGCTCATTCTAGACGCCTAAAGTACATTGACCTTTCCATGTGTCGCACCTAATGGATGAAATGCGTCACTGGCTCTTGTTCGTATCCCGTTGGAATTCTGAAACGCAGCTTTACAAAGCTTTTTCTCTGTCCCTTGTGCAGATGTGCTGCTACACGCGGTCCTCCAGCCCGAATCACCTGGCCCGGGGTTGCTGACCTTCATCCTGCGACGCCTTTAAGTGGTTTCCGTTTCAACCCCCACAGCACGCTTTCGCTATGCTGTTGTATGGCTGGCTTTTCAAAACTAAAAGCGACTCGTGTTCCACCTTCTGCTCGAAGACACGCATTATATAGGAATAGTGTATTATTGGCTGTCATCCCTTTTTGCATTACATACTGACAGGCAAATGTTCTCATAACAACTGAATTACGTTACAGATCTTCACCCACTCATTGCGATGTATAAAGGTCTCATGTAAGGTGCGAATCTGACAATTTATTCTGCCACCTTACACCCTTCTTATATACTGGAATATTTGCCTCTTGTGACATCTAGTGGTCAATTCCGCATTACATAGGGGTTTCCAGATACTTTAGATCATATGTTGTACATGATGATTATGTGAATACAGCAGGAGGCACAACAATCAGCTGTGTAACACCGAGACGGTGTTATCAACGAAGGAAATAAAGTCCTGAACCATAGTATTAGGACAAGCATGAAATGCTAGAGACCAGTAGAGATAAAAGAATCTATTACCATTTCTGAGCGATAAATGCTGTTAAATGTTTCAGTAAGATTTTCGTGTGCCATTAATCTGGTGTAGCAAGAAACACGATTCATCCGACCAGGCATCCTGTTTCCATTGATCCATGCGATACTCTCCACTCGATACTCCAGTGTCCACCGCATTAGTAATTTCTGATCTTGGATCATGATGGAAAGATGTAGAGGTCGTTACTGCCAAGGCCCATGTTCAACAAAAGCGTCAAAGGGTGTGTGTGCTGCCTTCAGATATGCCACAGATCGCCGTCTATCATGCATTACAGAGCGCGCAAGGCTCGGACTTCCACGTTCTGTGATGACGCGTCGACGTCCAACATGACAGCTGTTCATGATTTCACCATCCCACACCCATTTTCCATACACACTCACGACACTAGGACGCCAGCAGCCGACCGTCAATACCAATTCTGAGATGTTAGTTCCTAGACGCCGGGCCATAACAGTTTGCTCTTTGTCAAAATCGCTTACTTTTATGAATTTCTCCATTTGCATCCTGTATCGCTTACGTTTATGGATTTCCCCATTGCATCCTGTTTCGTCGGACATACTCGTATGTCGAGGAAACTACCCTTAAAAAACGGAAGAATCAGCGAGGATCAAGACATGAAGGTAAAGAAAGCAATGAAAATCACTGCATTAAGGACACACAAAAAAATTTGTATTTATGGACAAGTGTGGCATGTAATTTAAAAAGTGTCATGTGAACAAAGGATTCCGGATCTCCCGGAGGTGACTGCCAAGCAGGGGGGGGAGTGACCATGAGAAAAGGAATGAATAACCAACGAAAGGATAACATTTTACGAGTCGGGGCGTGGAATGTCAGAAGTTTGAACGCAGTTTGGAAGCTAGAAAACCTGAAAAGGGAAATGCTAAGGTAGAAACTAGATATAGTGGGGTCAGTTAATTGATAAGGAAAGAAGACAAGGATTTTTGGTCAGATCAGTATATGGAAATATCAACACAGCAGAAAATGGAATAACGGGAATAGGATTCGTTATGAACAGGAAACTAGAGCTGCGAGACGACGCCACCATTTGGATGCACTTTTGATAACTTTTCTTTTGTCTTGACTGCACTTATCTGTCAACAACCTTACGTTTTTCGACTCTAAGTCATTTTCAAAGGCAGTGTTATGTCAGACATATAAAATTGTTCGTTAGATACATTGTATCACGCCAATATTCTCGATCACATGTTTGCACTTGTCCCGTGATTGAGAATGTTGGCGTGATACAATGAATCTAATGAACAATTTTATGTGACTGACACAACACTGCCTTTGAGACTGACGTAAAGTCGAAAAGCGTAAGGTTGTTGAAAAAATAAGCGTGGTCAAGACATACTAAAAGTTAGCAAAAGATAGGGTTGTTCCCATCACAATCGACAGCCAACGAACACCGACAACGATAGTTCAGGTGTACATGCCGATGTCGCAAGACGAAGATGAAGAGAGAGGAAGTATGAGGATATTGAATGGGCAATTCAGAACGTAAAGGAAGAGGAAAATATAATAGTCATAGGGGAATGGAATGCGGTTTTAGGGGAAGGAATAGAAGAAAGGCTTTCGGGATAATATGGGATTGGTACTAGGAGTGAGAGAAGAGAAAGACTAATTGAGTTCTCCAATAAATTTCAGCTAGTAATAGCTAATACTCCATTCAAAAATCGCAAGACGAGGAGGTATACTTGGAAAAGGCCGGGTGATACGCTGAGATTTCAGACAAAGATACTGTGTAGTGATGAAGAGTAGGCTGAAAATTAAAGAGTTTAGTGAGGATCAATCAGTACACAGAGAAGTGGGATACAGAAGTACTAAGGAATGACGAGATACACTTGAAGTTCTCTGAGGCTATAGATACAGCAATGAGGAATAGCTCAGTAGACTGCTCAGTTGAAGAGGAATGGACATCTATAAAAAGGGCAGCCACAGAAGCAAGAAAGAAAAACGTAAGTTAAAGGAAGGTAACAGCGAAGAAACCACAGGTAACAAATTGGCTCTGAGCACTATGGGACTTTACATCTATGGTCATCAGTCCCCTAGGACTTAGAACTACTTAAACCTAACTAATCTAAGGACAACACACAACACCCAGCCATCACGAGGCAGAGAAAATCCCTGACCCCGCCGGGAATCCAACCCGGGAACCCGGGCGCGGGAAGCGAGAACGCTACCGCACGACCACGAGATGCGGGCCCACAGGTAACAAAAGAAATACTTCAGTAGATCGATGAAAGAAGGAAGCAGAAATGTGTTCAGACAATTCTGGAATACAGAAATACAAGTAACGGGGGATGAAGTAAATAGGAAGTGCAGGGAAGCTAAGACGAAATGACTACGTCCAAAATGTATAAAAAAAAGAAAGAACAGATTCAGCATATAGTAAAGTCAGAACGACCGATTAAATTAAAAGCAAGGGCGATAACATTAAGAGTTCGATAGGAATTCCACTGTTAAATACAAGAAAAGGAAGCGTCTAAAGAGTACACTGCAGGCGTCGATAAGGAGGAGCACTTGTCCGGCGACGTGATAGAAGAAAATGGCTCTGAGCACTATGGGACTTAACTTCTGAGGTCATCAGTCGCCTAGAACTTAGAACTAATCAAACCTAACTAACCTAAGGACATCACACACATCCATGCCCGAGGCAGGATTCGAACATGCGACCGTAGTGGTCGCTCGGTTCCAGACTGTAGCGCGCTAGAACCGCACGGCCACTCCGGCCGGCCATGATAGAAGAAGAAACAGAAATCGGCAAGGAAGAGAGAAAGGATCCTGTAATGGAATCAGAATTGAAAAGCTTTGGAAGAATCAAACTGATACGTTGGTAACAGGTCTCAAGGTTGCGGGGAGTGAAATGAGCAAGACCGTAGAGTATTATCAACAACAAACTTTATTTACGAGGCATCGAAACAAGCAACACTGATAATAGCACAGAGACGCAATGATATTACAACTTAGTAATTGGTCAATAATAAATGAAGTACAAAATTCAGAAAACTCTTGCAAAGCAATAAGTGTAACGTTTAAGAATATTTACTTTAATTGTGGACAAGTGGGAATGATTTCCTCCAACAAAATATTTTTTTTAAACTTGAAACTTACGCAGCTTGCAACAAAACTTGATTGCAAAATATAGTTTTCTTGAAAAAAAAAAAGAGATATTTTAAGAAAAGATATTATACTTGTTCGATGCAAATACTTCAAGCAAACTTATTTGACAGAGAACTAACAAGCCTGGCGGCTCCGAAAGGAATTGAAATTCTTTGAATAGTTTAAAACGGCAAAAACATGACTTACAAGTTACGGTTACAAAGCCAGAAAAAGCTTATTAGAGGTAGAATACATGCACCAATTACAGTACTGCTCAAACGTAGCAGCCTTCTGCGGTCGTAGAGCCACTTAGGTGTACTGGCTGGTCACGCGGCAACGCGTGAGGAGCAGCCCAGCCGGCTTAGAAAACGCGCTCCTTCTATAACACATCAGACAAACTATTAGAACATAGCACGTTTTCGGCAACTGTGAAGTCAACCAACATTTTCCATGCAAGATGACAAATCAAATATTAACCTACAGCCTTGCAAACAGCCAAAAACCCCGAAGTTCTTCAAAGCAAAGTGCAATACTTTTAAGTATGGAAGAACATTTTCATTGCAACTTTAACCATCAAATGATTTAAGTAAGAGGCTAATTGAAATACTCTAGCAGTGCACAAAACCGTAAGAGCGGAGCTCATTATAGGGATAAGATAAAATGACACCTTTAAAATTACAACTAAAACGGGATAGCATAATTTGAGATGCTTGCGCACGCAGTGGAGGAGGGGTAATCAGCACGTAATCAAGTACTGCAAGAGCAACCTGTATCGGTAATTTGGTTGACTCACAATTAAGACTACACACGCTGCTATTCAATACAACATACTTCAAACAACATAAAAGACTTTACCAGACTCGCGCTTACAGAATTTGCCAGGCATCGGACTTAAAATAAATATATTACTCCACCAAAATTTGCCGGATGCAAGCTCTGTGCAGTTTGAACAATTTGCACATCTTTCGTAGACCCAGTAAATTACGCAATAGACACAGGTAGTCCTTTTACGAAAAACTTCACCTACAAGGCGAGGAATTCCCACGTACAAAACGCGACAGCACATTTAAGGTGCCACGCGAAAGTCGTAAAGGGCCACCCAACAATTAATCGTACAAGAACGAATCTGAATGGGAAAACAGCTTACCCACCAGAATTAACGCAGGTGGCAGCGGCTGACAGAAGACCTGGCACGGTGAAGGCATATACACGGTCGTATCCAGGCCTCTGCACAGCTGCACAGTCCTCCAGGAGTCGCAAGGCATCAGTTCCGCAAGTTACGTGAAGTCTCACGCCGCGTCGGCCTGCCGCTGTGACCGAGCGGTTCCAGGCGCTTCAGTCCGGAACCGCTCAGCTACTACGGTCGCAGGTTCGAATTTTGACTCGGGCATGGATGTGTGTGATGTCCTTAGGTTGGTTAGGTTTAAGTAGTTCTAAGTCTACAGGACTGATGACGTCAGATGTTACGTCCCATAGTGCTCAGAGCCATTTGAAACATTTTGAACACCACGTCATCCACTCACTAGCGTTGCTTCCGTATTCGGCCAAAACAAACTCCGGGGTCGCGCGGCCCACCACCGACCATGGTACGACCAGTACTCGGATGATGAAGACGACGACGACGACGACGACGACGACGACGACGACGACGACGACGACATCGACTCACAGGGTCACTCACTGCCCTCCTTCGGTAACAAGGTAACTTACGCTGCATGTTACTGCTGCGCCGACTCTCCTTCGAATAGCTCCGCGCGCGCCTAAATAGGCGATCGCGACCAATCGCCCCGCAGCAAAACGCGGGCACGAGAAAGAGCTGACACACCAATCATTCCAGAGATAAACTACGGCTCACGACCAGGCAGAAGATACAGATAAAATTCCATTCGAATTTCTGAAATATTTGGGGGAAGTTGCAGAAAAATGACTGCACTGTTAACGTATGTTAATGTATAGGACTGGTGACATACCAGCAGACGCATCCTACTCCCGTTATACTATTTTCTGCTGCTGTTGATATTACCCTATAGTCATCTGACCAGAAGTCCTTGTCTTCTATGCATTTCACTTCACTGACCCCCACTAAGTCAAGATTGAGCCTCAGCATTTCCCTTTTGAGATTGTCAAGCTTGCCTACCACGTTCAAATTGTGACATTCTACGCCCCGATACGTAGAACGTTATTTATCCTTCCATTGGTTATTCAGTCTTTTTCTCGTGATTACTTTCTCCCTAGGGAGATCCGAATGGGGGACTATTCCTGAATCTTTTGCCAATGGAGAAATCATCATGACAGTTTTTCAGTTATAGGCCACATGCCCTGTGGGCAAACATTATGTGCCTTTCATGCAGTGTTTTACATTTTCTTTTGCAGCTACATGTTGTTGATCATTGCTGATCCTTCCACCTCAAGGGGCAGTTTCCCACCCCAAGGGCAAGAGAGCGCCCTGAACCCCCTGTTTGCTCCTCACCCTCTTTGACAAGGCTGTTGGCAGAATGAGGATGACTTATTATGCCATAAGTATTCGGATGATGATTTTTTATTCGAAATCTTAGCGGTGGCGAGGTTCAAACCCGGGGCCGCAGACGTTTTCGTTACTAATGAAAGACACTATCCCTAGACTAACGGTACAGACTCGCTGCCTGTCTAGCCGTCCATAGTTGCGAAAGTGTTGCCTGTGCAGTATTTTGTGCACGAAATGACCTCTCGATTGTGTCCCATAAACGTTCGACGGTATTCATACGGGGCGATCTGGGTGGCCAAGTCATTCGCTCGAAACTTCCAGAATGTCCTTCAAACCAATCGCGAACGACTGTGGCCCCGTGACATGACCTGTTGTCATCCACAAAAATTCCATCGTTGTTTGGGAATAGTCTCCAAGTAAGCGAACAGAACCATTTCCAGCCAGTAATCGGTTCAGTTGGACCAGAGGAGCAGGCCATTCCACCCCATTTCGACACAGCCCGAACGCTTACGGAGCCACAACCGGCTTGGACAGTGCTTTGTTGACAACTTGGATGCTTGGCTTTCTGGGATCTGCGCCACACTCGAACCCCACCATTAGCTCTTACCAACTGCAGGCAGGATTCATCTGACCAGACCACGGTTTTAGGAGCCCAGGAAAGGCGCTGCAGGCGATGTCGTGCTGTTAGCAAAGGTGCTTGTGTCGGTCGCCTGCTGCCACAGCACAGTAACGCCAAATATTCGCCGTACTTCCCTAACGGATACGTTCGTCGTACGTCCGACATTGAATTCTGCGGTTATTTTACGTAGTGTTCGTTGTCTGCTAGCGATGACAGCTCTACTAACGGCACTGCACTCGGTTGTTAAATGAAGGCCGTCGGCCACTGCGTTGTCCGTGGTGAGAGATAATACTTGAAGCGTGGAATGTCGGCACACTGTTGACTCGGCCGTTCTCGGAGTATTGAATTCTCCGATTTCCGAAATGAAAAGTGTCATGCGCCTAGCTCCAACTATCATTCCGCGTTCAAAGTCTGTTACTTCCTGTCGTGCGGCTATATGATATCGGGTTTTTCCTACGCCTGCGCCCGTTTGCAAATGGCTGTCAGTGGTGCGGGTCGGCCTGCGCCCCTCTCCTGCTGGCCGCCGCGTCCCCTGCCTCTCGCCTTTTGTCCCGCGCCGGCTAACAACGGCGGCTGGCTCAGCCCCGAGCGCCGGCGACGCACTCGACTCCGCCAGCCGCGCGCCCGTCTCGCCTCGCCAGGGCAGTAGCACTGCTCTCTGCAATAATCACGGCGATCGCGCAACACGTCCACACCCCAACACCGCCAGGTGGCGCAAGTAATGTACAGGACCAGTTTTGTGCAGGTGGTTCCCAACAGCTCGTAACTATTTGAAGAAATTCACACTTCAGAACTGCCCAGAGTTGCTGATAAAATACGCTGTCCAGTGACATTTATTTGACCGAGGCTGTGAAGAGCCTGAATAACCACCTTTTGCAACGTAGACCGCTTCGAGGCGAGCAGGAAGAGAATCAGTGAAGGTCTGGAAAATACCGACGGGGATGTGGAGTCACGCCGGCTCCAGTGCCCAGTGCCGTTGCCAGATGCGATATGTTTCTCAGTTGAGTGTCCATGGCGCTTACAGTCCAACACATTCTCGACTGGATCTAATACTGGGGAATTTGGTGGCCAGGGGAATACAACAAATTCATCTTGGTGCTCTTCGACCCACGTACATACAACGCGAGCTGTGTGAATTGTGAATCTTTCCATTGTCCTGCTGTTAGATGCCATTGTGTCGAGGTAAAACAAACTGTATGTAGGGATGGACATGGTCCCCATGAAGAGATGCATACTTCTGTTGATCCACTATGGCTTGCAGATAGACGCGATTGCCTACGGAATGTCACGAAAACATTCCCCAGACCACGTCACACACTTTGCTTTCAGACGTTTCGCACCGCACCTGCAATCGGTCTTCCGTCCGATGGATCATAAAAAGTCATTCATCTGAAAAAGCCACCTGTTGCCACTCATTAGATGTCCAGTTACGGTAATGGCGTGTAAATTCCAGCCTTCGTCACCTACGAACAGCAGTCAGCATGAGAGTGTGAACCAGGCGCCTGCGGTGGTGACCCGTATGAACCAACGTTCGCCGAAGGGTTGTTGAGGAGACGCTGTTAGCACTGTTAGCAGCCCCTTGGTTCATCTGGGCGGTCAGTTTCTTAACTAGTTTCAACTCAACGATTCTCCCGTTCGCAAGTCCTCCGCAGCTACCTTTAACCCCCGCCATCTATAGCCCATGTTTGATCACAGGTGCCTCGGCTTCCGGTTTTGGATAGTGTCATATAGTTCAACTGAACAAGTACGAATGCTGAGCTGGTACAGATTTTCCCCTGAGACAACAGATTCTCAGTGTGTTAATTTCACTCGAGGTACCTCTCAACTACAACATGTACACACATCAAAAAAAGGATTGCATCACCCCGGTTCCCAGAACTCCTGAAGATAGACGTTGACTGTGGATATTTTATCACAGACACAGTCCATTTGCCTGTTCAGACATGTCACCAACCCTGCCCATAGATGTAAACAACCATGGATGAGCAGCACCTATCAGACAAAGGGTGTCCGACAGCCGATCAGTTCCACTCATTCCGCCAGGAAGGAGGTACACGGCTCGTGTTGTCTGTAGTTCACCCATGCCTAGACGGTCAATACCGCGGTTCGATCGCGTTGACATTGTTTGCCAGGAAAGGCTCTCAACAAGGGAAGTGTCCAGGCGCCTCGGAGTGAACGAAAGCGATGTTGTTAGGACTTAGAGTAGATATAGAGAGACAGGAACTGTCGAAGACATGTGTCGCTCAGGCCGCCCAAGACCTACTACTGCAGTGGATGACCACTACCTACGGATTATGGCTCGGAGGAACCCTAACTGGCGAGGCGTTCGTCTTCATGGACGACAATTCACGCCTCCATCATGCACATCTTGTGAATGACTTTCTTCAGGATAATGATCTCGCTTGACTAGAGTGCCCAGCACGATCTCCAGACATGAAGCTTATCGAACATGCCTGGGATAGATTGAAAAGGGCTGTTTATGGACGACGTGACGCACCAATTACCGTGAGGGATCTACGCCGAATCGCCGTCGAGGAGTGGAATAATCTGGACCAACTGTTCCTTCATGAACTTGTGGATGGTATGCGACGACGAATACAGGCATGCATCAATGCAAGAGGACGTGCTACTGGGTATTAGAGGTACCGGTGTTTACAGCAATCAGGACCACCACCTCTGAATGTCGCTCTGTATGGTGGTACAACATGCAGTGTGTAGTTTTCATGAGCAATAAAAAGGGCGGAAATGATGTTTATGTTGATGTCTATTCTAATTTTCTATACAGGTTTCGAAACTCTCGGAACCGTGGTGATGCAAAAATTTTTGATCTGGGTACTTTTTCACTTAAATTACTCTATGTCCCTCCTATTTTTTATTGATTCTCTCTGTTCATTATTGAAGCATTATGCTTGGCTTTGAAGCCAATAAATTAAAAGTGTCACCAGACCCCTGAAGCCTCAATATGACCTCGAAGGCAAGAGAAGAACAAAAAAGTGAATGGTAATTTGTGTAGTTCATACAGAGCTTGGAGTAACACTCTCTATTTGACGCTTGTTAGGCGCAGTTGCTGCTATTCTATTCACGTTGCCGAGCATTTATACTCACAGATGTGAGTTGGCATGATACTGAACGTGTAATGCAATAACCAGGCGCTGTGTTGAGCGTTTGAAACTGTTTGAATCTCCTGTCACCCAAGTGATTTTTAAAAAGTGTGTCTGGGTTGAGACCAACTTCACACTTGAATTTTTGTAGACGGAGCAAAATAGCACAGTGGTGACCCTGTTACCAAATCAGCAAACCAGTCTCCACCCGTTATCCACCCTCACACTCACCTGGTCCGGCACACAGTTTTAATCTGCCAGGATGTTTCAGTACTGCATCAGACCGCCCATAGGCTAGTACGACTACACTAATGGGTACAGAGCCGCCTTCTTTCCCCATTCTTGCGCAACTGAGCCGATGCTCCGTCTTATTGTCTCGTCTAGCTATTAACCTGTAAGCTCCCTTCCCGAAGCTGAATGATATTGTTGTAGCCACTGGCGCACTCCTGACCCGTTATCTCACATTTACCATTTCTTCGGAAAATCGGTTGGACGATGACTTGGCTAGCGGGTCTCACTTGCAGAGACTTTACATGAAGCTTTACCGTCTATGCAACGGCCACTTGTTGTACAGGGCGAACACATGCTTGGATAACATGATGATCATTCAGACTGCAGTATGGACAACGTCTGTGGAAAACTTCGTTACTATTCTTCTTCGCCAGTTTCGTAGCTTCAACACGTATGTTCCAATTAAACTATAGGAAGAATGCGTTTGTTACCTGCGGAGTTAAACTTATGTGAATTCTCACGACTAATTGTTTTTTCCAGAATGTATAACCAGCTTCTCTTCTGGTTTCATTTTGTTTCCGTCATCAGTCCGCCAGTTTCTGCATTACACCGCTTGTTATTAGTGTTGGCAATGCAACTGCTTTAGTATATCGGTGTCAGCTAGATAGTGCGAAATAAAACAGCATGCTACCGACTAATATATTGGGAGAACTCACCGGAGAGCCAACTTGAAAATATCCTGCGTAACTGCGCGTATTGAAGTGATCGTACTAATGACTCATTTCGAATGCCTTGACTACTGAGAAAGCATAATAGCTGCAGACTGCAACAGTTCTTTTTATTTGGTAACGTAGAATGCCGTCAATACCGTATTCGTCTTACTAAATAACTAGAAGAGTAAGTTCCTCGGACTGTAAATACACTCCTGGAAATTGAAATAAGAATACCGTGAATTCATTGTCCCAGGAAGGGGAAACTTTATTGACACATTCCTGGGGTCAGATACATCACATGATCACACTGACAGAACCACAGGCACATAGACACAGGCAACAGAGCATGCACAATGTCGGCACTAGTACAGTGTATATCCACCTTTCGCAGCAATGCAGGCTGCTATTCTCCCATGGAGACGATCGTAGAGATGCTGGATGTAGTCCTGTGGAACGGCTTGCCATGCCATTTCCACCTGGCGCCTCAGTTGGACCAGCGTTCGTGCTGGACGTGCAGACCGCGTGAGACGACGCTTCATCCAGTCCCAAACATGCTCAATGGGGGATAGATCCGGAGATCTTGCTGGCCAGGGTAGTTGACTTACACCTTCTAGAGCACGTTGGGTGGCACGGGATACATGCGGACGTGCATTGTCCTGTTGGAACAGCAAGATCTCTTGCCGGTCTAGGAATGGTAGAACGATGGGTTCGATGACGGTTTGGATGTACCGTGCACTATTCAGTGTCCCCTCGACGATCACCAGAGGTGTACGGCCAGTGTAGGAGATCGCTCCCCACACCATGATGCCGGGTGTTGGCCCTGTGTGCCTCGGTCGTATGCAGTCCTGATTGTGGCGCTCACCTGCACGGCGCCAAACACGCATGCGACCATCATTGGCACCAAGGCAGAAGCGACTCTCATCGCTGAAGACGATATGTCTCCATTCGTCCCTCCATTCACGCCTGTCGCGACACCACTGGAGGCGGGCTGCACGATGTTTGGGCGTGAGCGGAAGACGGCCTAACGGTGTGCGGGACCGTAGCCCAGCTTCATGGAGACGGTTGAGAATGGTCCTCGCCGATACCCCATGAGCAACAGCGTCCCTAATTTGCTGGGAAGTGGCGGTGCGGTCCCCTACGGCACTGCGTAGGATCCTACGGTCTTGGCGTGCATCCGTTCGTCGCTGCGGTCCGGTCCCAGGTCGACGGGCACGTGCACCTTCCGCCGACCACTGGCGACAACATCGATGTACTGTGGAGACCTCACGCCCCACGTGTTGAGCAATTCGGCGGTACGTCCACCCGGCCTCCCGCATGCCCACTATACGCCCTCGCTCAAAGTCCGTCAACTGCACATACGGTTCACGTCCACACTGCCGCGGCATGCTACCAGTGTTAAATACTGCGATGGAGCTCCGTATGCCACGGCAAACTGGCTGACACTGACGGCGACGGTGCACAAATGCTGCGCAGCTAGCGCCATTCGACGGCCAACACCGCGGTTCCTGGTGTGTCCGCTGTGCCGTGCGTGTGATCATTTCTTGTACAGCCCTCTCGCAGTGTCCGGAGCAAGTATGGTGGGTCTGACACACCGGTGTCAATATGTTCTTTTTTCCATTTCCAGGAGTGTACGTAAAGGCTTAAAGCTGTGTGCCGAATTATAACACGCAACTCTTCCTATCGCTAGCAAAGGTCTTACCAACTAAGTGATTGAGTACGCCTCTCAGTCTCGCACAATTCTCTTGTGCTCTTGCAGTTCTCCGGGAAACTCTCACACATTCGTTACTTACTAGCAGTGGTGGAAAGAAGTGTATAGTCGGAGCCCGAGCGGTGTCTAGATGGCCTACTTGATAAGGGAAATACCTATGAAAGGCATCACAATCTCGTTTTTCAATCAGTCATAGGGTTCGTTAGAGCAAACACGCCGCTACAGTTGGCAAGATGCTTTCTTTCTCGTAGCTTATTTATCTGCTGTTGTATATACTTGGAAAAATCTACGAGCTTCTTCACTTACAACCGAAAAATTCTTAATGTAAATCGTTGTGTCTCTCTTCACATCTCTTTACGAGTGCATTAAACAATAGGGATTTACATCACACGTAAATGATCTCCAAATCCTGCTGTGCTCGCCTACTTCAGAATCAGTGTTTTGCCTTTGTCTGTAATGTGTCCAGCTGCGGCGCTGCAATGCAAGTTTTCGTCACCTGGGCTTGCCAGTGGAGCACTAGAGCACCCGAGCAAATACGGAAAAAAGTGGCTCCAAACAAAAAGAATGACCTGAAGAAGAGGAGCAGAAACAAGCATCCCAAGAGCGTCTGCCTTTTCAATTTCAAATTTAGAAATGTTTCCTCGACGGACGTCGCACTATGATCCTGATGAACATCTTTTATCATCAGACTGAATTAAAACGTTGTAAGATATACAAAACCTGCTGAGGGTCTCACATAAAGTATACACAGTTTCGAAACGAGGTATTTTCGGTATCGGGTTGTACACTACATGGTTAATTCAGCTCCTCCCAGTGCACTTATGAAGTTCAATCTATGCATCCAAGAAACAATGACGAAAGTAAAAGGGGGTGATGGAAATTTAGGGGGAAGTTTCGTTGATGACAGTGCTATCCTGAGTGAAGGGGACGAAGGATTTGTTGAATGGAATGAACAGTGTAATGAGTACAGAATATGGACTGGGAGTAAATCGAAGAAAGGTAGAAAATGAGAAGTAGCAGAAATGACAGCAGTGGGAAACTCAACATCAAAATTGGGGGTTACGAAGTAGACGGAATTAAAGAATTCTGCGACCTAGGCAACAAGATAACCCATACTGGACGAAGCAAGAAGGATATAAAAAGATTAGGATTGGCAAGAATGGTATTGCTGAACAAGAGAAGTCCGTTAGTATCAAACATAGGCCTTAATTTCAGGAATAAATTTCCGAGAATTACTTTTGGAGCACAGCATGGACTGTGAGAAAACCGAAAAAAAAGGATTCAAGCATTTGAGATGTGATGCTATAGATGAATGTTGAAAATTAGGTGGACTGATCAGATAAAGAACAGGAGTGGACCCAAAATTGAATCTTGTGTGACTCCTTTTGAGAGCTGGCTACAGTCTGGAACCGCGCGATCGCTACGGTCGCAGGTTCGAATCCTGCCTCCGGCATGGATGTGTGTGATGTCCTTAGGTTAGTTAGGTTTAAGTAGTTCTAAGTTCTGGGGGACTGATGACCTTAGCGGTTAAGTCCCATAGTGCTCAGAGCCATTTGAACCATTTGAACCTTTTGAGATTTCTCCCCAGGCACTAAAATTTTCTTTCCCTCCAACATTGCTTCAAATAGTACAACCTTTTGCAGTCTGTTTGTTAAGTACGATTCAGACCAGCTCTGTGCAGAGCCATCGGCTCCATAAAACATGAGTTTTTTTCTAAGGAAGTTTGCGGTTATACATCAACAACTCGGGCAATTTACAGTGGTGTCATGGGGAAACCCAAATACAATAGCTCCTGTCTTTCTTTATATCACGTCACCACATCTTATTGCGCTGATTCGAGACAGCCATCTGAGACTTAAGCCCGGTCCACATGCAACGATCTGTCTGCTCAGACATCGGCGCAGATGTCTGTACATGCAAAAGATCGCTGCAAATGTGGTGTGTTCACACGACACAAACCCCAATCTACTACTCGTCCGCCATCTGTCGGTGTAGAAAAGAAATATCAGTGGCAAGCGACTACGCTCCCAGTAAACGTCAAAAATTTAATTCAGTTATTTTGAAATATAGAAATGGAGGAAGTTCTATTGTGGTCTGTGTTCGCAACTTGTGTTGCAAAAACATTCAGACCAGCTGCAGGAAACAGAGAAAGCGGTCAAAATGGTGTAGACAGTGGCTGCTAAAGCGAAAGCAATTTTACCACTTAAATTCACTGTGAGATTTGCAGGGTGAACCTTAAGAAAGCCAAGCAGATCAAAATACCAAACGTTGGCTGGTGTACTTGATCTACTCCTACACCAGATCTTCTAGATTTCTGAACTTTGGATAACTCTTTCTGGTAAACAGTTCGCAACGAATTTATTTTTTTGTTACTGTTTCTCTGTTTGCCGAGGCGTCAACTGCCCGCAATTTTTCAATTGAGCATTGTATAGTGCTGTCTTTTTGTCTCGGTCACTATATTCTTTACTTTTAATCTTCCACAAACATGGGTGTTTTCTATATATTTCAGTGAATTCACTAACAAACTTTCGAGAACACTGACGAGTATCAGCCATTTTAATGTCCTGTGCGCACAAATACAAACACTAGACTGAGCAGACAGCTGTTCCGCGTCAGATTTGCGGCGATCTCCTGTCCACACGCTCCAACTTGTCTGCGCAAATGTGGTTTGAACCCACAGATTTGAGAGGTTTCGCTCAAACCTCCAACTCCAACTTCCAGATTTGCACACACCTCAGGTTGGTGCAAATTATCTGTCCACACGCAACGATCTGTCTGCACAGATGTGATGTGCGCATACATTTGCGCAGACAGATCGTTGCGTGCGGACGGGCCTTCACACACCACTCACTGTTACGATTTATGTCAGCAGTGGAGATCACATGACCGCCTGGCATCTGTTCTACGACATCTGCAGTGCGCCAAAGCGACCAGTAGCCTCATTCAAGGTGGCAACTTATAGAGAGCGAGATGTCTGGAAAATTTCTGTGAAAGAGTGGTTCTTCCTGCGCCTTAATGTTTCGCAAGCTTGATTATTCCAAGGATCGTACAAAGGATTTCAGCAATGTACAGCGTACAGTCCATTTTTGACAGCCGTTTTAACTGGTCAGTGTGTCGACTGGGATTGAAAATGAAAAAAAAAAAACATAGTTTCAAGCTGTTATTAAACATTTTCATCTCAAGGGCAGTAGTGCTGTACACATAAAATAAGAATTATAAGAATTGGGTGAAGTTCACGAGGACTTTGCACTATCATTGGAGACAATTTGCGTTTGGCTTAATGCATTAAAACTTGGTCGGCAAGCACCGAAGATGATCGTCCAGTTGAGGCCACTACAAAGGAAACCATTGACAAAATACGTGACACGGTAATGGAACACCGCCGAATAAGAATTCGTGAGGTTGCGTGGAGTGTAGGCAACTTAACAGAGCGTGTGCATAGCATCCTCTACGGATCACTGGCTATGAAGAAGCCGTGTGTGAGGTGGGTGCCGCGATTGCTCACAGTCGACCAAAAGCGCATCCGGCACAACATTTCTGCACAATGTCTGGCGATTTTTAATGGCAATCTGCAATACCTTTTCCCCCTATTTGTGACTGTTGAAGAAACCTGGATCTATCGGTAGGCACCAGAGTCAAAACGGCAGTCAAAACGATGAACAAAGACTGGTGAAAGTGCACCGAAAAAGGCTATGACCCTTTGGTCAGCTGGTAAGGTGACAGCCATCTCTCTTTTTTTTATTTATTTTGGTATTCCCAGGGAATAATTCCCAGAGGTTATTTGGAAAACGGCAGAACCATAACTGGACCCCATTATGTTTCATTGTTGAATAGTTTGAAATCTGCGTTGACTGAAAAAAGACGAAAGTTGACATGCTAGAAAGTGCTCTTTCACCAGAATAATGCACCATCCCGCAAATCAGCGATAACAATGGCGAAAGTACGTGAATTGGGCTTATAACTGGGTCCTCATCCACCCTATTCACGAAACTTAGTCACAAGTGACTTCTTATTGTTCTTTGCTTGAAACTTTTTCTTGATGGGAAGAAATTTTCATCAAATGAGGAAATGACAGTTGCAATCGACGAGTATTGTGCAGAATTTGACAGAACGTTTTTTTGCGATGGGATGAAAAAGCTGGAGGATCGTTGGACCAAATGTATATCCCTCAAAGGAGTTTGTTTACGAATTAAACATTTCTGTCTCGCTTTTTTACCAGTATCAAACAACCCTCGTATTTTGTCCGATGATTTGATTACCGATTTCGCGTTCCTCCGTTATGGTGATCGTGAGAAGGGTGGACTAGAGCTGCGAGGTGCAGTGGGTCGTGTCCCGCGCTTGCCAGCCTTAACATTTAACACGTTGGCACGCTCGTTTGGGGCAGCTGCGGCGGTCGCGGGGGCGGCGGTGGCGGAGGCCGTGACCCGGTGGCGGGCCGCGGCGCATGCGCGCTGGCACGGGCGTGACCTCCGGCGTGCGCGCACGCACGGCCCGCCGCCCACGCCTCCCCCGCCGTTACCCTGCCCCCCTCGCCGGTGCCTTTTTGTTGCTGCCGCGGCGGATATGCGCGGCAGGCTCGCCGGCGGATACCACGCGCGCCGCAGCTTCCCTCCCAGCTGCCGGCTGCCCGGCTCGTCCCATCGCACCGCCGCGCTGCCGGCTAATGGATTTTCGATAATTTGGAATACCGGCCGGCCCTCGCTTACAGCGCCAACAAGAAAATTGAAAGCGGTCGTCTGGTGGGCAAACCGCCTGAGCCCCAGTGTCGGTCTAATATCTGTGGCCGCCGCGACACTTCCCGGCGACGAGGTAACTGGCGCCAGCCAATCAAAGGCAACCGCTCGGCGCAAGTAATTACTGCCAGCGATTTAATGACCTGATGGCTTCTCTGACAGCAACAACCGCGCTGTAGTAATTGGCCAGGGTAAGGCGCGAGGACGACACAGATTCTCTCTGTCTCTTGCTGACATGTCCCCCTTCCACCGTGCACAATTCACTGCCAGCTCGCTTTCTATCAGTCCCTTACCGTCTGGCAGAGAGTAGCGTCGTTACGCAACAAGATTACATTTCGACTGACCTTCTTCTTTCTTAATAAGAACTTTATTTATTTTACCGAATTCATTTACTGTTATAAAAGCCACTTGCGAACTGTGTAACTACCGTGTCATTCTCATTTTTATCTTCACAAACGGAAAATTTATAGCAACACCTACATCTACAATTACAAGCCACCTTAGAGTGTGTTTTGAAGGATATTTCTTGCACCACGATCAAGTACCATAACTAAGCACTGAGGAAATCCCAGGAGACTTTTGCACTAACATAGGATGATATGATATAAAAAGAAAATTCTGTGCGTTTCCGCGTGGCTTTGCTCGCATACGTCCACATATACTGACCTCATCCTACTCGTTCACTGTGTCCATATCTTCCTTCTCCGCTCTATGTACATTTCCACTTCCCTCTCTCTCCACTTCTCCTCTCACCTTTCTCTTTGTGTTCATTTTCTATTGCCCCATCTCTCTTTCACTCTTGTCCTGCTCCCCCTCCCTATCCATCTCCTCCTACCACTACTCCCTATCAACCTATTGCTCCCTATTTATCTCCTGCTCCCTGTTCACTATACATCTCCTCCTCACACCTCTCCCTATTCATATCCTCCTGTTGCCCCGCCCCCCTCTCTCCCATCATCTTAACCTTCCCCCAACTGCCCATCTCCCCTGCAGACCAGTTCGAGAAAGCAGACCAGTGCTACTCTCACAACACACCAGTTGTGTGCGCGGCAGCTTACAAGTCTGCAGTTTGGAAACAATTTTTTTCCTAATAGGTTGCGCTGCCAATGAAGCAGGTTTATAAAGTAGATGCTACTCCAAAACAACACATTTATCTTTCAGGTCAGATTTGGTTGAAATCGATCCAGAGACTTGAATGGAGATGTCAGACTTCACTTAGAAATGCGGCCAACTGCCTTACCGCAGTGGCAACACCGGTTCCCGTCACATCGCTGCTGGGCTTCGCTAACACATGGATGGGTCATCGTCCGGGTCTGCCGAGTGCTGTTGGCAAGTGGGGCGCACTCAGCCCTTGGGAGGCGAATTGAGGAGCTACTCCACTGAGAAGTAGTGGAAACTGTCACAAAAACTAACAACGGCCGAGAGAGCCGTGTGTTGACCACATGCCTTTACGTATCCACATCCGGTGACGCCTAAGGACTGAGGATGACACGGCGGCGGTCAGCAACGTTGGATCTTGAAGGCCTCTTCGGAAGCTGTTTATTTATTTACTTGAGAATGTGAAGTCCAAGGTGGCACTTCACAATTGGTTCGGAATATTACCGCTGGTGGTGGACCTGTTGATTGTTGCGATCGTGAGAAGAAAAGTCAATGTGCTCAAAGGGTCTTTCGAACTGAACCTAAGCCTGCAAAAGTCCCACAAATGCACAGTGCTGGTAAGAAGGTAACTGCTAGTTTTAAGGGTTACGCACCTCAGTAGATAAAAATAGAATCCTTATAGGAGGACTTTGTTGTACGTCCGTCCGCCCAGCTGTTCAAATGGTTCAAATGGCTCTGAGCACTATGGGACTTAACTACTCTGGTCATCAGGCCCCTAGAACTTAGAACTACTTAAACCTAACTAACCTAAGTACATCACACACATCCATGCCCGAGGCAGGATTCGAACCTGCGACCGTAGCAGTCCCCCCCCCCTCCCCCCAGCTGTTAAAATTCTTTCCTCTCAGGAATGAGTAAAGGTGGCAAATTTCATTTATGTCACTATGGTTTACGGTGCCTCGGCACTGGTTAACATTTAAGCTTCTAAGTCAATGCAGCGAAAATTATGCCACAAACACAGTCATCAAACCTATAGGCCACTTCCCATTGACCTAGAATGATAAAATTTGACAAGAAGCAATATTTCACAGTACAAGCAAAGGAAAAGAAATCCGAAAGTAGCCGGTTTTTAATTACATCACACTCAAAATTTTTTTTTGCTTTTTGTTTTCCGTCTCTTAAGACCCCTTTTTCTCAGGAAAATTTGAAATTTATGGCAGGTACTGAGGTCTAAGGTCCGTTGAGGGCGTAAAAAAATTTAAGCTTTTAAGCCAATGACGTCAGAACATACATCCATATATTCCACGCATTTTGATCTACTCAAGAAAACCTGTAGATAAACGATTTTTATAGATTTGAAGAAAACAGATATCCATCACCTGAAAATGTATGGACTAATTTTATTACACTATAATTTTCGGTACGTCACTGGCACCATCATCAGGCTCCTATACACGAAACGAGATTACCATCAAACTTGTTTCAGTAGATATCTTAACGATAGATGTAGAGCGCTTCACACATCCAACGATAACATCACCTTTCTATTTGTCCTGCTATGATTATTGACGATATATATATATATATATATATATATATATATATATATATATATATATATATATATATAATGAGGTAAAAGAAATTATCCAGGTAGTGAAGGGAGACTGGAATTCGACAGTAGGAAAAGGGAGAGGAGGAAACATAGTAGGTGAATATGGATCGGGGCTAAGAAATGAAAGAGGAAGCCGTCTGGTAGAATTTTGCACAGAGCATAACTTAATCATAGCTAACACATGGTTCAAGAATCATAAAAGAAGGTTGTATACATGGAAGAATCGTGGAGACACTAAAAGGTATCAGATAGATTATATAATGGCAAGACAGAGATTTAGGAACCAGGTTTTAAATTGTAGGACATTTCCAGGGGCAGATGTGGACTCTGACCACAATCTATTGGTTATGAACTGTAGATTAAAACTGAAGAAACTGCAAAAAGGTGGGAATTTAAGGAGATGGGACCTGGATAAACTGACTAAACCAGAGGTTGTACAGAGTTTCAGGGAGAGCATAAGGGAACAATTGACAGGAATGGGGGAAAGAAATACAGTAGAAGACGAATGGGTAGCTCTGAGGGATCAAGTAGTGAAGGCAGCAGAGGATCATGTAGGTAAAAAGACGAGGGCTAGTAGAAATCCTTGGGTAACAGAAGAAATATTGAATTTAATTGATGAAAGGAGAAAATGTAAAAATGCAGTAAATGAAGCAGGCAAAAAGGAATACAAACGTCTCAAAAATGAGATCGTTAGGAAGTGCAAAATGGCTAAGCAGGCATGGATAGAGGACAAATGTAAGGATGTAGAGGCTTATCTCACTAGGGGTAAGATAGATACTGCCTACAGGAAAATTAAAGAGACCTTTGGAGAAAAGAGAACGGATGGTATGAATATCAAGAGCTCAAATGGAAGCCCAGTTCTAAGCAAAGAGGGGAAAGCAGAAAGGTGGAAGGAGTATATAAAGGGTCTATACAAGGGCGATGTACTGGAGGACAATATTATGGAAATGGAAGAGGATGTAGATGAAGATGAATTGGGAGATACGATACTGCGTGAAGAGTTTGACAGAGCACTGAAAGACCTGAGTCGAAACAAGGCCTCGGGAGTAGACAGCATTCCATTAGAACTACTGACGGCCTTGGGAGATCCAGTCCTGACAAAGCTCTACTATCTAGTGAGCAAGATGTACGAGACAGGCGAAATACCCTCAGACTTCAAGAAGAATATAATAATTCCAGTCCCAAAGAACGCAGGTGTTGACAGATGTGAATATTACCGAACATTCAGTTTAATAAGCCATAGCTGCAAAGTACTAACGCTAATTATTTACAGACGAATGGAAAAACTGGTATTAGCCGACCTTGGAGAAGATCAGTTTGGATTCCGTAGGAATGTTGGAACACGTGCGGAAATACTGACCTTACGACTTATCTTAGAAGAAAGATAAGGAAAGGCAAACCTACGTTTCTAGCATTTGTAGACTTAGAGAAAGCTTTTGACAATGTTGACTGGAATACTCTCTTTCAAATTTTAAAGGTAGAAGGGGTAAAACACAGGGAGTAAAAGGCTATTTACAATTTGTACAGAAACCAGATGGCAGTTATAGGAGTCGAGGGGCATGAAAGGGAAGCAGTGGTTGGGAAGGGAGTGAGACAGGATTGTAGCCTCTCCCCGAGGTTATTCAATCTGTATATTGAGCAAGCAGTAAAGGAAACAAAAGAAAAATTCGGAGTAGGTATTAAAATCCAGGGAGAAGAAATAAAAACTTTGAGGTTCGCCGATGACATTGTAATTCTGTCAGAGACGGCAAAGGACTTGGAAGAGCAGTTGAACGGAATGGACAGTGTCTTGAAAGGAGGATATAAGATGAACATCAACAAAAGTAAAATCAGGATAATGGAATGTAGTCAAATTAAGTCGGGTGATGCTGAGGGAAATGAGACACTTAAAGTTGTAAAGGAGTTTTGTTATTTGGGGATCAAAATAACTGATGATGGTAGAAGTAGAGAGGATATAAAATGTAGACTGGCAATGGCAAGGAAAGCGTTTCTGAAGAAGAGAAATTTGTTAACATCGAGTATAGATTTAAGTGTCAGGAAGTCGTTTCTGAAAGTATTTGTTTGGAGTGTAGCCATGTATGGAAGTGAAACATGGACAATTAATAGTTTGGACAAGAAGAGAATAGAAGCTTTCGAAATGTGGTGCTACAGAAGAATGATGAAGATTAGGTGGGTAGATCACGTAACTAGTGAGTAAATTTTGAATAGGATTGGGGGGGAAGAGAACTTTGTGGCATAACTTGACTACAAGAAGGGATCGGTTGGTAGGACATGTCCTGAGGCATCAAGGGATCACAAATTTAGCATTGGAGGGCAGCGTGGAGGGTGAAAATCGTAGAAGGAGACAAAGAGGTTAATACACTAAGCAGATTCAGAATGATGTAGGCTGCAGTAGGTACTGGGAGATGAAGGAGCATGCACAGGATAGATTAGCATGGAGAGCTGCATCAAACCAGTCTCAGGACTGAAGACCTCAACAACAACAGCATTACAATGAAGGCTTTTTATCAAACACTGTAATTATTGTTATCCTGGTGGAAGACGTAGCGACATATGTACAGCTTTATCTCTCACAATATTATCGTTACCTATACTTTTTCTCTAAAAACTGCAAGGCAGTCTAGTGAAATATTACTATCGTTATCATAAATTCTGATGTATGCCGTAAAACTTGTATTACGAAAGCCGTTACTCCGACAAGCTAGTATTCTGGTAGAGAGAAAAAGAAACTTTATTACTCTTCGTATGAAGCATGAAAAATTAGTTCTTTAATTCCGTCTGCGATCGATTTTTAAAAATATTCTCTAACGTCTCCCAACAATTATACTGCAATGCTCCTGCACGTAACAGACACCTTAACTCGTCCTGCCGCTGCAACTGCATAAATATATCGTGTTCAGGAATGTGCTAAAATAATTCAAAATAAATGCTGCGATGCACGCAGAGTGCAATGCATGGTCAGAGCTACTGATGCGACTATTCCTTTGTTTTATTTTTAAAGAAATGAAATGATCACGAGGGATTTAGTCAACAAGCCTCAAGCAACGTAAAAAAGAAAGGGTTTAATAAAAACTTTTAATTTACTATATTGTGAAAACTGAAGATTTGTACACTGGCAAACCTTACTCAGACCTTTCTTTTCCATGGATAGTTTGATTAGCAAAAATTATAATTATTGCACAATGTCTATAATCAGTAGTCACGTATCTGATCACAACAAAAGTATGAATATTACTTTCAGTGTATGCGTACACAAATCTGATAAAATACGTCCAGTACACAAGCAAGCAACAACTAAATGCAGCAAAAAAGCCAAATTACCATTAATCCTGGAATAACACCAAAATCTTCTTTGGCGCTACTAGCTCGGTCAGGACAGGCTGCGACCTCTCCTAATTTGGCTTTTCTCCATACCGCTCTCGGTCCGACTACTAACAACAACTGTTCGCTCGCTACCACTCGCTATAATAATATATGTGACTCAGAGTTTGTGTGTGAACGGAATAGCGGAATCAGTGGGCACCTTCCAAAAGAAAAAAAAGAAGTATTTGAACGTCCAGTTTTCAACATGATAACATGATGTGGACCTGAAACTATATACTTAAGAGTAATAGATTAGAAAGAGGTAATATGTAAAGCGAAAAACGCAACCCGTCTATGGAAGTAAAAGAGGTTTTACTTTTACGTAACTGAGTCTTAGAGAGAACCATAAATCTATTGCCAACATCTGACAGTTTCGCTCTGAGTAGGGGCATCGTTGCCGTGGAGCAACGACCAAAGCAGAGCTCTTCCCCAGCGTAGTGAGCCACATACCTCATACTCCGCATGATCACTGCATAATGAATGGCGACCACTTGTTGCGTACCTACTCGAGTGAAATAACCACAAATCGTATTCGAGGGAGAGTGGATACCGTTTACAATTAAAAAAGGGAGCAGGGAGAGAGGGGGGCAAATAAAATAAAAGAAAGATTCTTATTGTAATTTTTGCGCTTTATGGTCAGTGAATGCTGTACAAGAGTGAAGATTTTTCTTCGGTCTTGTTGCAATTTGAAAATCCTCGTAATTAATTGGTTCTCTTCTTACATCGTTTTACGAACACTAAATTTGTTTTTTTAAAAAAAGGTAAAAGACACACACTGAGAATCCTATCAAAATCAGTATACACAAATTACACAGTGCTATACTAAAAACAATAACATTTCATTCTTTCACGAACACGCGAAGAACTGCATAAAAAGACTCGCCTACTATTTACATTTACTGAGGTCATTTCTTAGATGTTTTACACCTAGCAACATTTACGGATAACAAATGCCAAACCGATACTGAATATTCTCGGTGCCCTGATGTTTTCAGTGTGCGAGAGCGCGTCGTATGTCGTGGCTACACAGCTCATCGGATAAGGTCATTATACACAGTTTTAATTCGTCAGGAAGTTCCAAACAGAACAAACTCCGATGCAGAGTGAGACAGTCATTCTGGTATGTATGCTTTGCTTTCATCCTTTGCTCCGCTATATCCAGTCGGAATAATATGGGACGATCAACATTTTTTAGAACTAGTCTGCACTTTTATATGGGCTTCACGATTCTGTTCTTGTGATAAATATTTGTATTTGTTTGCATAATACACTGCCAGAAAAAAGTTCTCACTCCAGGAAAGACGATGTTGATTTTGTTGCGATGACAGCATATGCCACTTGGGGGATAGCAGATGTACTTATAATGCTTTCAATACATAGCGTAATGGATTAGCTACCAGAGCGCCTTCTGTGTCTACCCTTTAACAGAAAATGCTCACAGCTAAAAGTTTCATTGTGGTTCGCACGTGTGAGGCAAGCAGACCATCACGCGACGGAGACGCAGTCGTGCTTCTGACAGCCAACTGATCGAGTTTGAAAGGGGTCAAATTGTGTCCTTCCGAATGGCGGGATGGTTCAGTAGGAGAATTGCCCTCACAAGATGGATATGCTGCGTCAGTTGTGCAACGATGCTAGTTTCAGTGATTCCGTGAACATTCTCACTCCCGTAGACGAAGTTCTGGATGTCCATGCAACACAGTCGCCCACCAGGATCGTCGTATTCTAAGGGCAGCAGTGGCAGATCGTACACCTACCACAGCACAGATACACAGATAAGAATGACTGTGAGCCTGGACGTGTGAACATGAACTGTTGCGAACCGGTTATTAGCAGTGGGAATACAGGCGCACACACCTCTAGCCCGTCTTGCACTCAAGCCACAGCATCGACTGGTGCCGCCAGAGGATCTTTTCGAAGATGGAATGTCGCACCGTGGACTTCAGCGATAAAACCAGATTCTGCCTGCACGCAGGTGACGATCGTTTTCCCGTACGACGTAGACCTGGCGAGTGCTGTTTTGTAGAGTGTTGTCCCAAGACACACTGGCCCCACTTCGGGCCTTGTTGTCTGGGGTGTGATAAACTACGACTCTCGTTCACCTTTGGTGTTTCTGAAGGAGACGCTAACCAACGCTCGGTACTTGCAGAATGTTGGTAGACCAGTTCTTTTGCCGTTCTTGCAACAGGAATGTGTGATACGATGGGACAAGCAGTGACTCGTGCGAATCTTCAACCAAAAACTTCTCAGAACTACGTGAACAGGTCGATAACGTAACCCAGGATAGCATTGCCACCTCTACGATCGACTGGATGCCGGAGGCAGCGCCTGCCATGCGGCCCGTGGAGGCTACATCACGTACTGATATGGGTGTTTCAGTGTGGGTCGATACCCGGTACCTCAGAACCACTTGTGTTATTGGTCTGTGAATATAATTGTTTCATGTACTCCATATACGCTATTGCAACAATAAATCTTGAGCGAATTGGAAACCTCTAAAGCGGTGTACTATTTTTTCCTGGCATTGTATATTCATAAAGATGGAGACTTCTAAGAGACCACATGTTTTCGTAGTTTAATGGTCCTGTTTGACGTCTTTTCAAACTGTAATTATTAAAATTACGGATATAAGATCCGCCTGTTGTTCATGTCTACAGATGTTTGGATCCGTGGTATGAGGTCAAAAAGAATTAAAAAAAGACAAGCTAGGGAGAGAGAGAATCAAGCGCTCTCAACTGTTCTCGGTTATCGTCAGTGGAAACATGAGTACCATCACAGTGCCGTATCCGTACGGGGAACGTCGGGTAACTGAAACAAAATCTTACAATCGCCATAGAGTAGTTATCAGATTGCCACGACGAGTCTAAAGTGCTGCTAAGGCTAAAATGTGCATTTTACACCAGCTTATTCGATAAGAAAGACGCCACAACCGTTAGCTGCAGAGTTATTTTGCATGAAACATCTTTCGGAAGTATACTAGACAAATCTTTAACCATTATCAATATTTCACTTGACACGACGATTGGGAAAGTGCACCTACAGACTATGTTTCTGCGACTGTGCAGATGGAGGAAATGTTGTTTATTTCACTCCTTTACGTCTACATTTCCGAAGACAGTCTTTTTTTTCAGCATGGGGAAGACGCATAAAATTATTCTGTGCTAAACATAGTTTTCACGATATTATATTCTACAAAATTTAGTTCTGAAATTGGGAAATTGACCTAGATAAAGTATAAACGCTTTTCTTTACTTCTCAAATGGGCCGGTTTCAGCTCCTTATTCGTTGTTCTTTTCAAAAAAAGAAGGTTCAAATGGCTCTGAGCACTATGGGACTTAACATCTGAGGTCATCAGGGCCCTAGAACTTAGAACTACTTAAACCTAACTAACCTAAGGACATCACACACATCCATACCCGAGGCAGGATTCGAACCTGCGACCGTAGCGGTCACGCAGTTCCAGACTGAAGCGCCTGGAACCGCTCGGCCACACCGGCTGGCGTTGTTCTTTTCTTCCAGCGCTCTTTCATCTGTTCGCAGTGTTCTTTCTACCTGTCTTGTGACCACTTCAGACCAATTTTTTGCTCTCTCCTACCTTAGAACCCATCCATATTCAATACTCCGTCCTTAAACACATATGTCAGTTGTTTCTTCAGCTTTCATATTATTTTTTCCTAACCCTCTTTTTTACTTTCTGGATCCAACTTGTTATTGACTTTTTATCCCACAAATATTTGAAGATCTTTTTGCTTAATGTGCTGCGTAGCATTCGATATAAATGTCCAAAAAATACCAACCTTCCTATATATTTTGTATGTTTCGATAAAATTCATTGTTACTTCTTAAGTTTCAGCCTTCCATAGTTTTTCGAAGTCCTAATTTTTTCCTCATGATTTGCTTTTCTGAATTTCTAGTTGGCTCTGAGCACTATGGGACTCAACTGCTGTGGTCATTAGTCCCCTAGAACTTAGAACTACTTAAACCTAACTAGCCTAAGGACATCACACACATCCATGCCCGAGGCAGGATTTGAACCTGCGACCGTAGCGGTAGCGCGGTTCCTGACTGCGCGCCTAGAACCGCGAGACCACCGCGGCCGGCTCTGAATTTCTAAGATACCTAGTTAGTTATAGACATTATGGCTTCACTACTAAGTTGTATTGCCGCATTTTTTCGTTTTTAGACAGGCATTATTATTTTCTTTTTTGTAAAGGTCCCCAGTTATACTACAGCCTTTTACAAACCATTTTCTCATATTATCTCCCCAAGGTTATTAAATATTTGTTTTCAGAAATTTCAGTGGACTTTTAATGTTTGTTAAAAAAATGTTCTGCAGAAATGCTTAAGCCACTCCTACTAGTTATTTCTTCGAAAGCATTACTTTGTATTACAGCAGATCTCACATTTTCAGAAAGTATAGCAAATCATCCGCAAATGCGATACAGTTTAATGTAATATTTTCGTTTCCTCTCCCAGAATTTCTGAAATTTTATTTTTGTTTGGACTTTCAGTTCAATTTCTTATTGTTTTTTCCAGAACACAATTAAAGTAGTTGCCATTAGACTATCACCTTGCCTTTCACCTGTGCTTGTTTCGAAGGGCTAAGGTATTGCTCCCATTGATTTCACTTTAGCTACTGCGTCTGTAAGTCTTTAACGGATTTGCTAACTTAGAGTTTACACCAAATTCTGGCATTAGTTTATCTATATACAGAGTGATTTTTTCCAACTCTAGGGACGATCGATGAGAGAATACAGAACAGAGAAGATCTAATGAACTTATCTCCGGAAATGCATGGCTTCCATAACTAGAGACCATTTATTCAGTCATACGCTGTTACAGAGACTACGGTCTAATAGGCGCTGTATTATGCATCCACAGTTACAGAGTGTTTTGACAATGGATTCTATGTGCCTCAACACATGAGTGTACGCGCTGTAGCATTGTTCTGTCTCACACGTTCACATCGGCCAGGCTGAATCCGAACAGTGTCAAACGCAGCCTGAGTACACTGCTCCAGTGTCTCCGCATCTGGAATGGGCTATGCGTATACGAAACTTTTGAGATGACCCCATAACCGGAAATTGCACGGGTTGAGATACGATGAACGAGCAGGTGATGAACGGGTTGGCTATGCAACTGGACCCCATCGTCCGATCCATCGACCAGGGAAGACGCGACTGAGACACTTCCGGGCGTTAACGGTGAAGTGGGCTGGAACACCATTATGTAGCAGCCACATAACCATTCGAATCACCAATGGCATTTCTTCCAGCTGGGGAGGCAGAGTCCCCGCATGAAACGCCAATAGTTCAGGGCCGATAGGCGACGTGGAATGATAATTATCCCAGCCCACACATTCCGGCAGCACCGATGCTGATGATTCGCTGTCACCGTACCGTGGTGGTTCTACGTACTATCCCACAGATGACTGTTATGAAAGCTGAAGATACCACTCCGCGTAAAGGTGGCTTCCTTAGCGAATAGGATTGGTGACACAAATCTCGAAATCATGGTGGTAAATTCCTATGGGACCAAACTGCTGAGGTCATCGGTCCCTAGGCTTACACACTACTTAATCTAACTTAAACTGACTAATGCTAAGGACAACACAAACTGACTAATGCTAAGGACAACACAAACACTCGTGCCCGAGGGAGGACTCGAACCTCCGACGGTAGGAACCTGAGACTGTGCGGCTCTGGAGTCATGGTTGTCTGCTTAAGAAATCAGTAACAAAACTGCTCCCGATGTAGAAAGTCTGTCATTAGCAAACCCTGCACACGCTGTACGTGATAAGGGTAGTTACATTTGTAATCGAGAAAGTTTCACGCCGTCGGTGGCGGGCCAGCTGCCTGCTACTGTCATAGCGATCGCTTTCCACAGTGTTATTCACATTTTCCTCCGAGTCTTCCGTCCGAACACAGGATCCTTCGTGATTTCCTGTTTCGTGAAAGAACCCCGTCTCAAACAAACGATGAAACGCTGTTACAAACATTGAATTCTGTGGTGTACCTCCAGATGCAACCTTGCTTCCCGCCGCCCGTTGCCATTTGCCTTTCCGTAAGTAAACACCATGTTGGCAAGCGCTCGATTCGAATACTGAATCATTGTGTAGAACGCTGTATCACATCCACTAAAATGTGAGTCAGGAAGAGAAATGAACTGGTCACAACATTACCAATTACAATGACTGGAGAGGGAGCTAGAGCATGACGTATGAGGAACAGTACCACCCTCTAGGAGAAAACGACGCTTACTGTAACTGTGGCTGCATGGGTACAGCGCGTATTAGACCGCAATATCTATTTCCTCACATAATTTCATTATAATTTTCTTGTTCCGTATCCTCTCATCGATCAATTCCTAGAGTTTGTACACGGTGGAAAAAATCACCCTATATAAGCCTAGGCTTCCGCGGCCTTTGTCACAATCAGTGAAATGGTATCCAATTTTATCCTATCCGATTCTATGCTGAATTATAGTAGTTGTTGGATTGTGTCCGCATTGTCCTTGCGTAAAGCTTTCGACATTAGCAAAGAAACACACTGAGGAAGGCCACTTGGAGCGTCGGATGTTTTAGAAACTGAAAATGTTGTCACAGACCCAGAGAGTTGTAACGACTATTTTTACTATAGTTTCTCCGTCAACAAATTCGAAAGCCTTTTTGAAGTAAACAAACATTACAGTAATACCTTTTGAAGTCAGTAATCTGTCGTGGATGATTGACTTCCTGTTAAGCATTTGTATAAACCCTTTTATTGAAATTGGTGTGTCGGGGAGGGTGGGGGTGGGGGGGGGGGGGGGCAGGGTCGTGACGCTTATGAAACACTTCTCTCCTTGGATCCGCGGTAACAATAAAGCTACGACATTGACTGATAACCATAAATGGAAAAGCATTGTCGGATCAGTGTTCCCAAATAAAACCTATTACGATGATTTTCGGCGTAAACTATCATTACAAGACGTTGACAGTGACCATTAAGCTGTGTTTCTTTTTATGTACAGCTTCTCGTTAAACTCCACTTGAACTGCGTGTCGGGAGTGGGATGCGCTACACCCGCACGAGAACTCAGAAGGTGTGCTGTTTGGGGCGCCTACAGTAGACTGAGAAACACGTAGGCCGGCGCGGTCTCGACATTCGTGGAGAGTTCTCGAGGCGCGCTGGTTTACGCCTCTCTGGAGACTGCGTGCTCCCATTACTTGGTTGTGCACAGCGGGGCCAGTAGAGCACGTTGCAAAGCGGGCGCTGCCGAGGACCGTGGAGGAAACAGGAAAGCCGCACCTCGGCATGCCCTGGAAAACGCTGCCACGCGAAATCAGACCCAGGATTTCAAATAGAGCGGAATGGCGCACCAGCTCCCCAAAAGCGGACCTCACCTTCCGAATAGATCAGAGCTGTGTCGCGTTACTAAATTTGGCATCGATTAAAGAACTGATCTGAAATCCCCATTCAGTGTAGCACAAGTACTTATGCATCATGTGAATTTCATCTGTGTTATGTGATGCATTTGATATTTGTAATCGATTCCAGGTCTCTCGTCCCGAAGTTCACTCGCACTGTCAGGTTTTGCAACTATGCGCAATGTAAATATTGATAGACAACACATGCCTTTACAGCTCAATATTTATTCTGTAAACAACTGGTAGAAGTCGCTCATGATTGACATTGGTTATTTTTATACTCCGTTGGCAACCTATCACAGCCGCGCGGGATTAGCCGAACGGTCTGGGGCGCTGCAGTCATGGACTGTGCGGCTGATCTCGGCGGATATTCGAGTTCTCCCTCGGGTATAGGTTTGTGTGTTTGTCCTTAGTATCATTTAGATTAAGTAGTGTGTAAGCTTAGGGACTGATTACCTTAGCAGTTAAGTCCCATAAGATTTCACACACATTTGAACTACTATTTTGAACAACCTATCACAGCATTAACTCACTCTCAAGTCACACTGAGCGTTTACCCAAAATGTAGTTAAAGACACCCCTATGCTCACCAATTCATTATATAATTACAGTACACGTACAGTACCCAACAGCAAAAGCAAGAGTTCGAATCATCAGTACAACCGAACAGACCCTGGCGATGTGTCCCTTACGTGAAGCAATACCCCTACCCATTTTGAGGTGAAACACTCATAATATTTTTTCCACAATATATTATTTGGTTCAAAGGGTCTCCCATGATATGACATATCGACCTTTTCAAAATCTACAGACCCTGCACTTTCATTGGCTCAATGACAGTGCGTAGCAATATCTGTGCCTCCTAATATTTTTTTAATTCGTGTGACCTTTATGTGACGTAAGCCGGAGCTTTGGCTTGCATCCTCTCATTTTTAATTAATTTCTTCATGTCGACATAAAAGTTTTCTGGTCACGGTACCGCGTCATAATGTATAAAACTACTGCTGCTGGAGAAGAACCGACGTTTCGGCCACGGTTGGAGCGGTCTTCTTCTGGGTATACCGGTGAGTTCTAGCTATGCAGTGTCCCTTTTAATAACCTTTTAAAATAAAATTCTCTCTCCTTCTTCCTTAAGTGACCAGTGAAACGAAGTACCTTTTAAAATTATGACGTAATGGCATGCGCAGTGAACAGCAACAACAAAATATGAGGGACACCGCATAGCTAGAACGCTCCTCTACGGCCAGAAGAAGGCCGCTACAACCGTGGCCGAGAAGTAGGTTTTTTTCCAGCAAGAGTAGTTTTATACATTATGACGCGGTACCATACGCAGAAAACTTTTATGTCTACTGACTCTGGCCGCGGAATCCTACGCAATTATATCATTTCTTCATGCTAATTTGGAAACTAACTGAATAGTGCTTGTGATATTAAACTGACTGGTGGAGCTCAATGAATGGTTAGACGGTCCATCGTCCGGCTCGGCACTGACAAGGGTAAGGTCTCAGACGAGGCCAACCTATTAGGCTCATACATTGACGCAAAAAAAGTCGCAACACCAAAAAAATAATTAATGTAAAGTAATGAAATTTCGCGAATATCTTTGTCTGAGTAATATATTTAAGTGATTAATATTGCAAGATCACAGCGCGAGATAAGCCATTGTAAATGTGAAATGTTGGTACACTAATAACCGGTGTAACCGCGAGAATATAGAGTGCAAGCATACAAACGTGCATGCATTGTGTTGTGCGGGTGCCGGATGTCAGTTTATGGGATGGAGTCCCATGACTGTTGCACTTGGTCGGTCAATACAGAGACGGTTAATGCTGGTTGTGGAAGACGTTGGAATTGTTCTCTGATGATGCCCCACATGTGCTCGACTGGAGATAGATACGGTGATGGAGCAGGCCAAGCATAATTGGGTTATAATAGCGGTATCTGGACGAGCGTTACACTGTTGGAAACACCCTTTGGAATGCTGTTCATGAATGGCAGCAAAGTAGGTCCAGTCATCAGATTTCCGTACAAATTTCCAGTCACGGTGCACTGGATGACCACGGGAGTGCTCCTGTTGTCCTATGACATGGCATCCCAGACCATAACTCCAGGTGTAGGTCCAGTGTGTCCTGCGCGCCGATAAATTGGTTACAGGCCCTCAACTGGGGCCTCCTCCTAACCCACAAACGGCTATCACTAAGCACGGAGGTAGAACCAGCCTTCATCAGAAAACACAACAGACCAGCACCCTGCCCTCCAGTGAGCTCTCGCTTGACACCACTGAAGTGGGCCTCTGGGCTGGAGCTGCTCTTGAAGTAACCGATTTGTAACAGTTCGTTGTGTCAGTGTAATGCCAACTGGTGCTGCAGATGCAGTACGATGCGTGGCCCTTACGCTGGTAATCCACCCGACAATACCACACGGGCTACTGGAGCCCGTTCATCTCGTGACCACCGCTGCCAGCAGTCTTGTACAGTCGTTACCTTCCTGCCAATTCTTTCGGCAGTATCGCAGAAGGAACATCCAGCTTCTCGTAGCCATATTACAAGACCTCCTTCAAACGCAATGAGGTGTTTATAATGACATCTTTGTCGCCTTAAAGACGTTCTTGACTAACATTAACTCCAGTCACAAACTAAAGCTCACGATCGTTACAGCGTGTATTTAAAAAGAAACCTGACTTCCATCCTCATAGTGGCGCTGCTAGCGGCACTCTTACGCTAGTGGTGCGAAATTTGAATAAACATCATCTTTCAGATGTAGAAACACGCTTACCAACTTTCGTTTGTGTCGCGCAACTAGTTCTTGGTGTTGCGGTCTCTTTTCCGTCAGTGTATTTCTCGTGTAACTTGTGTACGACTTAAAGTGAAAAACTAGAATATTTTGGGTCAACAACCCCCTCTCTTTGAGAAAGTTGCCTCTAAATTTCATTACTGCCAGTCGCCTCAGAACTGACGGAATAGATAGATAATTGAAAACTAAGCATATTTTATCAACATCTATAGTGTCCCCAAACGCATATTTTCCTAGAAATCGAGGAAACAATTTTTTTCAATTGCCGCTTATGTGCCCTTGAGGTAAAAGTTGTTCAAAAGAAAAAAAAAAAGTGCTACTGGTACAGCGACCAAAGCATCTGCCTGCGGAGCGGAGGAACCAGTGTTCGATCCCCAGTTACATTGTGTAGTTTTTTTTTATTTGCATCTTTCCCATTTCGAATTTGATAGGCGTAGGAGGGTTAATGGTTCAAATGGCTCTGAGCACTATGGGACTTAATGTCTGAGGTCATCAGTCCCCTAGAACTTAGAACTACTTAAACCTAACTAACCTAAGGACATCACACACATCCATGCCCGAGGCAGGATTCGAACCTGTGACAGTAGCAGTATCACGGTTCTGGACCGAAGCACCTAGAACCGCACGGCCACCGCGGCCGGCGTTAGGATGGTTAATAAGCTAAGTAAAGCAATGGGCAATAATAACAAGGTACACAAATTTCTCAGACGACTTGGATTAGTAAAGTATTAAAAATTTAATCCTGGTCGCTTTCACTTCGTTGCATGCCCTCAGTTTCCTTCAAACAGCCAGATGGATGGAACTTGTCTTATAAACATTCGAAGTAAATGTACTTTTGGCGTCAAGAACATCTAACGAATGCAATCTCCGCGCAACTGCATCGTTGCTTCCGAAATTTCAGAGAAAAACAAATTTGGTTTGCATTTAAAAATATTTCTTTTTCGGGAGTTAATTTTGATGCATACCAGGCATACGATAATAATGTCTGAAAAATCGGTCCTGAAAGTTGGAGTTAGGCTGTGAACCGTTATTGCATACGCTCGGTTGTGCAATTCTCGCTGGGTTTTCAGAAGCAGACTGTAATTTTAAAGCCTGGAGAAAAAAAACCTCTCTCTCTCTCTCTCTCTCTCTCTCTCTCTCTCTCTCTCTCTCACACACACACACACACACACACACACACACACACGGCTCGCACACAGGTATGCGTTGGGCGGTATTGCTTTCTTGGTGCAACTCGGTTGACCCTCGCCACGTATGAAAGAGATAGCACACGTGACGATGTTAGTTCGTCCATTCCAGGAATTCAGTATCAGTCAGAACTTGTCAGCAACGTATGGTTTTCAAATGTCCTCAAGATATGCTT
The DNA here is from genome assembly GCF_023897955.1 of Schistocerca gregaria. Lineage (NCBI taxonomy): Eukaryota > Metazoa > Arthropoda > Insecta > Orthoptera > Acrididae > Schistocerca > Schistocerca gregaria. Next base: position 580,302,225 of record NC_064922.1, read on the forward strand.
TGTACATTGCAGTCTCCTACTTCCCGGAATTGGAGGAAGTAAAGTAAACATTTTTCAACGAGTTGGTTAAACAACTGGCAACTTCTGTACCAAATTAATCATTAACTTCGTATAAGCACGAGAAAACTTTAGACAGCAGTTTTCCAGACCCTGTGAAGGAATGTAGCACCGTCCACAAATGCTTTATTTTATGTACACTATCATCTACGACAATGGCTAATTTTAATTCCTTTATGCTATACCGTGCACCGAATGCTAAGTTTCACAGCAATCTTTCTCGGAATTGTTTTCATACATAGAGACTTAAAATTTTATTTAATTACTAATCCATGTCGTTTCAGACGTTTATTTGGCTACTTTGTTATTCTTCCTTATTGATTTACTTACTTAGTAACTCTCTTTTCCGTACTAGTTTCCACGCAGAAAAAAAAGAAAATAACAAAAACACCGAATACAGCTGGGAATCGAACACAGGTTCTCTGATTACGAGCCAGATGCCTTGGTCGCTACGACAGCGTCGACTTCCATTTAACAGCGCGTACTTTATGGGTACATAGGCGGTAGTCAAAAAAGTTTCTTTCCTCGAAAGACCTTAGTCTTCAGTTTTCGGTTGTACACAAGCGACTTGCCATATATTATCCGGATCCGTTAGCCGTGTCTGAGGTCTTTCTCTTGTGAGCCTGGGAAAATATTTGGGAGCAAATTTCTCTGTACGTGCAAACATTGCCCATTGGGGCATCCTGAAAATGTCTGCAGTGGGCAATAAAACTTCGTTATTAAACTTTCTATTGGACAGAAGCTATGGAGCTAGAGTTCCTACTGGCGGAGGAAGTTGCACGAAATTACGATGCCGAAATCTGGGCGGAGGAGCCGAGTCTCGCAGTCGGTCACGTGGTAGGTACTCCCATACTCATGTTTTGGGTCTTGGCTTTCTTCAAGCACTTTTCCTGCTAGCTCCGCAAATGGAATATTTCGCGTCAGATTTTGTGATATCAAGTTACTCTGCCTTGTTGGTCTGATAAGAACAGATACATTGCAAATAAATGGAGTTAATCCACAGAAGCTTGAATTTAAGTATTTGGAGATTGTATCCCTTTTCATGCTAGTTATTGTAAATTAGAGGTATTTACATGATAACCCAGTTAGTTGGGCTCAGTTTCACCTCATTTACGTGATTAATATTCACTGAAAATTAGCGTTTCCTCTGCGTAACAAGTTTAGTACATAGTTGGGATCATTGGTGCTGTCTGTCTCACGTAGGTCCAGGCGGAGCAGATACTTTTTATCGAACTCTGTGTCGCAGCTCGGTAGGTATCTTTGTTGTAATGATATCTTGCCCGCTTCCATGGAAATGCTACTGCAGTCGCACACTTCAATTGTTTTGGCGCGCTTTTACCGAGATTAGCGTATGGGCATATGAGTGAGTATTATTATATTCTTATAGTACATACAGAACCTCAGATAACAAAGGCAAGAGTCCTAAACGTCAGTAAAATCGAAATTACTCTGTCTATGCCTCTCTTACTCGATGCGATATACGTATCCATTATCAGATGGAATACCCTTCCGTGCCACAACCTATTACTGGGGTCTAAGGATCTCCGTATATCGACCTTTTCAAAATCTAGAAGCCGTCGCACTTTCAGTGGCTCAAGGACAGCGCGTTGCAACGCCTTTGACGTCTGTTATCTTTGGAATCCGCGTAATGTTGCTGAAGTTATTACTTGACCACTGCTGCGGAATGCTACTGCAGTCGCGCTCGTTATCTCACAAAACGAAGTATGAAATTATGTCTAATAACAGAGTCAAGAGCAGCACGACTTTGATGTAGATTCGTAACAGCTTAAAAGAGTTTTTCTGTTGTGTATTAAATTTGCTTGAACGTATATCAATGTTACATTTATACCCTCTAATCTGTCTGCCGTATTATGAAAATAAAATAAGAGGAAATTTTACAAACTTTAAAAAGACTGAAAATTTATGTATAAAATGTCTCATCTAGAAGGAATTTTCTTGCTTATTTTAAAACCACTCTTAGATTTTCCGACTTGTAAATCATGATCTTCTGTCCTCCGGCATCTGCTGAAAAATGTTACTTTACAAAATATTACTTTTCAAAACACTCACTTAAATGAATTTTAATATTACGTAACAGCTTCCGTTGTTCATATGTGATAACATTTTGGAATTAACCAATTAAGTTGATCCCCTATGAAAGCTGCTATCCTACTACGGTCTAATGGGGTCGGCTGCCCGGACACCGATTAATTTCCAGGACGGTCAGCTCTAAACCAGCATGGCGTGTCCAGCGCGATGCGTTGCGCGACACCAGCAAGTTAACGTGCGTGGAATCAGAGGAGTTAAACTGGCTAACGTATTCTTCGTTTAGTAATACGCTTGTGCAGTGGTTGACTCGATGCCCCGCGTTGACCCGGCCGCAGTATCTGCTTCAGCAGAGCACAAGGCTGTTCTAGCAGAGGGGGAGGTGGTGCGTGGCGCACATGCGTGCTGGGGGCGAACCTAAGAGCCCTCGGAGGCTCCCAGAGACCGGATGAAAGCCTGCAGGTGATCCCTGTTGGTGCCTCTGGTTCGAGCACCTTAATCATCGAGTCTAACAAAGATTCGTAGACCGCAAGCCAGCGGATGAAACGCGTAGACGTAGAAGAAGCTGAGTGGCCCACATGGGCCCGGCAGCTGGTGTGGAGCTCATTGAGCGTCGGCAGTAGTCAAAGTAAAAGCAAGTGCTTGGGTCCGGGCAGCGAGTATTTATAATGGGAACACAAAGAAACTGGCAGCCTGCGTCCACCAGAGTTACACGCGCATACGGAGCGCATAGAAAACGCTGGTTACCCACTAGTCAAGGTGTGGCAGTGCCATTACGATTAGAATGTCTCACGTGCTCTCTCAGCTCTGCAGTCTTCCTTGCACGATTGCTCAGAAATTGTTCCGTACTTGTAGCTTTATATGTCAGCTTCATGGTAAAGCGACTATCATTTCGTTAATGGTCATAGTTATTGTGATATTTCGCCTTTAACAAACACATTGCACGAAATTAAAAAAGCTTGCAATGAAAAATAGGGATCGCTGTGATTTAGCGTTTGCTGCAGACTAGACCGTACATTGTTGCATATGAAATTTAACTGCCATACTGAATTTTTCTTTAAACTTGGGAGGAGATATATATGTACAGCCAGTCTCGAGAAAATGGATTTTATGTTGCCGGTTCACTTGCTCTTGCAGATGCTAACGATAAAGAGAAAATGAATTGTTCATAAAATCTATTGTATCTCGTTTATGGTTCAGGATATCAGGAATTTTTGGTGAAGGATAGCGTAGCACATTTCAGTTCGTGCCCTCGTAGAGGGTGAGGGGCCGAATCTTTGAACTTAAATATCTTTGAATTCTAAATGCTTCTGGACCTGCAGCGTTATATATGTCTTGTAAGGACATTATGTGTACATTAACCCAGAACGCTGCTTTGTGTAGCAGTTATTATTGTGACTTTATTTTCATTGACTATAGGCCTATTTCAGCTCAAAGTCCATTTTCAAGCACTCTGTAACATATAGTACGGTATTAGAGATCACATATCTGTGAGTTTTCGTAATAAATAATTATTTTGTACATTTGGCGTAAGACTTACTTCCATATTACGCCGCTGACGCTCTTGCTGTCAGATATCTTACTTGGTGCGTTTTTAAGCAAAGCACAGGCGAAATTATAAATTACTCGCTGAGTAATGTCTCAAACTTACGAAGTGTTAACAAGAATTTAACGATACTGGCCAACAAAGAAAAATACCACTGCTGAGACATTACTTAGCGAGTAATTTATAACTTCGCCTGTGCTTTTCTTAAAAACGCACCAAGTAAGATATCTGACAGCAAGAGTGTCAATGAAAATAAAGTCACAATAATAACTGCTACACAAAGCAGCGTTCTGGGTTAATTTACACATCTTTGAATTCATCAATGATATTGGTCTGGATGAGTAGTCGGCAAGGTTTTGAAACTCGCCAGTGTGTTCACAGCTTTTTGCCTCACTTCTATTCTGCAGAAAAAACAAATTAGTGTTGTGTTATACGTAACAAATCAGATGCCTGTTTATCTGTGGATAATAACGTTATGAAAACATGATGATCATAACTTTATGAACTACTGGAGAAGATGAAATAGATTATAAATATATATAATCTGAAACTTCCTGGTAGATTAAAACTGTGTGGCGGACCGAAACTCGAAATTGGGACTTTGCCTTTCGCCGGCAAGTGCTCTACCAATGTACAAACTTTGGAGAAGAAGGTAGGAGACGAGGTACTGGCGGAATTAAAGCTGTGAGGACGGGGCATGAGTCGTGCTTGGGTAGCTCAGTTGATCGGGGCACACATTCTAGCCGGCACGGTAGCTCAGCGTGTTCGGCCAGAGAGCTGGTTGGCCTCTGTAATAAAAAAAACTGAGTGCAATGATCAACAAACGAACTTAATCGGATGTCATGTGACGTACGCAACGAACAAACACAACGATCAACAACGAACAAAATGGAGAGAGGAAAAAAAAAGTTGGTAGAGCACCTGGTCGCGAAAGGCAAAGGTCCCGAGTTCGAGTCTCGGTCCGGCACACAGTTTTAATCTGCCAGGAAGTTTCGTATCAGTGCACACTCCGCTGCAGAGTGAAAATTTCATTCTAATGTCTCGTATGTTCTGGGTCGCTGGCAGGCGCGAGTCGGCGCCGCCAGCCGCGTGTAATTTTGTGCTGCTCCATTAGATAACAGTGGGTTATTCTTTGCACAGGTTCAAGCCGCCTCGCGTTGGCCTCCGCTAAGCAGGTAACCCACAGTCTTTGTGTGCACGTCGTTATACTCGTACAGAATCGTTGATAGACTTATCTGGCGAGTTATTTCTGTTTAATATTTAGAAGTAATTGCCCTTATAAAACAGATAACTAACTGTCCGGCACACAGTTTTAATCTGCCAGGAAGTTTCGTATCAGTGCACACTCCGCTGCAGAGTGAAAATTTCATTCTAATGTCTCGTATGTTCTGGGTCGCTGGCAGGCGCGAGTCGGCGCCGCCAGCCGCGTGTAATTTTGTGCTGCTCCATTAGATAACAGTGGGTTATTCTTTGCACAGGTTCAAGCCGCCTCGCGTTGGCCTCCGCTAAGCAGGTAACCCACAGTCTTTGTGTGCACGTCGTTATACTCGTACAGAATCGTTGATAGACTTATCTGGCGAGTTATTTCTGTTTAATATTTAGAAGTAATTGCCCTTATAAAACAGATAACTAACTGATGGAGCCAGATGATTCAGCCCTTTCGGTTGATGTGCTTCTGGGGTTTGGTGTCAATGTTGCTGCTTATTGTGGTCGAGCAGCTTCTTATCTGACACCAGGACGCGGAATGATGCCTTTTCCTAATCGACCTTCCAGAGAAGTAGCCATTGGGAATCGAACTCAGTAACTGGCTCAAGGAATAATGTGGCCTCATCGGTAAAAACAGCTTTAAGCACACGAGTTGCATGTTTGCTGCACCACCACAGATGTGCTCTATGATGATGGCATAGGGATGGGCGACATTTAATGTAACTATTAGTTGAACAGTTACATTAAATATCGCCCATCCCTTTGCCACCACCACAGAGCACATCTGCGGTGGTGTAGTACACATGCAACTCCTGTGTTTAAAGTATGTGGAAGCACGGTATGCCACACCAACGCCCATTGTCCAACTGCAGCAATCTGTTTGTCATGGCTCTGCTGATATTCTGGGTGCCTCATTGGTCCAAATTTGTTGTGCGATAAGTAATGGCTGTTTGATAGATTCGGCGCTCCAAAAATTTATCGCTTTCTCGACTGCAGACGTTTATGATCACTTTCCGTGGACTGCCAGCACCAGCCTCAATACAGAGATAATTTCCCATATCCAACAAGTTGGGTGGCTCTTTGGGAAGAGCATCCAGAGTCGTTCTAGCTGCAGTTCAGTTAATTACACGAAAATACTCGTCAGAGTAGTTTCCGCATTTGTTCGACATTTACTGTTGTTGTACCTTGCTCGACACAACATAGCAGTCTCATAGCATGTGAAACGAAGTAGTTTACCGGTTCAGAGTTTTGGAGCTCAGGATGTGGCTTACAGTTCTCTCACAGCACGGTGTTTGAATCATTCAGTGCCATCTACCAGTGTCCCGTGCAGTATGGTGTTGGTAAATTATCTCTTAAGATGTTTTTTTTTTTTTCGCTCGTGTAAAAGACACAAGCCGGATGAAGGTAACAATGTGGTACGGCTACTTAGGAGGTGGTGCAGGTCATTGTGTGGGGTTGCCTCATGATCCCCGTGTTCATCGACAGCTGTGGTGGCAGGATCCTGTGGTTCCTGACTAGCGATGCGTCGTCGTTATTCTAACAGCTCTTTGTGTCTAACTGATTTTCGTTTGTCTACACTTACCTTTTTTAGTCTTACTTACACTCACTGTCTTCCATCATTATTTCGATATATTCCAATTTCTGTCTTCGTCTTCAGTTTTTGTTCTCTACGGCAACCTCTAGTAATAGGGATGTTATTCCCTGATGTCTTAACGCATACCGTATCATCTTGTTCTTTCTTATAGGTTCCGTTTTCCTTTCCTCGCCCGATTCTGCGATGGATCTCTTGATTGCTTAACTTACGCTTTAGTTAAAATAATAGTCGAGATCGTAATCACATTTGTTTGTTGTGACCGGTTTAGCTTGTGTTAAAGCCATCCTCAGATTATCTGGGCCTCCTATGGCTGGTGTTGTCTGCTCCTAGGTTTTTCCCGTGATGCCACGATCGCCCACTGTCTCAGTATATGTCCACTTTATTTACAGCACCTACCGCGCTGTGCGACTCTCTTCTGTTCCGGTGTTCCCACAGTTCACGATACAATGCTGTGCTCCAGACCTACACTCTCAAAAACTTCTTCCCCAAATTAAGGACAATGTCCGATACCAGTAAACCTCGTTTACCGACGAACTCCCTCTTGGTTTCTGCTAGTCTCCCTACATCCATCTGATTTGGTCCGTCAGGCGTTAGTTTATTTCCGAGGTAGCAGATTTCATTCACTTAGTCTAACATGTGCTTCCCATTTTTTATGTTAAGTTTATCACTTAGTCTTTTAGTTCACTCTCAGTCCGTAATATGTACTGGTTTGTGCTTGGTTCATTCCATTCATCGATGTCTATAATTCTTCCTTATTTTCACCGAGGATATTCTTTCTCTCAGAATTGTTCATCCCTCCTCAAACTTTCTTTCATTTCCATCATTGGTTCTTCTGTGTACTGATAACACAGTAGCTGAGAAAGACTGTGTCCTTGCATTTCGTGCTTTTTAATCCAAGCACTTGTGTCTTGGTCTCCGATTTTTGTTGTTCCCTCTTGGTTCTTGTACTTCGTCTTTCCCTATAGCTTATACCAATTTTTCTGGGAATGTAGAATATCTTGCCTCATTCCTCAATGAACCTCACTCTTAGCTACTTAGCTACTTAGCTACTTTGTAATACAGGATGCATAACGTGCGACTGTCTGCAGAACGCTCCGTCCATCAGCAGTAACACACACAATAAGTCTTGCAGGGCTCAATAAACTGCTCTTCTGGACGATCCACGCAATGAAGCTTACTGATACGATCGCTGATGCGTGTCTTGCGGGGGTGAGCGTAGAGTGACAGAAGCGGCCAACTTCGGAGCTGCAAGATCGATGTCCCATGACCGAGGGCAACGGGTGGCACAGGTGCGCTCGTGCGAAGTTGGACAGGCCTGTCCTGCGCAAACTTCTTCTTCCCGCACGTTCTCCCTCGTCGCCACCTTCGCTAGTAGCAGTCTCTTTAATAGTTATTTCCACCCTCCCTCTCCTCTCGCAATTCTCTCTTCTCTCTCTCTCTCTCTCTCTCTCTCTCTCTCTCTCTCTCTCTCTAGTATAGATATTCTAAGTGTCACACCCCAGCTGTGGTAATAGCAGTGCTAGATTACCTCTCCTCTCCAAGTCAGTTGCTCCAGTCAGCCCTTTGATTCAGAAACATCTCTTACGGCACACCACAAATAATGAATTTCTCTATACTGAAATTTAAGGACTACTGGAAACGCGGCGCGAATGATGAAACCTAACACAGCCTCGGGGTACGTGGAATTTCATCCCAGTTATATCGAAACATACACCTCAACGTGTCAGCATCTCAACAGTTCTTCTGGCCAACTGGGAGTGATGCAAATATTACTCCCATTTCGTGTGAAACAAGAGCAACAATGCTAACTCATGAAACACTGTTAATACGCACAGATTTTTTTTTTTTTTTTTTTTTTTTTTTTTTTACTGCTGGGTACAACTTAACAAGCTGTTGCTGCATGAATATCGACACTCAATATGCAGCCCAACTAAATAATAAGCTTAAAATGCTATAAAAATAGCAAATAATACGACGTGTGAGTATGTAGGATCCTCATATAAGGTATATCTGTGGAAGTATCAATTTTACTACTTCTCCTTTGTTAACTACCTTTCCTGCTGTCGTAATTCATCATAGAAACTGTTCTCGTTACATTCTTACCTCCTGTTGTTAGCCCTTTTTGAAAACGCATTTTGCTGTAGCTTCTACTTCTTCCTTTTTGCGTCGTCTTAAATGAATACATCTGAGGAAAAAACAGCAACCAGACATTTAAGTAAATTCTAACCACATTTCCCAATCACAGTTATGTGGCATTAAATAGTTTCACGTCTTTGCTTAAAAATTAAATTTTATTAGATGCAGCTCTCTATCCAAACGTAGTCGAAGACGTTTCTTATAAACGTATTCTCGTCATATTTTCATATCCAAGTTTATTAGTCGGAACCTACTCCATGGTGCGGGGGCTATTTTTTTTTTCAGTCTCCGATCGCACGCAAAATTAAAACTGGAATGAAAATCCGGGAAGCTTTGTGCAGACGTGTTGATAGTGTCTTTAATGTGCCCATCTATTGCTATAGAGCAAGAAAGAGGCTGCAATGTTTTTTGGGAGTGTTCAGTCAGGAAATTCGTTTGATGAATTCTCCATGTTAGTATCATCAGTCACTGCATAACTACTGTGACCTGCATCCACTTGAAGCTGCTTAGAGATTCAACCCTTGACCCCTCCGCAGTTCCTCTACCACCTGCCTCCCCTCATATACACTTCCATCCATAGTCAAATTGATTCCTTTATCCCTCAGAGTCAACCAGCCCCTTCTTGTAGTCTAGTTGTACCATAGATTTCCTTTCTCCCTATTTTGATTCGTTACCTCCTTCTTATTTATCCCACGTACCCATCTAAATTTTTAACATTTTTCTGTAGCACCACGTTTCAAACGCTTCTATTTTCTTCGTGTCTAAGCTGTTTATCGTCCACATTTCAGCTGCGTCAAAACCTAGGAATTTCGGGAGTTTTTACTTAGAATGTCAGAACTTGAATTCCCTTTGAAAATTTCTCCTTGGTTTCCTTTACTGCTTGCTAAATATATATGTTGAATGACACCAGGGAGATGCTACAACCTTGTCTGACTCCTTTCTCAAACACTGCTTCCCTTTCATGTCTCTCGAATCATAACTGCAGTCTCGCTTATGTAAGTAACCTTTTTGCTCGCTGTATTTTATCCATGCTACCCCTATAATTTAAAAGAGTATATTCCAGTCAAGAAAGTCAGAAACTTTTTTCTAAATATGCAATTGCTGTAACTGTAGATTTGCCTTTCTTCAGCCTATCTTTTTAGTGAAGTCGTAGAGACAATATTGCCTTGCGTGTTCCTATATTTCTTCGGAAACCAAACTGGTTTTCCCGATCTCGGCTCCTGGCAGTTTTTCCGTTCTGCTGGAACAAAATCTTGTAAATATTTTGCAGCCTTGACTTATTAAACAAATAATTTGGAAATATTCACACCTTTTATCACATTCCTACTTTGGAACTAGAATTATTACCATACATTCTTCTTGAAGTCTAGCTGCATTTCGCCAGTCTCATATCTCCAGTCTGCCAGGTGGAATAGCTTCGTAACAGCTGACTCTTCCAAAGACCACAGTAATTCCGAGAGAATGTCGATCACCCCAGGTGCGAATATATTGAACAAATGACAGACAACGTTCTTAAAAGAAATCTTCCTGCGCAAGTTGTTCTTTTATTTTAAAATTAGCACTTTATTTCGTTATTAGCACTAGCCCAATTCGCCCCTCGGGCATTATCAAGCTGGATGACAACGAAAATTGTTATGTTTACAGCATGTTTTGATCCACCTAGCAGCCGCCCGGGGTGGCCGAGCGGTTCTAGGCGCTACAGTCGGGAACCGCGCAACCGTTACGGTCGCAGGTTCGAATCCTACATCGGGCATGTATGTGTGTGATGTCCTTAGGTTAGTTAGGTTTAAGTAGTTGTAAGTTCTAGGGGACTGATGAACTTAGAAGTTAAGTCCCATAGTACTCAGTGCCATTTGAACCATTTGACCCACCCAACAGATTGTGACAAAGTAGCACGTGACGGTATCGGTGATAATAGTTACATACAACCGTAGCTAGTACTCGCACAGCAATCACGGGCGTGAATTCCATATGTAAAATAAAAAACAAATAATATGTAAGAAACGGCTACATAAAAATGATTAATTATTGAGGACGTTGGCTGTTGGCGATAGCTGCATGTCAGGCTGAATTAAAGCAGTTGGAAAACTTTGTTATGACACACTAGCGGAACAAAATAGTAAACTTAGAAAGACGACGTCGATTTTGATCCGATGATGGTTTCAGCGTCCTCTGCCAACAGATAACGTAGAGGCATAGTTACCATAGAGTCATCTGTGTCTACCCTTCAGTAGGGACTGCCACAGTCAGAAGGCTCAGTGTTATGCAAACGTGTGGAGCAAACAGGCAACCATGCCAAGGAGACACACTCGTGCTTCCTACGGCTAACTGAGCGAGTATGAAAGTGGTCAAGTTGTGGCCTTTCGAGTGGTGAGATGGTCCTTTCGGAGAACTGCTACGCAAGTTGGACGCGCTGCACCAGCTGTGCAACTATGTTGGTATCAGTTGTCACGTGGACATTCTCAGACTGCCAGACGAGGTTCTGGACGTCATGGCAGCGCAGACGCCGGCCAGGATCGCTGTACTGTAAGGGCAGCAGTGGCAGATCGTGCAGCAACGTCAGCAAAGATAAGAGGGCTTGTGAGCCCAGACTGTTGCGAGGCGGTTAGCAGTAGTTGGACCATTGGACACGCACACCTCAAGCCCATCTTCCACTCACGTCACAGCATCGACGGGCACGGCTCCACTGGCGCCGTCAGGGGATCACTAGGAAGATGAAATGTCGCGCGCCGTCATCTTCAGCGCTGAAAGCGGATTCTGCCTGCACGCAAGTGATGGTCGTTTACGCCTACCACGTAGATCTGGCGAGCTCTGTCTCGCAGAGTGCATTCGTCCAAGACACACTGGCCCCACACCAGGAATTATGGTGTGGAATGCTGTAAGCTACAACTCTCTTTCTGGAGGGGACGCTAACCAGCGCTCGGTACTTGCAGAATATTGTGAGACCCTTCCTTTTGCCTTTCTTGCAAGAGGAAGGTGATGTGCTGTTCCAACACGATAATGCTCGCCCACACACTGTCCGTGAAACTCAACGTGCTCTGCAAGAGGTGCAGCGACTTCCCTGGCCAGCACGATATCCAACTTGTCTGCAATCGACCACGTGTAACATATGATGGTGAAAGGGTCGTGCAGCCACCGTTCATTAGTCCGGTAGCCCACATTCACTAACATTTCTCTTTCTTTTCCTTCTTTCTCTTTTTTCATAACTGATTGAATGAATGTGGTTTTCTGTCATGTTGCTAGACGGTGGCGTAGTCTGCTGCAAAAAGTCTGTGATAGTCATACATATTCAGCAGCAGTTGTACAGAATAGCCAACTCTCATAGTGGTCAAGTAGGCAAAGAGGTTTGCGCTACTTGTGAGAAATCTACCTGCGTTAGGTTGGTGGCGGAAATGGCATTTTTGTGTTTTCCTGGCCACGCGGAGCGTGGAAGAGGCTGGAGGAGAAAAAGCGAGCCAGCCTGTCGCCTTTACGGGAAGCGTCCACAGCTGTGCTCCAGTCGAAGAAGGGTGAGTTAGACTGACCGCGTGGCGCGTTGTTACTTGGCGAGAGGAGACCTGTTAGCTTTTGGTCTCGCTTTTCAACTCTGAAAGATTTCTTTGCCTTGTCACAGCAAGGAATGCAAAACTTCGGCAAATTTTTTTTTTAGTAAATTTCTATAGCAGACTTGGATCCGCCGAAAGAGCGCCACACAAAGGTGTTGCAACTATAAGAAGTGAGCCCTCGCTTCTGTATGCCTTCAGTTGTGCCTGTGTACGCCTTTATCTTTCTAAATATTAATAACTTTGCCTTCTCGTATATTTTCCTTGCTTTATGTATCTTTCGTACGTGGGGGGCCAACCACGTGGTTGAACATTAGAGTTTGTTGGGCTACCGTCATCACTAACTGTCCGCTCTCATGTGTGTTTTAAAGAATGTTAACTGTTCATGATCGCGTGATGTGATATTGTTGCAAGTTGGCCGCGATACCTAGAAATTGCGTCTCCACGAACACGTGGGCACGCGGGTGTACTGCGAAACGTGCACCGTGTCACGAGCTATCACAATCAGTTATCAAGCAACCGCAGTTGTATGAATTATTCACACCAATGATTTTAGGTGTAGATTATAACCGGGAATGTATCGATGCTTTTCGTTAGTGTTTTAGGAATTAATGTTACCAGGAATTGTGTACATGCCTGACATCCATGTCTTAGGAATAAATGATTTTGTCCACCATTTTCTCTTGTATTCCGAAGTTATGTTTCTGCACCTAAGCCTCTCACCTCATAGCTTTCCCGTTAGCGCATCCAACGCGTTTCCTTACGCACAGCCGGCCGGAGTGGCCGAGCGGTTCTAGGCGCTTCAGTCTGGAACCGCGCGACTGCTACGGTCGCAGGTTCGAATCCTGCCTCGGGCATGGATGTGTGTGATGTCCTTAGGTTAGTTATGTTTAAGTAGTTCTAAGTTCTAGGGGACTGATGACCTCAGAAGTTACGTCACATAGTGCTCAGAGCCATTTGATCCATACGCACAGGTCCAATGATTAGTTTCCCCTTGTATTTTAAAACAAATGCTTTAGATTAAGTCTTATTTTCAGGTGTGGCTCTGGGAGCTGATCTTATTCACAGTGTTCATGCATTTTCTATTTTATTTTAAATGTTTGATTCTCGTGAACAGTGCACGGGCAATACTATTAATTACATCGCATCCCCTATGAGCGATATCACAATGTATGCACTGTCATGAGTTTTGGTCTGTGATCAAATTAATTTATTTTCCGACTCGGCCAAACCTTTAATTAGTTGTACGGTTAGAGTCGGTGGCGAGCCTAATCTTCTAACATTAATTTCACAATCATTAATCATCTCCATTCCCAATAATAACGTTATAACCCGTAGAAAGTGGTTAGTTACAATGGGACTAGAAGTGACTCGTGCAAATGGCCAACTAACAACTCTGGCAGAACTAGGTGAACGGATCGAGCAGACATGGCCTAACAGTATTCGCCACTTCTACGGTCGACTCGATGCCAGAGTTAGCGCCTGCATTGCTGCCTCTGGTTGCTACACCAGGTACTACAATGGTCGTTTCATGATGGGCCGATATTTGGTACCTGAGAACCACTTCTGCTATTGAGCTGTAAGTGTAATCATTTCATGTGCTCCATATCTACTGTCACAGCAAAAAGTCGTCAGTGAATTAGTAACCTCTAAAGGGTGCACTAATTTTGTGCCGGCAGTGTCTTTGTACTAAGCACTCAAATACATCATTCGTTTGTGTTATTTCATCCTGGTCTACAAGTGTTGCTCATTTGTAATGACGTGGATTATATTTTTAGTATCCTGCAGCCGGCCCACGCGAGGGAGGGCGGGTGCTATTTTGGACGGTGTGGCGGTAGGTGACGTTCTTCCAGCCCCGCCCCCTCAGCCTCTGTACTGAAAGACAGCGACAAAGGCGCCCCGATCTGCCGTAAATATCGCCGCTGCGGTGTTGCTCTCTCGTCACAAGCCGCGCCGCGCCGCGCCGCCCCAGCCGCAAGCCGCCGCCCCGCGACCCTCCCACTGTAGCTCTCATCTGTCGATGCACACGAAGGGACAAGCACAGCGAGTTAAGCTCTGGAAGGGCACAGCGAAAATTCTTTCATAATATAAAACAGACGTATTAGATTTTATATTCCATAAAAATCTGATGTCAAAAAATGCAGCAAACCACATGCGACACTGACAGCGTGCCATTAATTATGAATAGGTCAATGCCCGCAGCTTCATCCACGCAAGTGTATGTTATATACTTTTAACACCTGTGTACACTTTACATGTATTTAACACACATTTCATACGTGTCAGTCGTGAATTTCGCCCGCATTTTCATCTGTATCGTGAGAAAACTTGTAGTTCTGACTTGGTAAGAAGTCTATGGTGTCCTTGACGTTTGCTTCATTTTTTCACAAGAGTTTTTGTCTTTTCCTTTCCCTTGTGTCTGACCAGTAGGCTTCCATATTTACAGCGTGTTAGGGTTTGAGAGCACATACTGTGATCATTGGTACCTAAATACAATGAAGAGCCAAAGAAATTGGTACACTTGCCTAATATCGTCTAGGGCCCCCGCGAGCACGCAGAAGTGCCACAACACGACGTGGCAGGGTCTCGACCAATGTTTGATGTAGTGCTGGAGGGAAGTGACACCATGAACTCTGTCGAGTTGTCCATAAATCCGTAAGAAAATGAGGGGGTGGAGATTTCTTCTGAACAACAAGTTGCAAGGGATCTCAGATATGCTCAGTAATGTTCATCTCTGGGGGATTTGTTGGCTAGTGCAAGTGTTTAATCTTAGAAGAGTGTTCCTGGAGCCACCCTGCAGCAATTCTGGACGTGTGGGGTGACGCATTGTCCTGTTGGAATTGCTCAAGTCCGTCGGAATTCACAATGGACATGAATGGATGCAGGTAACCAGACAGGATGCTTATGTACGTATCATGTGTCAGAGTCATATTTAGACGTATCAGGGGTCCAATATCACTCCCAACTGCACACGCTCCACACCATTCCAGAGGCTCCAATAGCTTGAACAGTCACCAGCTGGCATGCACGGTCCATGGATTCATGATGTTGTCTCCATACCCGTACACGACCACTCGATACAATTTGAAACGACCCTCGTTCGATCAGGCAACATGTTTCCAGTCATCAACAGTCCAATGTCAAGGGTACATGTGTGGGCCTTCGGCTCCGAAAGTCCATATCGATGACGTTTCGTTGAATGGTTCGCACGCTGAGACTTGTTGATGTCCCAGCATTGAAATCTGCAGCAATTTGGTGAAGGGTTACACTTCTATCTCACTGAACGATTCTCTTCAGTCGTTGTTTGTCCTGTTCTTACAGGATCGTTTTCTGACCGCAGCGATTTCGGAGATTTGATGTTTTACAGTATTCCTGATACTCGCGGTACGCTCGTGAAATGGTTGTACGGGAAAATCCTCACTTTATCGCCATCTCTAGCATCGACTATAACACCACGTTAAAACTCACCTAAATCTTGATAACCTGCCATTGTAGCAACATTAACTGATCTAACAACTGCGCCAGACACTGGTAGTCTTATATAGACGTTGCCGACCGCAGTTCCGTATTCTTCCTGTTTACAAACCTCTGTATTTGAATACGCATGCCTATAGCAGCATCTTAGGCGCTTCAGTGTATATATCCACTTCGGTCTGACAGTTGTTCTTTTTCTCTGTGACAAACAGCCTTCCCACAAATACGTGACATAATTTACTACTGAATTTTTTCTGCACGGTCGTAATTGCACCACTAAGTGGACTACGCCTGTCAGTGGAGAATAACCTTTTTGCATCATGTGTCCACACTTCAATACCTGACCTGCTTCCGAGGGGAACATAAGCATTAATGGCTTGGTCTTATAGTATATACTTGGAATCGCTAGCCAACCTAAAAACATGCTGCTGCTAATAGCTATGATTATTATTGGTGCAAATGTTGTTCGTTACACTGTCCTCAGGCAGCAATAAAAATATCTGCACTTATACCCCTAACACTCTGTATCATAATGGAATTACGTTCCTGCATTAAGCAAACAGAAATTCTTCTTGTTTAAAAATCACATATGTTTCGGAGATGTTTCACTGTCAAATAACGTGTAACATGTAATCTACATAGTTTTGAGTTTATAGTCCTTACATTTATAAAATCATTAACAGAGAAAATCTGTACCTTCTAATCTTATAAAGATGTTTATGTGGCTGTCTCTCTCTTCTAGTATAAATGATATTTCGTTCCATTGTATCATTTGCAATTAAAACGACATTTCTATGTCATGTTAAGTATATTTACCAAAATCTTCCACGTAAACTGAAACTAATGTTTTTTTTCTCTTTTTTTGCTAACGTTATATTATAGCACTGTCATTACCAAAACATGTTTTGTGTCAAACAAGAAGAATTTGTGGTTGCTCAAGGCAGTCATATGTCCTTAATTATGTATTAGTAAGCAAACACGGACCAAAAAGAGAACTTCAACCACTAGATGAACAATAGATTTCCGTTTCGTTTGAGGCATCTTGAGGGCAGTTAACTGACTGTCATTTCGAGAAAAACGTCTCTATCTGGCGAATGTCCGATTCTCCCCTGTTTTACGACGAAAGACTGCAGAGATGGCGTTAAATATATCTGTGGTATTCCGCTGTGTGGCATGATCTTTGGCCCCGAAACCCGCTGATAAAATTATTGGCTCGTTGCAGTGCTCATTATCGCGATCTGAGTGACACACTGAACAACACAAATACGAGTAATAGACAAATGGCGCTTCATACTTCTAAAATATTCCAAATCAGATAAATACAGAAAATAAATACGAAGAGGTCGATTTAGAACTTTTTTACATGTCATCCCATTTCACTACCTAGGGGCAGAAGTGATGCACACAGCATCTTTATATATATAATTCTACTGTACGTGTGTATGTCACTGAACTCCTCCGAAACGGCTGGACCGATTTGAATGAATTTTCTTGTATGCGTTTGGGTGGCACCTTGGATGGTTTAGATTCACAAATGATCCCGCCAGATGGCGCTGCAGTCGGTATCTAGGTTATTTATCTATACTGCAACGAAACAGCTGGATTGATTTGAATGAATTTTTATGAATGCATTCAAGTGGGGGCTTGGAAAATTTACATTCTTTAATCAGCACGGTAGGTGGCGTTGCATTTTTGTGTGCAATATTGAGCGTATTATATTCAGATATAAGTGGCGTGCATAGGATTTCGTTTATTTTTCGACATTTTAATTTAAGTGTATTGCATTATGTGTGTTTCGTTATTTCGACATTTTCATTTTTTTACGGTGTCTTTTGGTATTTCAGGTGTCGCATTTTCGGTGAATATTAAGTGTATTATATCCACATATAAGTTACGTACATAAAACAATGCCATGTCTTCGTGGACGACGAGGAAATATTGGTCGTCGGACTCGGAATTCACAATTAGTCCAGAGCCGTCGGTTTAATAGATCGGCAGAAGATCAATTGACGGACAATGAAAATTTAAGAAACCAGGCTGCAATCAGACTTGCTAATGAAAGTCAAGAGCAACGCAACGAAAGCCGTCGAGCTAATTCACTGAGGCAAAGACTAGTCCGTCAACGAGTCACCGACACATTCAGAACACGTGAACAACAGCGTTTGCAAGTGTATCGCGCGTTGACACGTGCATCACTTCTTCGCCCTGCGTTTGAATATGAGTCGGACATCGACTATTCGTCGCATTCACAAATTGTAATCGGTGCTATGAACAAACAATGCCAATACTGTCATGCACTCAAATACAAAGGTGGATTGGCCGGTTTCTGCCGCGCGTCTGGAAAAGTTGTATTGCCACCATCGAATTCGCCGCCGGAACCATTCAATTCACGCTTTCAAGTAACATCATTTGGAGCAACAAAAATCGTTCAGAATGAGGATGGTCGCAATTTTCACTCAGCATTTAAGATTCAGGGCCAATTGTATCATCAAATTGGTTCTTTAATGCCGATGCCTGATACCGATTCAAAATTTCTGGAAATCTACTTGATGGGTGATGAGGAGCAGCAAATAAACGCACGCTGCCAGTACAACCATATCGAGCAGATGGATGAGCGAGAAATTGAGGGTATTTTAGAACCGTTTTTACAGAATCACAACCAGTTGGTCCAGTTGTTCAATACCGTTCAAACAGACTGCAAAACGACAACTATACAGCAGACAAAGTACCATCTCGGCAGCTCGCGGGCCGATATAATGCACCGACCATTATTGAAGTTACAGTTGCTATGGTTGGCGACGCATTTGAACGTCGAGATATACGAATCCAATGCAGAGATAACACAGTGTATACCATTGAAGACAGTCATCGCTCTTACGACACTTAGCAATATCCATTGTTATTTTGGGAAGAAGGAGAAGAATGGGTATCATTCAAATATCAAACAAAAAAAAATGCAGGACAACGTCTGTCGGGTCCACTAGTTTTTATATAACAGTGAATCATCTACATATCAAATTTCGTTGATATTTCTCCAGGCATTCCTGAGTTACGTTTTTAAATCACACAGGAGTGCTGGGGGTGTCGTACTGTTGTGGTATTTTTTCCAAATTGCAAATGATACGTGTGCCAAGCTGGCTAGGAATTGATTCAGGTGTTTCAAAGATATACTGATGCGTCACTGTCGGTTATGAAATGCCTGCTTATTCGAAGAAACCGCACCAAGACACATTACGGAAGTCTCAGAAAACATGGATGCGGGCTATTGGCCCGGAAGAACTAGTCGCGGTTGTGCCAGGCAAACCTGCTCCTTATGCTGCGCCGCCTCCCTTAGTTTCTTATCCGATTTCCATTCTAGAGACGCCTTGTGACGGTCGACGCGCTTCGCTAACGGGGCCAGTAGATACAATCGTTGGCATCCAGCCAGACATAGGCAGAGCGTCCTATGGAGCCTTGTTCTCGCTCACTGAGAGCAGCAAAACGAGGGTCACAAGTCCAGCATGATTTTAAATAGTGTTGGTGAAGAAATATGCATCACATCTGCCACACATCGTGTTTATAGTATTTGTCGTGGACATTTCTATTCCAGTTTGCTTAACAGTTCATCAGTAACAAATAAATACAGTACCCACATCGCCTTAGGGAATGTCAGATATGATAAAGTTGGAGATTTTGATAGTAGTGGACATTTTGGTTAGTCTTGCATTTCGGCAGACGTGTGGTTGTTCCATTTACTTTACGAAGAAAACGTATTCTGACAACAAAAAGCAAAAAGGTGTAGTCCGAAACGTTGAAAATGATGTCAACACAATGCAGAACTATTAAACATGGTTCATACTTGACCTGAAATAGAAATTATAATACTTCTTCATAAATCTAATTATCTCTTGTGTTAGTTATATCTTTAATGGTTGGCTCGTATAGAATCATGGGTGTTTCTAGTCTCCCCATTGTTGTTGGTGGCATCTCAGAGGACGCAATAGCAGTGTATTTTATTATATGAAACATTAAAATGTTCCTCAGGCTGCACTTCATTGTTGTTGATTACTCATATAGCATACACATCTCATCGTTAGCTTTTTCTGGGAAACCAACCACAGCAGCCGGCCGGGGTGGCTGAGCGGTTCTAGGTGCTGCAGTCCGGAACCGCGCGACCGCTATGGTCGCAGTTTCGAATCATGCCTCTGGCTTGGATGTGTGTCATGTCCGTAAGTTAGTTAGGTTTAAATAGCTCTAAGTTCTAGGGGACTGATGACCTCAGAAGTTAAGTCCCATAGTGCTCAGAGCCATTTGAACCATTTTTTGCAAAGCATACATTGAGGTGGAAGCTATACAAATTCTACCCGAAATTAATCCCTTTTACAATGCAATATTTGTTTACATGAACCAACTGTGAGGCCCACTCTATTCAAATGGAATCAACTAAGATCAACTATACTAGAAACTATGGTTCACTGAGAATATGGAGCTGTGAATATCATGTAGCAATAGTACAGCCTGTGCAGCAGTATTTTACCCTTTCACCTTGATCCAGGTTCTCTGCCTCGTGATAACTGGGTGTTGTGTGCTGTCCTTAGGTTAGTTAGGTTTAAGTAGTTCTAAGTTCTAGGGGACTGATGACCATAGATGTTAAGTCCCATAGTGCTGAGAGCCATTTGATCCAGGCCACAGCGGAAAACTGCGCGTTTTGGTCGAGGAGCGGTCGCTGCGGCAGCTGTCATGTTCTGACACGTCCACTAAGATAAACGAACTGCGTGGTCTGGCGTTCTGATTATCAAAGCGCGGGGAACTTCCGTATCAGAGCCCTGAAATCCCGGCAGATTTCAGTGTGAGGTGCACCAATTCGCTGGTCTGGCCGAACCAATTTGACTCACAGGCACGACGTTGCGTGCTTGAATTGTCAAACGTCAGACGGCCGACTCAGGAAGATTAAGTGCACCCTCATGACACACGATATGTCCGAGATGATATGCAGGTCTATTGCCAGTACAGTTTGAAACTGCCACAGGCTCTTAGTCCACCACAAGATACAGGCTACAAGACCCACCCACTAGGGAAAGACCTGAAGTTCGACACCAGAAGAGGACCAGAAGACGAAGTCCTGGAAGAATCACCACCACTTTCTAGCAAGCCTCGTTACAGGAGCCAAATCAGTGAAACGAAACCACTCCAACATCGCATAAACCAATCGAACCATCCTCTACTCATTCAATCGTCCGTCTTGACTGTTCTGTTGACGTGGTAGCCAGTCCAGCCACAGCATCAGTGTTCCCATGCTGGGCGAGCAAGCCTCTACTTCGCATATCCTGAGAGGACCCAATCTGTGACTCCAAATCTCCTTTGTCTGAAGAAAGAATATTTGAGGTTAGGGAGTTGTCATTCTAATTGCACCCATAAGCCTGTAAGCCTGGCCGTGTTTTGGCAAAAAACATGTACCTAGGTGAGACCACAGCTCCTCATTTATGGAATGCTCAAATCTTTCTGGGCTGACTATTTTCAATTTCTGGAAGAAGGCTGTTAAGCTTCCCAGGTAGTCGTACTCATGAAACATAATGTTTCTTCCACTCATTAAAAGAAGCTGGCTACTTCGTGGCATCAGCAGGGGGGGGGGGGGGGCAGCATTCCTACCTCCACGAGACACATACGCCAGCTCCTCTGTCTGTATCGTACCAGCTTCTAACATGAGAATGCAGGGCGTTTTATGACCTTCTGACCATTTGCACAAAAGCTCAGTTTATAGCAGTTTCTCTTAAACTGGTTGCTCCACCCACTTTCAGCCATCCATCCATCTTCCGTGATGGACTGGCACCTGGTCTAAGTAAAACTTTTGCGAACCGGCGCGTTCTATCCGACCCTTGTAGAATGAGGAGAGTGCTTAGGTTAGAAGTCCCTGAGCAGGTAATAACCACTGAACACTGTTTCCCGGAGTCATTCTCACGGCCCTATCACGGTGCTCAGCATTTATGGCCCCCAATTCATCTCATACCCCGCATGGGTACAAACTCTCTACAGGTACACATGAAGGTATATTCGAGTGAAGTTTTTCGTATATTATCGCGTAACACTACGCGAAAAAGCTCACTTGAAAATGGGAGTCAGTTTTCGAAAAGCGCCGTGCAAGAAATAAATAAAAAAACAAGCTACTGGCAGCTCTAAAAGCTAATTTATAAACAAACCCATTCAAAAAATGTACCTTATTATGGCATCTCAGTGCAGAAACGTGCTAATTTGATTAAATAATCGACGAATCAGTGAATTGTGTTTTATTTTCACTGGTCAGGTTAGCTGTGGGGCTGAAACGACAAACTCGCTTGACAAAGAATGTCGGGAGTAATTCTGTTACGGAGTATCGGTGAACCAGCTCACTGCGAGACGCTCTTCTCCGCTGAGGCGTAACGATGGATACTCGTACAGTTAAAGTGCACCGCAAAGGGCGGGGCGGCCGCCCACACCTCGCCCGAAGGACGAGGGTCACCCGACGCACCCACGCACGCACCCTCCCGGCAGATCAATGGCGCGGTCGGGAGTGCGGTGTCGCGGAACGGGAAGGGGGTAGGAAGCGGCAACTCGGAGCACGGCACGCGCACGCACGCGAGGGCCGGCGAGCCACACAACCCGCCGCACGGGTGGGTGCGCGCGCAGCCGCGGCGCGCGGTGGAGGGGGCTGGGCGCGCGGCCTGAATGGCCCGACACCGCAGTCGTAGCGCGGCCTGCTCTCTGCGCGCACGTAAACACCACGCACTCCATTCAGCGGCCGGTGTTCGCCACAACACCGCGGACTCCACTACTCTGCTTCAGTAGTACAGAGCTGACAGCTAGGCTAGGTCGCGCGGCAACGAACGAATCACACAGTAGTGTGACGATTCTTCCTTTCCTGCACTACCAGTGGTAGTCGGCACCACATCTGCTGTACACACTTACGATGTACGCTGATCAGTTCTGGTACGCGAGTCAGGACAGAGCAGCGCTGTCCTGAGGACTCAGAAGAGCTGCGGCCCACTGGCGACAAGGCGAGGATACTCAGGCGAAGCGCCGGCGGTCAACGGCCCCAGCGTCGACGGCGCCAGAATACCAGATACATCCAGCCTCCGCCGCGGCCGCCTCCTGGAACCTATGCTGTAGTGCGAGAATACGACTGTGGCATGTATCTCATGCAGGTCAGTCACTCTTGTGCCTCAGTCGAGGAAGAAAAACTGTCTGCGCTACCACCACCAAAGAAATCTTTACTTATGTAATATAGCGTAATAATGTGGCTCAGTGCTTAAGCGCCATATTGCGGATACAAATATCAGGGATTCGATTCCTGGCCAATCCTGTAATTTTTCACTTCTGGTAATGTTTGTTAATGTGAAATATGTTGCACCAGGTTCTGAGTCCACTATGAACCTTAGGTCCCCCTACAACTGGCTGAATAATTCAGTTCAAAGGGTGAGGAAGGCAAGGCGTAATTCTTCCAATAGCACCGTGGCTAATGAAGTGATCAAAGCAACCTTCGGGTTAATGATACATTTAACTTTTTTATTACGTAATATTGTATACAGCGTCCCCATCTCTGAATTAGAAGGCTATACTTCAGAGACTGGTTTGTCTATTTTTGTTTGAGAGATATGTACTGGAGTAGTTGTATGTAAAGCAGCCCTGCCTTACACTGCACTATTTATTTCTCATCTGTGTCAATATATTACATTTTAGGCATACTTTTGGTTGTCAGCTCTGGCTTAGGACTTCATTTACCGAGTGGAGTTAGCACAGCTATTGCAACCCTGGTCTCGTAGTCATCCAGATTCAGGTTTTCATTGCTTTCCCAAACCTCTTGCGAATACTGGGATGACTCCTTTGAAAACGGGGCGACCGAATTCCTTCCCCGACCTTATCTAACTCGAGAGGATCCTCCGCCTGTTGTCACGTTGTGGCCAGAATGATCATAAGTCTGTTCGTCACCTAGGGGTAAGTAATCTATAAAAAATACGAGGGTTATTCGGAAAGTAAGGGATGATCGGTCGCGAAATGGAAACCACAGTGAAAATCCGACGAAGTTTTGCACAGGTGTGTTGGGCAGCGTCTCTAGTATACCCGTCGATCGCGTTACGACGTTCTTTTTAGTTCTGAGCACCTAGAACAATAGTGTCTCCCGCCAAGTACGAGGGCCTGGTGAGAAATTTCGTCTGAAGCTATGCAGCCAACATTACATAACTGTCGTGCGGTTTCTTCTTCGAGACAATTCTCAGTCGCATTCTGCAGGGGCGATGAAGACGCTCCTGCATCGTTTTCGATTGGAAATGTTTGATTACCCAAAATACAGCCAGTAATTATCTCCCTCTGAGTTTCAGCTCTGCTCACATGAACCGCTGGCTGTGAAGACATTTTGGCCCTCTAACGAATTGTCCAAATTGTATCCACCATTCTGTAAAGCTCACTTACAAAGTGAGGTGGCATATTGGTAAGCCACTGGCTAGTATTCTCGCTCAAATCCCCGTCTGGCCATCCACATTAGACCAGTCTTCCCGAATCCGAACTTATGCTCATCTCTAATGAGGTTGTCGTCGATGGAACGGAATGCCCTAATCTTCTACTCCATTCTTCATTTACTTCTAAGGAGACTCTCGGACACGAGATGTCGCCATTTCTCTGGCTCGTAGGTGCCCTAAAAACTGGTTAGTGACTGGCGTCGGACAGGTATAGACCGGGTTGAATAAGGAAGTACCGTGTGGGGCAGGTCAGACAGCTGCACGCGCGGGTACAAAGGAAGCCTTGCGGTAGCTGCTGCTGCAACGCGTGTGGCTGGCTTGGTGGCGCCAAGTGGTGATTTAGGCCAGACGCTTATCGAGCCGTTCATAATAACGCCATCAGGGGCAGTCTTTGGTATAATTGAAGCTAGGACCGACGCGAATACACTAGAGTACCTGTGTAATGGTTTGATAGCGAATCAGGGAATGCTGCACAGGTGTAAGATAATCTTTAACGTTTCAGGGTCTTCGCTGCGATGCTGTTTTGCCACTGTCATGCAAGATCGTGTGGTGCAAAAAGATTTCCACAAGCGACTTCCTCGTATGACTCACCACTCACAAAAGGAAAATATAAATAGTATTGTGTTACAGAAAGGAATGTATAGGCTCCGTATAGTATGGTAGCTCCATAATGGAATCTTTATGGGATCACTTTCGCGTCATGATTTGATTTCTTGTCTAATTGAAGCACTGGAGTGACAGTGTGATGACGGTGCAGCAGTTTCGAAAGGCAGATCGAAGTTCTCGCACCGTCAAAAAGACTATGTCCTGACGGAAAGGAATTTATCAGAGCAACAAAGTGCACATAATACCTCAGCATTCATTAGTGCTTCGAGAAAATGAAGAGGCGAACACAGTGCAGTAATTCACAAAAGTCATTGTGTCAGTCACATTATGTTTTATCAAAATTTAACCTGTCATGGCTTTGCAGCCATCGTCAGATAATTACAGTACTGACACGTAGAGGCATTACTGATGATATCATTAAACTATTCATGCGCAGCGTTTTTTAGCCGATTAACCATTTTAGAACTTAATAATTAATTACCGCTAACTGCGGTTTGGCAAAGCTTTCATGTCCTAGTCACTCGCCACGGCTCAGGTGAATTCGAGTGTGATCGACGTCCTTTTAATGTAGAGTAGTAGAAGAAACTGTGCGATACGAGCCTTACAGTTTTTTCTTGCAACTGATTCCAGACATTTTTTGCGACTGATTACAGAGATCAATAACTGGAGGATCCTATTCCACGCTCGTAATCCCTTCACGCGGCAATATTATCCCCGTCACCTACCCCAAAATACAGGGTCACAGGTCCATGTTAGATACACCTTGAAGATCAAGGCAAATAAAATAAAAATACACGTCTCTGACACCTCAAAGGTTTGCACACGTTGCAGAAGGGGTGGTGGTGGTGGTCAGGAGTACGTCCGCGTACTGTCTGTCCTCTTCCACAGATATGCACGTCAATCTTGGTCCTCTCCTGCTTGTCACTCTGACGATAACTCCCTGTTTTCTGTACATTCAGAACTATGGGCAGCAATAACTATAATTATTTTCATCAATTTAAGCCCATCGCAATCGCCTGTTGGAACGGTTTTGTATTGTAAATGTGAACTGAGGCATTTACAGAGATTCGGTTTGCTACTTTCCTGTTTTCCGTCACAGAAACAGTCTAGGCTTGTAAGGCTACATCAAAAATGAACTTAAAGAAATTCATCGGACTAATCTTGTTTCGACACGTTAACTACTATATCCGTAAAGGAACAGAGATGAAGATTATAGTTGAAAACCTCGTCCAAGCCGTACACAAGGAACACTTGTTGGCGCCCATAGCGTGCTGCTGTCCGACAGCGGACGGTGCCCTCTCCTATTTTTTCTTCTTTCTTCTAAAACATGCGGCGACCTGGAACACTTGCACTAACCGACCAAACCGTATGTTATGCGTGATCAAGAACAACAATTGTTCATGCACCTGAAGAAGGTATTTTAACATCGCGGAACCTGTCGTGGATTGCATAAATCATTAGCACAACTGAAACGGATCTCTTTAGATTAAATTAATTCAACACCACAGATGAACAAGGAAGGGAAATAAACTGACCGCAGCCTTTTTGAACGCATCATCTTTGAACACATTGCCCGGATACGTACCAAATGTTTGATTCCCTACTTCTCGGATACGATTATAGTGTTCTCCACTTTCCCGATTCGAACACAGGATGTTGAGCACAGAGTGAATCTCTCACCATGCTGCTGTTTTGAAACTTCCTGGCAGGTTAAGAGTGCCGAACCGGGAAACTTGCCTTGCGCCGACAGTGCTCTTACCGCCCTCACAACTTTACTTGCGCCAGTATCTTTCTCTCCCACCTTCCAGACTTAAGAGACGTCCTGCTGCGTACCTTGCGGGGACCAGCACACTTGGAAGAAACGAAATTGTGGAGAAACGTCTTAGGCAAAGTCCAAGGGAAGATATTATCTGCGGAATGTAATCCAGTTCAGGTCCGATAATCTGCCAGGAAGTTTACGGCGAAATCAGATACCACACTACCTTTCGCCAGGGATGACATGTAAGGCGAAGTGAGAATCTATAAAATGTCCCATCAGCGACTAAGTATGAGGCTACTAAGGGGCACGTGCTTATAGAATCACTGTGCTATTCCCTTTCACTGTTGTTACAGATAGCGCGTTAATATCTCCATTCGTGCTGCAGTTGCAGGACATGTAAGGGTCGTACTTGTATCTTGTAACATCATAATGAGACACTAGAGTTCTAATTGTTAACCTGGCGTCCTCATGTGATGTGGTTTTCGCAACAGAGAGATAGCGCATAGACGACACGGTTGCTTTTCACGAGAAGCCTTTATGGAAATTGGAACATGCTAAGGCCGTTTATTGATCTAAGTGATGAAGTCGCTAGTTTATAAGAATGCTAGTTATTTTTGTTGTAAACATATCGTCAGAGGAAAAAGCGAACTGAGCTCCCATTAGAATTCAGTCCTTTATCACTTTATAAGTGAAGAATGTCTATTATCTGACAGAAGACAAATTAAACATTCTTGAAATCATCTGTTTTGATCGCAGGTAACCTAGCTTAACGGCGCGCTTCCTAACGCCATGCCATTACACTTAACACTGACTGACTCAGCGACCGAGTGGGATAGCGCAGTGGCTAGTACACTGGACTCGCATTCGGGAGGACGAAGGTTCAAACCCGCGTCCGGCCGTTCTGATTTAGGTTTTCCCCGAGTTCGTTAAATCGCTTAAGCCAAATGCCGGGATGGTTTCTTGGAAAGGGCACTGCCGCTTTCCTTCCCCATGTTTCCCCAATCCGAACTTGAGCTCCATCTCTAATGACCTCCTCGTAGACAGGACGTTAATCCACTAATCTCCTCCTCCTCTTCCTCCTGTTTGCAAGCGAACTACTTTGTCGGGCGGATTGCCAATGACGCACTAAGTGTATCAATTGTTTACCTAAAATTAACTGTAAAATGATGTTCTAATTATGTCATAATTGTTTAGTACTGATAGCGTCTCAAATTATGTCATAATAATCCGTTACTGAGAGGGTTTCCCATGCTATTTCGATTATATTTGAGGATTAATTTATTTATTATAAATAAATGACAATAAGCGGTGTAGCACACATCCAACAGTATAATCCCCACTAGCTTTCACTTCTGCAGCTGATCAGAGCACAAGTAATTTCTCCTTGCGCAGTTTCCCACGAACGCTGCATCTAGATAGCAGCATCTGTCGTGCCATTTGGTTATAATGAAAGTGCAGCTACTCACGGAGGCCCAGCGTGGGTCGTAACTATCGTGTGGCTGCAAACCTCGGTAGACGTGATGATGCGTTAATGCGGAACCGATTTACGCCGTAAAAAATTAGTTTCAGTTTTGGCCAGTAGTTGACAACACTGTTTGTATGACGGTATGACACCCACGCTGTCATTTGAGAAGCCGTAATGTGAGTGAACAGTGTGGCTATCGAGAAGAGAGACCGTGCTCTGCTAGTGAAACTGTGATGTTACCTGTAGCAGTTACAGCGCTGAACTGACAGCGTATCGCCGACTGAAAGGTCTGAGGAGAGGCCGGATACCATTAAAAGGTTTAAAGGAGAAAATAATGAAATCCCAAAGCACGGCAGATGTTGGTGTGGCACCTGTAAGAGGACGGCATACTAGCCCGGTGCAAGCTGTCAGCGAGGTCGCTGTTGCTGTAACTGACCACGCAGCACGTGCCCTGCGTAGAGCCAGTGCTCGTGCACAGTCGCCAAATCTGTCCACCTTTGATCAGCAGTGCTGAAAGTTTTGCAGTGTATTTTTCGCTGGCACCCGTATAAGATCCAGACGGAGCAACAACTGAAACCTCATGATCCGCAAGAGCGTTCTGAATTTTCCATAGATCGAAGCGGAAATCATGTAGCCGTTCATTATTCTAGGGAGTGACATTTTACTCGACAGAGTGCTGTGAATACACAGAGCTGCGGAATTCGGGGCACCGTTAAGCCGCGTGTTGTGCACGAAGGGCGGCTGGACTCGTCCTAACCGCGTGGTACGGATGCACAACCGTCTCTGTCCTCGGCCCGTTCTTCTTTAAGAGAACGCACCCACAAAACCTGTCAGGTGCGCCGTACGTTTGCACGCTGCCAACACCTGCCTGACCTGCTTAGAAGAGCGCAACAGCGTGCAAACCACAGTTTTCATGCTAGGTGGGGCAACATCTCATGTCACTCGCCCAGTGAAAGATGTGCTTAATGCAAGCGTCCAGGAATGTGTGGTCTCCAGACACGTTCCAGATGCATGGGCTGCAAGATCACCTGCTGAGCCCTTGTGAAATTTGGCTCTGGGGACATCTAAAAGAACGCGTTTACCAGGATCGTGTTTGATTGCTACCTGATTTGAATGCCAGTATACAAGAACACGTTGCTTTGCTTCCACCGGAACTGCTTCGAGCAACTGTTGATCACGTCGTTTAAAGGATGCAACATCTCAGTCGACATCTCTGGTGTTCATGGTGAACAAGCTGTGCAAGAAGCGGTTAATGATAAAATCAACAGTATACCTTTCGCACTTGTTTGACCTTCTCTGCCCACGCCCTATTCCTAACATTTGAAAAAGTATCCATGTGTCCTTGCATTCACAGCGCCAGACTTGCACCTGGTGGCCAAAATTGGAACTATTTTTTTCCAGCGTAAATCAGTTTCGAATTCACGCATTAGAATGTCTACCAAATTTCGCTGTCGTACGATAACAACAGCCCACAATGGATCACTATGAGTAGCTGTATTTTAACTATAACCACCATGTAGTTCCCTCAAACTACCTAGTGGCGTCATACGTTTACTGCTATAGCATCGCTCAGTCCATGTGTAATCTGTAGCAGTAAAGGAGTGGATCCAAGATCCGCAAATGCTACTAGTTTTAAGATATCGATCTTTTGCTAATGCTGTCACAGCCTTTCGTGACCGTCGAACTGCGTAATAACGAACAACTGAGTCTAGTGAAGGTGGTGCGACGGAGTACAGACGAACGCAAAGCAGCAGCAGCAGCAGGTGACGTGGGACGTGGAGCGGCGTGTGGATGGTAGCACGTGCGTGCGGCCGAGCACGCGCCAGCTGCAGTCAGTGGCAGGCAGGCAGTCAACTTGTGATTCCGGCTGGCTGCAGCAGTAGAGGGGCCAGGCATCCAGATGAGCTTGCCTGCTTGTTTGTGGGCCGGCCGTTACACGAGCCCTGGCCGCGCAGCTGCGCCGCAATCAATTGTGTCGTCCGGATGCCTGCCGGCGTTGATTCGCCTTCACGGCTGGCCTCCAGATGGGACAGCTCCGCAGGCGAGCCACCGGCGCGTGAGTCGGAAAGAGTGAATTACGGCGCCAACTGCAGGTCATAATTAGTACGACGGTTGGCACTATAATAATGGCATCTACCGGGTGGCTGTAATTAAAGTGCAGCTACTCACAGAGGACCTGTGTGGGCTGTAATTATCATACGGCATAACGTGTTGCCCTATCTGTGTTTTCGCTGCAGCCTATGGTGTTTCTCGTCACTGCATAGGATACTACCCGGCCACTTGGATACGTGCCATAAACCGAACAGCGAGTTCAGAACTTTGCTGAGGATCGTGAGGTTTCAGTTGCTGCTGTGGGCACCAGTGTAAAATAGAACGCAAAACTTTCCACACGCACTTGGCCATGGGATGGACAATTCTTGTGACACTGCCCGAGCACTAGCACTACACGGTGCATGTGCCGCGTCGTCAGTCACAGCAAACGCTCCCATTTTGTTCGTCAGGTGACAGTGCGGAATTGTACGGAACGTCTTCCGGGAGTCAAGGCACACTGCACCAACCTGGGCCGCGGCGTCTACCGCCTTCTGGGTCTTGTGGACGAGCAGAGCGAGCTAGCTTTGCTTCATTCCTAGAGTGGAGATTTTTCGTCCTCCAGAACGACCTATGTTCGCGAGCATAAAAGGTGTTCTAAAATTTGGCAACAAATTGACGTCATCGATAGAGACCTTTAGTTTTGTGCATCTATTCTACGACCGTTCTTAGGACCGGAAACGACTTGGAGATTCTTCCTGTCGTTAGGAAATCGTTCCTTCAGCGCTGCTAGAAGAGGAGCAAGCTCATTCGGATAATCTGCGTAAACTCGTAAAGGCAGGCGTAAGTATGTAATTGTATACATGAGGAAACCTACTCCATATCCTCCTAGCCACCCAGGTATTTAAAGAAAGTTTTGTTTAAGAACTGCCAAGAGCTCTTGGGGAAATAAAAACTTTATACGTACAAGTCCTTCGAGCAAGTCTGTACTACTTATTTCGTTATTTTATGGTACATGCCATCCCAGATGCTGTCGGCCTATCAATGAAGACGAAAAATTATAATGTAATGACTTCGCTGCGAAAATTTTTTAACGCGCGCATGACGGTTCCGATAAATGAATTTCACTTCATCACGAATACTTACTATATATCGCCATGAATGTAACATGATTATCATTATTAGTATTCTTCCTTTCCGAAGAAACATGTTTGGCTGTAACGATACAAGCGTTTAGCGGAACATCAAGAATAAAATGAAGAAATGACTGGATTTTAGAGCGAACACACTTCGTCTGCCGCTTTAGATAGTTGAGCTAAGGCCACTCTTCGCTGATTGTTGATATCTTACGGTATTCAGAAGGCTTGTAAAACAATGAACATCGATTTCTCGTACTAGACTAGCATTCGGTACATCTACATCATACGCTGCAAAAAATTTTCGCAGCGAAGTCATTACATTATAATTTTTTGTCTTCATTGATAGACCGACAGCATGTGGGATGGCATGTACCATAAAATAACGAAATACGTAGTACAGACTTGCTCAAAGGACTTGTACGTATAAAGTTTTTATTTCCCCAAGAGCTCTTGGCAGTTCTTAAACAAATCTTTCTTTAAATACCTGGGTGGCTAGGAGGATATGGAGTAGGTTTCCTCATGTATACAATTACATACTTACGCCTGCCTTTACGAGTTTACGCAGATTATCCGAATGAGCTTGCTGTAGGTACTGTTTTCATCAGTTTGTCATCAGCAGCGTAGTTTTACATTAGGGGATTTCAGTTCCTCTGTATGCATGTATTCATGTTCGGGGTAAAATGCCTGACCCTGCACCATTCGTCAGTCCTCTGCAGGTATTTCTGCAAATCGATACTTTGTTCTGGCGGTGCTACTTTTCTACGGACGACTGCATCACCTGCGAACATTCTTAAGCAGCTTCCGACGCTTTCTACCAGATCATTTATATGCAGCTTAATCAGCAACGGTCCTATCACACGTCCTTGGGATATTGCGGAAACTGCCTTTACATCTATCTACTTTGTTCCGTTAATGATGACGTGTTGAGCTCTGTCTGTAAGGACATCTTGAATACAGTCGCAAATATGGTCCGACGCTCGGTAAGCTCGTATCGTTTTCACTAACCAGCAGTGCGGGAAGGTGTCAAGCGCCTTCTGGAACACAAAGAACACGGCATCAACCTGTACGCCCCTATCTACAGCGCTCTGGATCGCATGGGGGAACAGAGGGAGCTGAATGTGGCAAGAACTCTGCGAAATACATGTTGATTTTTCTAGGGGAAATTTTCATTCTTCAAAATGTCATAATTCTTGAACATAAAACATGTTCCATAATTCTACAACAGACTGACGTCAATGATATCGGCCTATAATTAAGTATGTTCTGTAACAGCTCGAGGCAAGTGCAAATTTGGTGACTCTTAGCGTGTATGCTTCCCTTGCTAGGGAGATGTTGCTGCTTGCAGTCCAGCTGCCAGCAAATTCGTGAGGTGCAGCTGTGTCCGTCTGCTCCGCTTCACATGTACCATTTGCGACTCCGCGTTGCCTTTCACACGGTGGGACTCAGTTACGGGGAAGATCAGATTCGAAATCTTTTTATCGTCCTTAGAAGAGAAGGATGAGCAAAGGAAGAGGGAACCAACCCGGTATTCGTCACGAGCAGTGTGGGAAAACAATTAGACTTAAACCAGGACTTCCACAGTACGATTTGTATTCCGCTGCTCCGAGTTCTGGAATGTCCAATATCAAGCTGCTGTCCATTTCGCTCGTTCGAAATTGATGAGCTTTTAAGGGAATTGTACTGCGAGACTGGAATAAAAATTTTCAGCAATAATAATTTATCGCACATTGTATAGGGGAATTCTGTCAAACACTCCCAATGTGACCAACAAGAGAGTCTTCAATTCATTTGCATTTATTAGTGTGTTGTAATCTTATGTGTACGAGTCGCTTTGCCGTGCACACGACAGGCACTTTACGTTATAGTCCGACCACACGTTCCTCTGAAAGTTTCATTTATATTTTCGAGAAAAATTGCTGGCATAAGCATGTCGAACAAAATATTGACAATGGAATTGTACTCCATGGAAAATTGGCGTAAAGCTCTTGAAGTTCTGAATTCATTTGGATTTATCTTCTAATATCCTGTCACATGCTATATATGTAGCTTCCACCTGTACTTACTGTATGCTTTATTGTCTGGCTAAACTTAAATTAGCATTTAAACATTAACAATGGCCACCGTCGCCGCACAAATGATCGTTTTAGTTAAGCGTCGGTGGTTCTTTGTTCTAAGCCCACACAGAATGAAGAGACAGATGCTGTATGATTCTTACACGGCGCCCGAAAGTCTTAGGCTGTTTCTGAAGACTGAGTAGCAAATATTTGTAATCACTAAAATTAAACTACACGCTATACGATATGGTACTGCCACCCGACTCTGTACGTGAAGTCTCATCATAAGCAGTAATGGATAGGCCCGTAATCAATACCACTTACGAAACTAGAGCCGCAATTTCTCTTTCAAGTAGCTCTGCAGTTGGCCTCTCGACAAAGAAAATTCCTCCACGGTACTGTTTATTCATCCTGAATAGTTCGTCTAGCAATCATATGTAGACATGGTGGTGGAATTGTCATCGCTAATCTGTGATTTGTCCGGTTTCTTTCGAGATTACTAACCGTGGGAAGTGTGCCACATTCTTGTTTTCTAACTGTCGCATCCAGAGCTATAGCTTCATCTTGGTACCAAATCAAACCATACACAATGTAGCTCGTTGAATTTTATGATACCGAAGTTGCATGTCCTTTTAGCGTCTTTATCATTAGAAACTGAATTAGCGTCATTTTCATTAGGGAGAAAAGGAAAGCATTAGATCAGATACCTACATTAGCCAACAGACTTCCCTTAGGAAACATAGAAAGGGTTGAATCACAACTGTTCTACTCTGAAGAAGGCTGTTGATGTGAATATGAATGATGTTGAATAGAAATGTCAGGCAATTTCATGTAATTTTGCTTCCATGCACTTACAGCATTGTTTACTTCAGGCTGTAATACACGTTAAGGCAAAAAGTCCAAGTCATTTAATATCATGAGAAATGGTTGAAATGGCTCTGAGCACTATGGGACTTAACGTCTGAGGTCATCAGTCCCCTAGAACTTAGAACTACTTAAACCTAACTAACCTAAGGACATCACACACATCCATGCCCGAGGCAGGATTCTAACCTGCGACCGTAGCGGTCGGGCGGTTCCAGACTGTAGCGCCTAGAGCCGCTCGGCCAGTTTTTGGAGAAAAACTCAGTACTTCTCAAACGTATCCTAGATATGCATTGCCTATCACATTCGTAAACGTTAAATTAAAATGTAATTTAGATTTCTTCTGTTACTGTACAAAATATGTCAGACGTGGGATGGACATGGTGCGAAACTTACCTGATACTATTTGCAGTCGAGCTGTATGTATGTACTTTCGATTCTCTATCATTTCCGACTGAAATTGTTTGGTCAACGTGGCGTTATGGTCTAAGGGTCATAGTAAACACGGCACTGCTTGTCGGATTTGTTGGAAACGAGCCAGCGGGCGGTCGAGAGAAAAATATCTGTCACGCATGTTTGGAATGAGCACCGCAACTGCCGTAGCTGAAATATCGAACACATTATGACCGTTACGTGATCAAAGCAATACCAACAACCCACAAATCACGAGTGTACCGCACCGCTACACAAAAGGAGTCGTTTATCGCCTCATGCAATAGATTATAATTATAGGTGGCTGGTTTCGAGGGATCGTGATTTGTCAGTAATCAACTTGCCAATCACTCTACTGTACTTCGCCTAAGCAGAGCTTATGCTACGTGAAAGTTAAAACAGTGTCTGGCACATGGATTCGAATCCAGATCCCTACCGTTCGCTACCATTTCCGTTGTCCAAGAACGGCTCCCTGACCAGCACAAAGAGTCTGTCGCGAGCAGGTCACCTTTTCTCCAAACTCTGCAAACGTTTATGTGACAAGGTGAAGTCTGATTTAGGTTAATAAGTAACGCATGGGCACCAAAGGTCGGATCTGAGAGTGCTTTGTTCTTCCTCTGCAGCACAATGTCAGTCTTTCTTTCATGTTACGCGGGACAGTCTCCCTTTCGCACATTGCTATTTAAACTGCTAGTGACCGATTCTTCTCCTTATACATCGTTCTGCTCGTGTAATATACAGAGTCATTCCATGATGATGTTATAGTCCTTCAGGGATGATCATTGACATACTACCCGGGTTCCCGGAGCTTACCCCACTTGTTTTTCGTCAACGGATGTGGTTCCAAAGTGATGGAGCCACAGCCTACTCTGGACTGAGTGTTCGTGAACACCTGGATCAGACATGTACTGAAAGGTGAAAAGGCAGAGGAGATCCTGTTTCGTGGGCAGACTGTTCACATAATCTCATTTCATTTATTCTTATGGATGATGTGAAAAGTGTGTACGAGGGGCATGTCGAGACTGAAGAGGATCCCCTGACATGAATTCTCGCTGCCTGCGACAGTCTTCAAACGACACGGGGGATATTAGAATGGGTACGACAGAATTTTGTGGAACGATGCGATCCCCGCATTGACGCTATGAAACCGCGCCCTGAACAACAGTTGCAACTGTAGCGGTTTCTGAAACTTGTGCGCATAAATGGAATTCGAGTTAATGTCTTTCTGACATCAAGTTACGTACGCTGTTCGAGCGATCAACAGCGGAAATTATCTGAGGGTATTGGGGAATATTCAGCGGAATTTCTGTACGTCATGATCAGGGTTCGGAAGTTGCGCCCCTTAGTTTTAAGCGCTGCGCGAGGTAAGGCGGAACTTGAACAGATTTTGGCTCATACCTTTCTACTCGACTTCAGATTGATACAAATTCCCTTCTACATCATCCCTGAAAGTTTGTAACATCATTACGGAATCACTTCGTATAAACATGCCCACTTTCTTAGTTCGAAGTTATTTTCTGTTGTGGAAAATTGAAGTAGTCTTTTCTTAGCACAGCGTATCATTTGCGATTCACTGTCGTGTGAATAGCTTTCATGCAGCCTTGTGAAGTGTAGTGATCCAATTGTGTTGTTATGGGTGATTGTGTAAAGACAGGGGAGTGTGAAATTGCGTGTTAGCGCGTAACCTGCTCCTCTTACGTTCTAATAAGGAACCCTTCTTTTTTCTTCTTTTTTTTCATCAGTATTCCGACTGATTCGCCGCAGTCCACCTCGAATTCCTCTCTTGTGCTAACCTCTTCATTTCAGAGCCGTGTTTGCACCCTGTATCCTCATCGGTTTACTGGCTGTATTCCATTCTATTTCCCTTCAGTTTTAGTCTCTAAGCTTCGTCAGATACCATAGCAGTTGTTATCTAATGGCTCAAAACATGTCCTATAATCTTGTCCCTTCTCCGTGTCGTTGTTTTCCTTATGTTCCTTTTCTCGCCGATTTTATACTAATCCCTTACACCTGAGGTTCTGACGAGAGATTTGCGACTCAGTCGCAGAAATCGGTGCATCGTTTTATGACGAGGTTGAAAAATCAGCCAGCCAGTTGCAAGCAAAGATTTATTAGCCCTTGTTTGTAAAAGTAGTGGCCTTATTACATCACTGGTTGGTTGATTTTTCAACCTCTTCAGATTTACACAGTTGCTGTTTCGCAGCCATCTTTAAGATTTTGGCATCGTCTTATTCCTTACTTCCAGCCAGATTAATGCAGCAGACGGCATTCGATCCACTACCATAGCCTATGTTACCGACCTTTGCTGTGAAGACGAATTTATCGAGTAGCTTTGTCGATAAAGTTAAAGCTAATGTGCGTAAGTCACGTTTTCTAGAGTAAACATCATTATGATTTTACTTCTAGATGATATCTCGTAAGCTGCAGTTTATCCAAAAATTCTCGAAAGTCAATCCCAGTGACTGTGGAAGTTGAGTGATTAGTACCACCACCTCAGGTTGAAGTCCTGCATATATCACGCGCTGTCTTCCCACATATTGTGACGTCGCTTTCGCCATTCTCTGCACTGGGGCATAGTTTTAAGACTACACTAACTTCGTTGACAGCAGAGCTCGTGGCGGATTCCTGGGACACCAGTCGACATATCACCCACAGCCACTCTCACCTCTGGACAGTGAGACAGCCACCGTGGCAGGTAGTTGCCGAGGCGCTCCAGTCCTCGCTGGCCCCCTCCTCGGACGCAGTTCGCCGCCTTAAACGTAAATCGATGCGGCGGTCCGTAATTACCGCGCCACCAACGAGCCGCGAAGGGCAATAAGCAGCGTGTGGTGTGCGGCGGTATTAATCTCCTGCAAATGGGGCCGCCGCCGCGGTCGGGGCCGGGGCCGGTCTTGTGTGTGCCCCCACGTAATGGCCTGCGGCTGCAGATCCCTCGCGGGGGACTCCTCGCCTCGCCTGCTGTGCGCTGCTACCACGCCCTTCTGTGTCACTGCACAGGGACGTTCTTAACGCGTCCTGGCACATCTACGATTAATTAAAGACATAGGTTTCTTCTAAAGGTACTAGACAAAAAAGTGCAAATAAAAAATACTAGTAAGCTGGAGACTCGGGTTCAGGTCCCGGCCTTCACACAAATTTTAATTCATTACTTCAGCTTATATCCTTACCGAAGGTGAAGTCGACACTCATACAGCCTATCTCCAGGAAAATGTAATTCCAAATTGAATTATTTATTTTGCTCCGATGCCACACACTTTATCTATTTATTTTTATTTCATACATTTCTACGCGTTTCGAGCCAGTTTTTCTTATTTTCAAGCGTTTTTTATTGTGTTCATATACAAGCAAAAGTTAGTGAGGTAATATAAAATTACCTTGTGGTCTCTCTAGGCTCTTCAGCCGACGTTTGACAATTTTTATGACGTTCCGCCACCACGAGCGGCCGGCGTTGTCCAGGCCACCACCGGCAGTGGAGGGTGAAACTCGCTGGGAATCCCGCATGTGAAGAGGTAGGTGGTGTCAAGAGGCTCCTGATAAATTAATCATGAACGGAAGAAGGGTGGGGGGGGGGGGGGGAGAGGCAGCATACCACAATAACCTTTCATTCCGCTTAGCTGCGCTGTATGCCAGCCGTAAGTAGTAGTGTAACCGCTGTTTTTAAAAACCGGTAGTTTATATGGTACAATATTCATATAATTAACATATTTTGAAATACTGAGTATTTTAAAATTTGTGATTTGTAAAGGTCAATAAGATTTCTATTTCAATGCTATGTTTAAAACATCAGAATTCCCAGATTTTTATGAAATTCCCCGATATGTCGCTTTCTTCCAATTAAAATATAATTTCCTGAAAATTCCAGGTTCTCTAGAAGGATCGTCACCCTGCAACACGTAATTTGTCAACAAGTGGTCACGAAAGCCTTAACAATTTTGTAATATAAAATTAACATTTTGATTCTGTAGAGACTATAGTGTAACTAGTCCACAGCTGATGGTGCAGATTGCGTCATCCCAGGTTCGATTCCCGGCCAGGACGGAGATTTTCTTCCCGGTGTTTGTGTTGCCCCAATCATTTCATCTCATCTTCATCGACAAGCAAGTCGCCGATTTGGCGTCAAATAGAAAAACTAGCACCAAGCGGCCGAACAGCCCCATTGGTCATCTCCTGATCAATAATGCCATAAGTTGGATCATTTCATTTCACTTAACCTTAAGGCAGTTGTCACCAAATGAGATGAAGTTGGCGGGGCGGGGGAAGGAAGCAACTGAAAAAGCGACGACCCAAGTGGTGGTTGTTGTTGTTGGCCTGCATCCGATCGATTGTGGAATTATCTATGTTGAACTCATGGCGATATTTTACATGAGTTAGTACGTTGTAGTGATTATCTAACATTTCTGATTTCCATCCTCCATAGTCACTTATTTTCCGGCAGAGTCATTATATTATATTGGGTGCAACGAACAGATCTGATGACGAACAAAATATGCTCGATAATAAGTAAAAAAAGACTCCGCCCGAACAGGCTATGAAGGTCGAACGGTACCGACCGGCCGCCGTATCATCCTCAGACCCCAGGCGTCACTGGATTTCAGTAATTAAACAATTACAAATATGGATAAAACAGAGTCGAATGTCGCACTGCTTGCGACTGTTGCGCGATTTGTTTTTTATTATTTCATTGCCCATCAATGCAAATACGTGATAAACAAAACAACAAACTCAAAATACAAATGGTTCAAATGGCTCTGAGCACTATGGGACTTAACTTCTATTGTCATCAGTCCTCTAGAACTTAGAACAACTTAAACCTAACTAACCTAAGAACATCACACACATCCATGCCCGAGGCAGGATTCGAACCTACGTCTGTAGCGGTCGCGCGGTTCCAGACTGTAGCGCCTATAACCTCTCGGCCACTCTGGCCGGCCTCAAAATACACTCTTTACATTTTCGTTCCCTTGGCTGACCAGAGATAAGAATAGAGGTTCTATCTAGCAGTCGTACTAGGGAGAGGTAGGTCGCATGCGACTATTCCTCAACTCAGTCCTATCTTCTTGCTCTTCTTTCCCCCTTTTCCTCTGCTTCTTCCCTTTTCTTTCGATCTACTTCATATTTAGCTCCTGTTACAAAACGGCGCACAGGGCAAGCGCTCCCGCTGCCATAACCTAGTTTCGTTTTACTTCACTCATATTTGAAACTTACACGAAGCTTTTTAGGTGAAATTTACTTCCAGCTGTGTCTGCTATTTGTCTTGGTTCATCTGTAGATGCCGCTATCACTAGAGGAGGACATACGCCCTTTGGCCACGGGGTACGTGTCGCCTAGCAGACAGGTACACACACACACACACACACACACACACACACACACACACACACACACACACGTGTGTATACCAGCGCTGGCAGCGCCGCCGTGTTCCCGGACGTCGCGGCGCCCAGTCCAGGCCAGATCTAAATCAGGAGTCCGTTTATTTCCGCTGCAGCGGTCACGCCGTCTGGTCAGTTTCACTTGCTCCAGCGCATCTTTTTGCTTCCCGACTTCTGCTCAGAGGCGGCCATAGCGTCATATTCGCAGAATTTCCGTTTGGCGCCGAAGTTAGCTCTGAAAAGTAAAGATACGAAAATAAGAAAATTAATGAGCAGCGAGTACGTCCTACACTGATGACACGTCGTCGTACTCAGATTCATCGTCTCAGACTTCTTGCTGCAACGATCCCATCGCTGAATGATCCTGCACGGTCGAGCGAGCAATGTGTCTGTTCTGTCGGGCGCTAGTCGCGTGGGGCCGAAGAGACCCTGCCATAGATTTGAGTACGGCCTTTGTGGACCCATCGATTCGCTGTTCAGTTTGCTGCATCTACATCCACACTTCGCCAAACTACTGTGATGTTCATGGCGGAGGGCACTTCCCATTGTACTGATTATTACGGCTTCTTCCCGTTCCATTTTCGTATGGAGCGCGTGAAAAGTGATTGCGTGGATGCCTCTATACGCACTGTAATTGGCGTAGTCTGTGAGAGCGAAACTAGGGAGGTTGTACAACATTCCTGGATTCCTGACTTAAAGTTGGTTTTAGAAACATTCTAAGACTTTCACGGGATAGTTTGCGTATATATACAAGCATCTGCCAGATCAATTAATTCAGCACTCCGTGACACTCTCCTCCCATGCGTCAAACCTGTGATCATTCATGCTGCCCTTTGTGTACGTTCAATATCCCCTGTTAGTCCCATTTGGTGCGGGTCCTACACACTTGAGCAATATTCTACGATGGGTTGCACGAGTGTGTTGTGCAGCCTGTTTGCATTTCCCTAGTATTCCACCAAAAAGATTCAGTCTGCCACCTACTTTCCTATGACCGAGTCTGTGTGAGCCTCATTGTTATTGTAATCAAAGGACGCTATGCTTTTTCATTTTCTAGTGGGAAGAGCAAAATTTTACATTTCCGAATACTTAAAGCAAGTTGCCCATCCTTGCGCGACCATACAATCCCGATCAGCGCGAGCAACAACATCGCAAAACGGCAAACCACAGTCGCAAAACGCAGCCAACCTGCAGCTGTAAATTTTCGGTACCTGTTAATTTTCGGCACATGTGAATAGACGTTTCTCGCTCTTACGAGATAGACAACACGATCTGCGCACGAACAAATAACATTCAAATACGATTGTGAATGAAAAACTTGCTACGTAATCTCTTCTCATACTCGTAGTGCCGTTGAAGTGACTTTTTCCACTTAGTGTGGCTGCGCTGAATCTGCGCGGTACAGTCCATGCTTGTTTGATATATCTTGTATGTTACCTTTATCGTATTTCAGTTTTAATCGTCAGCAATGCATTAACTGAAATTTCAAGACGAAGCAAATCATAGGGTAACTAGTAGACTCATGTGCATTCTCCGTCGCATAAAGAAATTGTACTTTTTCTTTGAAAGAAGTGCTCCTGTGCCAAGAGTGCCTTTTGGTTCTAGGACCTAAAACTGAAAAGTCTAAAACATAAGGGAAATGCAAGAAAGTCTCAGAAATAATGAAAATGCAAATGTTAATGGTTAGAATGTGAAAATGTGTAGCAGAAGGATAGGAAACATAATAAAGCATCCGGAACACATGAAAACATACTTCCATTCAATGAATTCTGACCTTTGATTGTGTCTCATGCACACAGCATGGATGTGTCACTTTGCTATACCAATATTAAAGTCAGTACGAAGTGTGATTACAACGAAAAACAATAGTACTACTAACCGTGACAGGTAATGCTTTTCAATGTTCTGTCCGTGAAGGCCGTAGGAAGTCCGCCTCGGTAGCTGCGGGGTGATCGTGGCAGATTGCGAAGCTGAGGGGCCCGGTTTCGATTCCCGGCCGGCTTGGAGATTTGATTTTTCTCTCGTGTTGTAATGTCCTCCTGGGTGTTGTGATGTCCTTATCTTCAACCGTCACAACTGACACGAAAATCGCCTGCAAGTCTAAGCATATATAAATTCGTAGCAGGGCACGGCTTTTCCCTAATGAATGTTCTGAGTCGTCGAAATACACTGTCGTATCTGCCACTGTTTAGAAGGTTGTAGGGACACGTCCCGAAAGCCAATTTTTTGGCAAAAAAAGCTCCATAGGAACTGATGGCCATTATTTTTTGGAGGCTGCTCTTACGGTCGATGGCAATTTTTGTTCCGAATTGTATGCTGTCGAAGATGTGTAGTCATAGCTACACGTGCAGAGACAACAATCGCAAGCACCCTATCTTTCAAAGAAATTTCTTTCGATGGTGTTTTTATGGCATCCAGCAAATCAAAACACAGCTGATGTCCAATCGGCAGCTAAAAATCCTCAGCAGTGACGTTTAATGGGTTCCACTGATGTGCAATCCAGTGTAAGTGATGGCATAGACACAGAAAAACGCTCGCTGCCGTAAGTAACGGTGTACAGCACATAAATCATTGCTTCCTTCCCATATTCTCGGCCTTCATGAGGCCTTCTCGCTATTTTCCATGGGTGAAGAAATATCAGACTATAGTTCAGCTGCAGTGGGTACTTCTCCTAAGCATCTGTCGTGGTGAATATTGGTCATACGCACGCGACCTGGAGCTTGACCATCCCTTGCTTCACCTTTCCGATGGCGGTGTACATCTAGAAATTTTTACCACAGTATCTGAACAAAAAAATCCCTTTTATCTATTCATCCAGCGCTGTGTGAATTCCAGCTGTCTTTCGTTGCTCGTCCGCTGACATTTCGACACCATTCGCTCAACGTTTACTTTGTTGACAGTGGCGGCGCAGTGGTTAGCATACTGGACTCGCATTAGGGAGGAACGATGTTATAACATCCGCACGGCTATCCAAATTTAGGTTTTCGAGGTTGCCTCAAATCGGACGATGCCAAAGATGGGACATCAGTGTTGGAAAGGACACGGAAGAATTGCCTCCGACCCCTGGACCTAGCCGAGCTTGTGTTCTCTAGTGACGCAATCGTTAAAGGGACGTTGAACCCCAAGTTTCCTTCCCGACTGTTTCCTCTCGTTCTCGCACCACCAGCTGCACTCTCAGACATACGAATGAAGCAAGCGAGCAGCAGTGTCGCGGGTAGCGGGATTACTGTGGTAACTGCGTCTAATTGCTGCCATCTGGTTTGTGTTTGCCAGAGTTATCGCTGTGTTTGTAATTTTCCCCTAACTTTGTAGAACCGCCGTAAACAGTAAATAAACATAACCAAGACACGTTTAAAAAAATTTCACAGTGAAAGGTAAATGTTTAAGTGAAAGGTACTCGCAAACGCCGAAAATCGGACATTCTGATGTACGCAGGATGACACATAAGCGATAACAAGATCACAAAAAATCGTTAGCAGAACGGAACAATAATTTAGTCTTGCGAAATTTGCGCTCCAAAAATTTGGTACTTGCATAACAGTAAGAGAATTCATTTGTTTGTTTATTTTTTCATCGCATTACAGCGTATTATCTAGAAATCTATCATGGGCCATACATTTTTGTGGATAGTAATAAATGTATGCTTTCATTATTTGTTTCTGATACTTATAAAATTCTTTTTTAAAATCTCTACTATTCAGAATAACGACAAAAAACCTCAACCAATTACTCAACGATTAATACTATTTTATTGCTACAGATTCAGTTCAGTTAGTGTTCATTTATTGGTTCAAAATGGTTCAAATGTCTCTGAGCACTATGGGACTTAACATCTGAGGTCATCAGTCCCCTAGAACTTAGAACTACTTAAACCTAAGGACATCACACACATCCATGCCCGAGGCAGGATTCTAACCTGCGACCGTAGCAGTCGCATGGTTCCGGACTGAAGCGCCTAGAACCGCTGGGCCACCAAAGCCGACTGTTCATTTATTAGGGTACATCTAAAGTGTTCATGTTTGTTTCCGCTGGTGCATTGGTCTTAGGGCAGAACTTCAGCAGCGTTTTCACTTTACAAGCGATTCCAAGTTTGACTGTATACGTCTTAGAATTCACAGTTCCGTGATCGCTTTCACCAACGCAATGTAGATTCATGGAAAAAGTATTTCATTCCGTGGTCGTCGACCTCAGTTGTATTCTCTCCAATTGTAGAGTATCTCGTCTAGCCGGTGTGACAGTATAGTGCCGTGGGGTTGAGTGCCTTGTGAAGTGCTACTTGGGCCTTCCTGGATACCGTGGCTGCAGTATCGTCCAGGCCAGGTTGACTCGTACCTCAGTGCTGCTCGGAGATCCAGCGTCTTTACTGACTGCGACCTCTGCCCGCTGTCTCTCTGTAGAGCGCGGCGTCCTACAATGCATGCTCTGGAGTGCCCTCGTTGCTGCAGGCACAGCTGTCATTAATGTGCCTTTTAATTTTGTATAGGTACTTAGCATACGGGCTGTGACCAGTCAGGTAATGTATCAGTCAACTCGACGACTGAAGAAATCTCATTTTTAGGCTCTCCCTGATGTTAGCGAGACATTCGTATATTCTCCTTCCGATGCCTGAAGAGTTCCATTCATGTATCCACAGCTGCAGTATGCGATCTAGTATAAATATTTTTTTTGCAGGCCTCAGTTCCAAATATCCTTCGTAATTTAACTTGATTGCCTTTCTTTAACCGATGAATTGCTCCCATTTTCCTTATTGCCAAATCCAGTGGCCATATCCCAAGAGTAACTAACAATGCATCATTCAGGATAGTGCAGTCGGCGCCAATTAATGTTAATTGCACTCCTCGCTGAACTCTTCTTACTTACGAAGATGGTTTCACAAACTGAGTCAAAACGCTCACGCCATAATCTACGACTGACGCTAATGTAGATTGATGGTATGTTCTGATTGTGTTTAAGAAAAGTCAAAATTGCCTATTTGCGATTG
This sequence comes from Schistocerca gregaria, assembly GCF_023897955.1. Taxonomy (NCBI): domain Eukaryota; kingdom Metazoa; phylum Arthropoda; class Insecta; order Orthoptera; family Acrididae; genus Schistocerca; species Schistocerca gregaria. Next base: position 580,346,991 of record NC_064922.1, read on the forward strand.
TTATAGTTTTGTTCATTATGTTGGTGCCATTTTCCACTCTCTTCTATATAATGTGCAAAGTTATGACGTTCGTCCATGAATACTTCTACCTCGTTACTACGCTTCTTCTGAAAATTACATCGTTCAACTTTATTTTAGGATTTATTGCTAGATTCCCTTTCAGCAGGAGATACGTGGTGTGGTGCTAGTGACAGTCTGACATCTACTCTTCCCTTCTTGTTCATGGAGCGTTGCGTTCCATATGTCATCTGAAATTCTTCTGGATCATCGCTTGCAACGAACAGCACGTCCTCCGCAAATGCTACCAGTAAGCCTACGTTACCGCTGTCATGTAAGTTCTGTGGTATGGGTTCCAATGCTATATCCCGAAACTCTGGTCCACACACTGATCGGTGTGGACAGCTTTTTGTTATGATCTTCGTTATTTTTTTTCTAGCGGAATTGCTGTCACATAGTAATAGCAAAATAAACGAAACCGAAACAAGGATAATCATATGTAGTCGAATTACATCAAGTGATGCTAAGGAAATTAGATTAGGAAATGACACACTTTAAGTAGAAAATTAGTTTTGCTATTTGGGAAGCAAAATAACTGATGATGTCCGAAGTAGAGAGGATATAAAATGTAGATTGGCTATGGCAAGGAAAGCGTTTCTGAAGAGGAGAAATTTGTTAATAAAAAATTTGTTAACATCGAGTATAAATTTAAGTGCGAGGAAATCCACTGTGAAAGTCTTTGTATGGAGTGTAGCCAGGTACGGAAGTGAAACATGGACGATAAACAGTTTAGACAAGACGAGAAGCTTTCGAAATGCGGTGCTGCAGAAGAATGCCGAAGATTGGATGGGTGGATCAAGTAACTAATGAGGAGGTCTTGAACAGAATTGGGGAGAAGAGGAATTTGTGGCACAACATGACTAGAAGAAGGGATCGGTTGATAGGACACATTCTGAGGCACCAAGGGATCACAAATTTAGTATTGGAGAGAAGCGTGGAGGGTAAATATCGTAGACGGAGATCAAGAGATGAATACACTAAGCAGATTCAGAATAATGTAGGTTGCAGTAGTTACTCGGAGATGAAGAGGCTTGCACACGATAAAGTAGTATGGAGAGCTGCATCAAACCAGTCTCTGGACTGAAGACCAGAACAAAAAAATGGTTCAAATGGCTCTGAGCACTATGGGACTTAACATATGAGGTCATCAGTCCCCTAGAACTTAGAACTACTTAAACCTAACTAACCTAAGGACATCACACACATCCATGCCCGAGGCAGGATTCGACCCTGCGACCGTAGCGGTCTCGCGGTTCCGGACTGAAGCGCCTAGAACTGCACAGCCACCGCGGCCGGCCCAGAACAACAACAACAACAACATCAGTAATATATCTGAAACGTTATACAAAACGTTTATTATGTACATGCGACCAACTTGAATTAGAGGGCACTGATAATGCGTCGTAACAGGAACTAAATATGTATGACATAAAAACAAACAGTCTGTTATGTAGTTTTATAGACAGACCACATCTCCAAAAAGATTAACCGTTGGTATAGGGCAGCTTGCATGTTATTTGACGCTACAGTACTAATGTTGCCGTGTAGGTTGTCGTAACTAGCTAATAAGGTGATCTGCAGATCAAAAATAGTTGTAAATACAGAATTATTTATCAATAGCTCTTGGTTGTTGATATATGTCCTCTTTCCCATAAGAAAGTGGGCATATGTAGTACTCGGTGGTTAGCTGTGCGAAGCTGAGGTCAGGTGCCGTTTCGTCTTGGCACACATGTGGCGGACGGGACGGGGTGCTTGGCTGGACTGAGGCACGCCGCAGGGCGTTGTCCTCAGACACGTGGCTACTACACGTCATCTCATTACATTACGCGCTTTGCCGAGGCTACGGCTCATTTGCGTGAGTGAGCTCTACGAGCATTACTTTATCACTACGAGACTATTTCGACAAACAATTATCAAAATACCGTCACGCACTGAGACCTTTATTTTCATTGTCCCCTAGTTTTAAACACGCTGTTTTTCCATCCTTGTGAACATAATTTACCTGTATAATCCCGCAGCATACGTAACGCTCGCCGCGCCGTCTTAGGGCGCCTTGCCACGGTTCGCATGGGTTCCCTCGTCGGAGGTTCGAGTCCTCCCTCGGGCATGGATGTGTGTGTGTGTTATCCTTAGCGTAAGTTAGTTTAAGTTAGATTAAGTAGTGTGTATGCCTAGGGACCAATGACGACAGCAGTTCGTTCCCACAGGAACTTACCATAGATTTAAAAAAAAATTACGTAACGCTCTGGCTCTCGTGTGTTGCGGTATGCGTTGGCGCAGACCATTGGGAAATTAAGAAAACATCGAATACATGCGAGACGATGCGTCTCCGTCAGCAACAGAGCACCAAACAGACAGGTAGCAGTCGATATAATGCTGTAGAATGAAATGCGTCCCCTTCATACGTCTGCAATCGTTTTGCACCAGCGAACGACAACGCTAGCTGCTGACCAATTATGAGCATCCATTTCATTTGACGCCCCATAGGCGACCTCTATTTCCAGCACGATGTAGCACCAATCGATTGCTCCCTGACTGTGCCGGAATGATTTGAGGAATACTCCATACGCATTAGAGCTTTTATCTGACGACCTAGATAAAGGCACTTTCGTCCTGTTGAATACAAATGGATGGCGTGAACCGAGGTGTGCTACCTGGGATGCAGTGGCGAGCAATTTCAGGAGCTCTGGGATAAAATCGAGCAGAAATGTATCATGACGTCTCTCCAATGTTTTCGGCGCCTCTGTGCCAAAACGCGTCGCTGCCGTCAGCATTGTGATAGAGGATCCAACTTGCTGCTACCATTGTTGCGCCAGGAGAAATCGAAGCATCAGATAGACTTGTCAGCCAGCGCTGACGCTATACTTTCCACTGCCAGCAAGGGTCATTTTACCGCACTTCGCTAATCGTATTTCCTGTTATCATGCCCCTCGCCCCTCCGTCACTTCGTGGCGCAACATAATATGTACGTGTGTCTAATTTTCAGCTACTCATGAGTCTAGTTTACATGAGTACACACATACTTCTTGCCTTTTCGCATACACGCGTAATTCTGTATGTCTTGTACTTTTATAACTATAGAGGTCGCTGCAACCGTACATATTAAATCTACTCGCCTGCAAGAGGCGAATTTGAATCGTACAAACTCCGCTTTACGAAGCTTCCACGCTACCATGAAAACCGTGGATGCTGGCGACTGCAGGATTTCATTAGGGCTCTCAAGCTAGTGCAGGGCGTAGGCATGCTTCCAGTGAACAGGTCGGCTAACACTCATACCTGTAACGGTAGATTAGGTGTAACAATCAACTCTTGACATTAGTAATTTGTTTTTGTTTGAATTATCAGTCTTCCTCTCCTATGCCAATCTTTTCATTTCGCATTAGCACATGCAACCTACCAAACCTAGTAAATAACAAGCAATATTCGTGTCCGACACCCCTCATAATAATGACTTCTAGACGTCGTCAGATATGATAAAATACTATTTTTGAATAGAGCCAACAGTCAGGTGTCAATCCATCCCTCGTTGGAGGTACATCTACGAAAGGCCGTTTGGAAAAGAGGAGGAGTAAGATCCAGATACAACTTCTGAAACAGACTTGCTTAGTGGAGCTGATACACAACTGGCCATTGAAATTGCTGCACCACGAAGATGACTTGCTACAGACGCGAAATTTAACCGACAGGAAGAAGGTGCTGTGATATGCAAATGATTAGCTTTTCAGAGGATTCAGACAAGGCTGGCGCCGGTAGCGACACCTACAACGTGCTGACATGAGGAAAGTTTACAACCGATTTCTCACACACAAACAGCAGTTCATCGGTGTTGCCTGGTGAAATGTTGTTGTGATGCCTCGTGTAAGGAGGAGAAATACGTGCCGTCACGTTTCCTACTTTGATAAAGGTCGGATTGTAGCCTGTCGCGATTGCGGTTTATCGTATCGCGACATTTCTGCTCGCGTTGGTCGAGATCCAATGACTGTTAGCAGAATATGGAATTGGTTGGTTCAGGAGGGTAATATGGAACGCCGTGCTGGATCCCAACGGCCTCATATCACTAGCAGTCGAGATGACAGGTATCTTATCCGCATGGCTGTAACGGATCGTGCAGCAACGTCTCGATCCCTGGGTCAACAGATGGGGACGTTTGCAAGACAACAACCATCTGCACGAACAGTTCGACGACGTTTGCAGCAACATGGACTGTCAGCTCGGAGACCATGGCTGCGGTTACCCTTAACGTTGCATCACAGACAGGAGCGCCTGCGATGGTGTACTCAACGACGAACCTGGGAGTACGAATGGCAAAACGTCATTTTTTTCCGATGAATCCAGGTTCTGTGTACAGCATCATGATGATCGCATCCGTATTTGGCGACATCGCGGGGAACGCACATTGGAAGCGTGTATTCGTCATCGCCACACTGGCGTATCACCCGGCGTGATGGTATGGGGTGCCATTAGTTACACGTCTCGGTCACCTCTTGTTCACATGGCCGACACTTTGAACAGTGGACGTTACATTTCAGATATGTTACGACCCGTGGCTCTACCCTTCATTCGATCCCTGCGAAACCCTACATTTCTGCAGGATAATGCACGACCGCATGTTGCAGGTACTGTAGGGCCTTTCTGGATACAGAAAATGTTCGACTGCTGCCCTGGCCAGCACATTCTCCAGATATCTCACCAGCTGAAAACGTCTGGTCAGTGGTGGCCGAGCAACTGTCTCGTCACAATACGCCAGTCACTAGTCTTCATGAACTGTGGTATCGTGTTGAAGCTGCATGGGCAGCTGTACCTGTACACGTCATCCAAGCTCTGTTTGACTCAATGCCCAGACGTATGAAGGCCGTTATTACGGCCAGAGGTGGTAGTTCTGTGTACTGATTTCTCAGGATCTATTCACCCAAATTGCGTGAAAATGTGATCACATGTCAGTTATAGTATAATATATTTGTCCAATGAATACCCGTTTATCATCTGTAGTTCTTCTTGGTGTAGCAATTTTATAGTGTACTTGAAATTTGGATTGTGTCATGTGCTCCTACTATTTCATTAACAATTCGGGATATCGAACAAGGTTCTGAATGAGTGGCAGTGCGCAAGACAGCGAGTATTTGGATGTGTAGTTTGTACTCGCAACTTTGTCTACTTATGTATTTAATCGAATGTGGGTCTTCAAGTCTGCCTTCCAGCATTTTACAAAGAGGATTACAGCGATGCAGCACATGCCAATAATCCATCTCAAACTTATCGGGAGAATAGCGTGGTAATGTATTTTGCGTTAGAGTGTACACGTCAGTAACGAGATTATTTGCAGGAGAAACTTGACTTGCGCGTTGGTAGTAGGTACTCGTGTGTTTTCCATCGATGGGCTTGAGATACATAGTGTTTTCATCATTAAAGAGGATCTGTCACCATCGTCACGAATAACATTGTAGTTTGTTTCCATCCTCCTACTGTTGTTACTGTTGAATGCTTGGAGAGCAAATAATTCTTGTGAAGGTAATTTCATGTACCCTTGGTCGAGTAGTCCTCCCGTTTCCTACAGAAATGGATGGCGCACTTGTTTTATTCTTCCCTGCGCACTTGTGTCGCTCTCTCATGCGCTCTTAAGAGCCATTATTAGTAGACGGCTATCATGTGCTTCGTTGGCTATGGGGAACCACTTTGTGTAACGCGATAACATCGCTATTACTTATACCTTCCAGACGGGCAACTTCCAGCAAGAACATCCCTTCCAGGCGCTAAAGAACGGAGCGTGTACGTTTTGCAACGATTCTACAGTGTTCATCCACCTATATCCAGGTTCATAGTAATGCTTGTTCTGAATGTGCAGGTTTTGAAGATTACTGTGATTCAGATAAGAATTTCTGATAAACACTGATGCCTGTAATCAATGGTACTGTTTGTTATTCCGTCCTTGTTGGACTGTCATTCCGAAAACCGTAATTGTTTGTTTCAAATGTTATATTTTGTTTCAGAGCGAAGTCACGCATTTATTTTTTTTGTAATCAATGAATATTTAGAACAGTTTGCACAGCCCCCTTACGAAAGATACAGTGGATTTCTACAAGTATATTTCTGCTGGATCCAGCCAGTTGTTTGCTTTTCGTTTCATTTCGAAGCTATTCCAGTAAGTCTCTCACACAGGCAGTTGACTATGACACATTAGCAAAACTGAATGGCGTACAAAAAACTCTAAAATTTCTTTGAGTATGGAAACATTCTCTACAACAGACGTATCTGCAAGGAATAGAGCGTACACAACTTGATTCCATTAGAGATGGCAGGTGCATCATCCTGGGATACATGCGTCCATCTAGGAATAAAATCAGATCCTGGTGTGGCACTTAGCCAGCTAAAAGCCTTCTGCTCCAACATCACTTCGTCAGAAGTGTTCGTTACCCTCTTTAATTGTTCATCCAGCTCGTCATTTGGCTTCACGTGACTGAGGGCTCCTTTACAGGCCGCTGCAACACAGAAACAATGCCAACCACTAGACCGTCAACAACATTATTAGACTTCCAGTAGACAGATCTACCGTAGCAATCTGGGAGTGTACTTGCACTTAACGTCCGAGCTCATTTCTCTGTGTATGGCCAGAACAGACAGCCACTTGCTGATATGGGAAGAGGTATTCGCAAAGCTCATATGCAAGGTAAACAGTGTCCCACGCCTCCCAGTCACCGAGTATATCTGCTGGCTAAGTCTGGAAGAAGTATGGTATTTATTAAGTTACTGCCCTCGTTGGCTGGTTCACGACTCAACTGGCCCGTGCAGTTTCCGATCACCGTGATTCATTTAAAGTAGGAGCTACACGAAATCTTTATAATTTAATAGCTTCGTAAACATTTGTTTGCATGAGAGATACTGCGTAACTTTTCGGTTCCTTTCAGCATTACTTGTACGCTGTTCCATTTTACGTATTATTTGTTGTTGTGTTCTTCGATGGTTTGATGCAGCTCTCCTCGCTAGCCTATTCTTCATCGCTGAATAACTACTGCAACTTTATCCAATTTCATTGAATAGCCTCACTGTACAGGGACGTGTCAAAAGTTCCTCGATAAAGTGTATGACCTGCAGTCGCTAGGTGAAGCACGAAATGCCCTGAGCTGGAGCGCAGTGCGCCAGCTGGCCTTGAAGCTAGCTGCGTCATGTGTGGCGCCTCATAGGGCTTCGCGGGTCTGCACTGGCTTCCACTGAAACTCACCATGCCCTAAGTGAGCTCCATTACATCTAATACGTTCCTGCCTTTAGATCCCCACGTTCAGAATCTTAGGTGTTTTCTTATTGCACTTCTGTAAGGATAAGACTTAGTATGCCGTTAAAAAGGCGTCAGCGGAGACGCAAGACCAATTTTACTGAATAACACGTTCGCGGTATTCCTTTACAACGTCACTTCCATTTAAAAGAGGTGATCAAAAAATTTTCGTTTGAGAGCGTTGCTGCAGCGTACAGTGTATGCAACGTAGCGCGACTCCGATGCGGGTATATAAGCACCGACATCTAGGCAAGGGATTAGTAGGCATTCGCCTCTTTCCGACGTGCGTGCGTTGTTGCAGGCGACGAAAGTTGGTGCCACCACTAGGAACCGGAGGCGGAAGAGTCGACATTGCAGTGATGTCGTCCACCGTCGCTGCATTCCAAGAAGTTCAAGAGGCACGTTCCTTCGTTCCAAGAATGTCAAGAGCCAGCCATCTGCCTCTCCTGGACCAAGCTTTTCAACTCAGCGTAACATCTGCGCTCAACGTCCTCAATTATTTGCAGGCTACATTCCAGCCTCTGCCTTCCCCTATAGTTTTATCTCCTACAGCTCCATCTAGCATCATGGAGGCCACTTCCTGATGAATTAACAACACTTGTCTTACCATCCTGTCCATTCTTATCATCAGAGTTCTCCACACATTCGTTTCCTTGCAGATTATACGGATTCTCCATAATTCTTACTTTATCAGTCCAGCTAATTTTCAACATCATTCTAAAGCACCAAATTTCAGAAGTTTCGATTTTCTTATTTTCCTGTTTTCCGATAGTGCATGATTCACTTCCATATACTGCTGTGCTTCAAATAAACATCTCACATACTTAGTACTCAAATTAAGACCAGTGTTGATGAGCCCAAACGCCAAACGCCATGACCACCTGTTTAATAGCGCGTTGTTCGAAGCGCCTAGAAGCGCTCGGCCATCGCTACGGCCCGCATTCCCAGCACTATGACTGTGCATTCGTCTCTCTCCCACTGACGTTCTTTCCTTACAGCGCCACGTGCCCACAACGCCCCCAGGAGGCTTTCAGCCTCGCTCTGGGTACTGGTCATAATGCTGTGGGTCCCGCAGCGTACACTTCTAGTGGCTAGGAATGCCTCCTTTCCGGTAGCGTTCTCGCCTCCCGCGCCCGGGTCCCCAGGTTCGATTCCCGGCGGGGTCAGGGATTTTCTCTGCCTCGTGATGACTGGGTGTTGTGTGATGTCCTTAGGTTAGTTAGGTTTAAGTAGTTCTAAGTTCTAGGGGACTCATGACTATAGATGTTAAGTCCCATATTGCTCAGAGCCATTTGAACCTTTTTTTTGAATGCCTCCTTTTCCTTAGTCTGCTGTTTATGTCATACTTGCTTTGCCCGTCATACGTTAGCCCCTAAAAAGATATCTGTTAACAGTGTGACAATAGATGTGTGTGGTTGCTTATTATAGTCCGTACTGCCAGATAAGACCCCTGACAATTAAAGTGGATAGGCGCTGTTGCTTCGCTTATCTACTACAAGCAGTCAGGTACGGTGAATTTGCTTACGCCTCTTTGGTAAATCCTCGGTGTTGCCGCAATTCTATGCAGCTATGGCTGTATTTTGTACTGACGTCATACTATTGTGCTTACCCGCCAGGACAGCTGTGAGCCTTAACGTGCCGCTTCCGGGACATCGGGAGGCGATCCTCACCCGGATCAAATCCACCTCGCGAGTTAACGTCGATAGGTCGATGGCTGGGGAGCCGGCCACCGTGGATGTGGATTTTAGGTGGTTTCCCACATCCACCAGGCAAATACTGTGCCGATACCCACGTCTCGTCCCAGATACACACCATGAAAACATTTAGAAAACTTCCTCTCTCTTGCACTGAGATTTACTCGGACGGATTCCGTCCTGGCGGTGAATGCGATTGTGATGACCACAGAAGTTTAGTCTCCTTAAACCCATAATCTTCGTCATCGTAGTCACTATTGCTCTTGCGGTTGAATGTCGGCAACAACGCTGTCATTTCTTAGGGATCTCTTCGCGCCCTACGATTTAAAGTACGTGGTGGCTTAGTAATGTAATGACACTCTGTGACCTGTTTAGTGAACGAATAACCACTAAAAATGTTAATTCTTTTGTAACAGTAGGAGCAAGTACTCGGGATATCTATTAAGTTCAATGAACGTGTAGGAAAGCAGACCATCAAGACAATTTCAGAACTCACTTTGGAGATATCGCTAGACCAGCGTCACTTGTCGGTACAATAATGTTTTAACGGAATGAAGCCTTAGTTATTCATTTTCAGTGCACTGTTGTTGAACTTACTGACAGATTGAAACGGACAGAGAGAGCCGTTTATCACGAGACCGCTGTTTGTGAAATCCATAAAGATTCCTACAGAGGAAATTTCCAGTCTGCAGGAAGCCTACTCGATACCTAAGTCAAGCATCCTTACGCGTAGCTTATATTCGAAGCTCTGGCTTAACATCTTTCTCATCTTGCTTACTGGCAACCTTTCTCTGGTGGTTGCTGGTGCTCTTAACTGCGGGTGAGAACAGGTGCTTCGAGTAGCTGTGCAGGCTATTATAGCTGTTGTTCTACATAAAAGCAATAGAAATATTTCTTAAATCAGCGAGTGTGATACGGCTTGACACAATGTGTCGAAGGAATCATTCTGGCATACGCTTGAAATGACTTTGGGAAAAGTAGGAACCTTAATCAATATGGGCGGACGGGGAGTCAAGACCACCAACAAAAAATGATTCTTGAGTACACTGCCTTATCCACTGTCCACCTCGATCAGTCTCTCTCTCTCTCTCTCTCTCTCTCTCTCTCTCTCCTTTCTGTTGCGTGTGTGTGTGTGTGTGTGTGTGTGTGTGTGTGTGTGTGTGTTCCACATACCTTCTGATAGCTGTCTTCAGGAGCACCAGTTAATTCAATAAGCGTTGAAAGTTCCCCTCGCTTGCAAATACTCGGAACGAACTAGATGCAAATTGTATTGTTTATCACAACAACGCCAGCTGGCAGTAAAAGGCGAGCACACTGCATAGTCGCGTTCTCGTTTTATACGTAATGGAGTTTCTTCGTAACTGCAATTCTGGTCGGAATACGCCGAGCTCTTTTGAAGCATTCAGCTGGAACACCCGTTGTTTTTGCCATCTAGAAGATTGAAAGTGGTATCGCTTTATTTGAATGCGTTCTGGAAACTGAAAGGTAGCTTCGCTCTAGAGACTCTTCGATTGCCAGCAGAATAATTTAACTGAGAGCGCACTTAATTATGAATGGCGTCCTCGGATGTGGAGGAGGCACCGACACGTTAGCAATGTCTTTCAGAAGTTCCCTCAGCAGCGATTTACGAAACTTTTGACAATGTTGAAAGAAGAATTAAGTACGAGGGATAAAAGGTTTTATCTCCAATTATATATAATGTAAATTGTCGTTCATGGGATCTCTTCGACGAAGTTTTCCGTCTCTTCGGTGGGCGTTGTTATGCACAGCTCTCTCTCTCCCACCCTGGCTTCCTCCCTCCGACTACCCCCATCTCCAGCCCCTCTCTCCTGCCTCTCTCTGTCTCTCTGTCTGTCTGTCTGTCTCTCTCTCTCTCTCTCTCTCTCTCTCTCTCTCTCTCTCTCTCTCTCTCTCCCCTCCCCTCCCGCTCCCTCTCCCCCTCCCCCTCTTGGACAGCGCCTACAAGAACTGGGCTTTCGGCCCCAGGCGAACAAATGTTTCATCACGTGTCACAACGAAAGATATAAAGGACTCAGTCCACACGACAGGAGAGAATTTGTTGGAGACAACTGCGACGTCTGCATGGTTCAAGGAAGCACCGAAAACGGGCATTTCCTGCATGGAACCTGGCATTGTGGTTAAGGTACTAGATGAATTGACGGAATATCTTAAGTTTCTCTGTTGCATTCTTAAATTTGATTTAATGCCATTATGGATAACCTAAACTGACCTAACCTTATTATTGTCTGTTGCTGACGGTACAGTGACTCTGAACATATCCTTAGAGTTCGCCTCAAGTGTACTACAACATCATCTCTGCTAGCCCAATTCCAAGGAAGTGCTCGTGCCTTTTGCGGTGTTACTGGCGGGACGGAAGTCTGTATCCGTCATGAACAGTTGAGTACGGTGGACGCTTGGGTCTGGAACTGACCTCTAGCGCTATTCCCGCGTGTGCTCCAGCTCTGTTGAGTATCCTGGTGCATAAGACACACGAACATGAACACTTTGTGAGGTATTACAGTTTTTCGGATGGTTAAACTTTTTATGGAATGATTCTGAAGAGGCTATCCAGTCATAAAACTCAATATTCATTTGTTGCGAGATGTTTTTCGTGTGTAAATTTATTTGTTCGTATGCTCTCATTAGGAACTCTAACGCGCCTACACTGAACATACACATCACCATTAATATGCGGGACAGAGCATGTCTAGGTCACGTGGAAGGTACGACTTGCACCATAAGAGGAGTTGCCGCGTGTGGACTCAGGCTGCAAGGGGTAGATGGTGCTGGCTCACGTGACTATGACGAAGGGTGGCTGGGAATGAAGGCGACGCGAAAAACCAAACTGGTGAGGCTCGTCGCATCTTCGCATGTTTTCAGTAATAAATGTTCACGCTAACGCTGGCACACGACATGGCGTTGGATGCCCAAGTATCATCTAAGAAACTGGATGTTTGCGAAGTGCACATTTTGCAAAAAACAACAGTAGATGGATTTTCTACGTAACTGACCGTAGCAGGAAAACGTCACTGCAGCGGGTAACTCTGTTGACAGTGGTGCCAGTAGTGCAGTGATTGCGTGAGGGCACTTCATACAGTTCTTCACTATCGCCTAGCGGGAAAATATGAGCATCTGGCCCGATTTATGATTGAATTCGACAGATGAAACTTAACACCTTGTCCTTAACGAACAAAATCGACCGATGTAAAACGTAATGTCGACAGTATTGAAGGTAGTGTTATAGAGCCGTTACTGTTTTTATTAATGATCTAGTGGATAACATTGGACGCTGCGTCAGGCTATTCGCGGACGCTGTTTTCCATAGGAAGGCTGCAGCGTCAGCAGGCTGTAACGAAATTAAGGGAAATCTGTAGAACATCGATGATAGCAAGTGTCACTAGGGAGACGAGTGATGCAGAGGATAATTATCTTTCTTTTCCTTTCTTTTGTGCGGAGTTGCAGGTAGCACTCGCGATGGACTGAGAATTGCCTCGTAAATTCCATAAAAGAAAAGACTGTTAGAAATAAGCAGTATCAATTGACTCCTTAGTTCATTATCTCGTGTTTTAATTAAACACTCCTCTCTCTCTCTCTCTCTCTCTCTCACACACACACACACACACACACACACATTCTCTGTCCATGTGGGCCGGCCGAAGTGGCCGGCCGGTTATAGGCGCTACAGTCTGGAACAGAGCGACCGCTGCGGTCGCAGATTCGAATCCTGCCTCGGGCATGGATGTGCGTGATGTCCATAGGCTAGCTAGGTTTAATTAGTTCTAAGTTCTAGGCGACTGATGACCTCAGAAGTTAAGTCGCGTAATGCTCAGAGCCATTTTCTGTCCATGCGGTATGGGGGCGCTTGGAGTGAGCACACCGCTCTTCCAGACGTTGCCAGTTTTCGTGACCTGAAGCCGCTACTACTCGCTCAAGTAGCTCCCCAGTTGGCATCAGAAAGCTAAGTGCACCTCTTTTTTTAGTCCTCCCACAAAGGAAAAAATCCCTGAAGTACGGGGAATCGAACCAGGGTCCTTCGCACGGCAGCTAGCCGCGCTGACCACTTTAGCTACGGAGACGGGCTAATAAGACACTTGGAAAAATTAAATATCATTTATGTTTCATCATTTTAAAAATGAAAGCTTTTTTGTTCTAAACCTTAGGCGCTAATGCTAGTCGCAGTGTAGGGGTTTTAATGGCCAATGTCTTATTGCACTCAAGGATAATTGCCTCAGAAAGGTTGGAAACCACTGCTCCAGGCCGACATTTTTTTAACGAATGAATAGTCTTATTTGAAATTCTGAAGGTAACAGGGGTAAAAAAGAGGGAATGAAAGGATATTTACAACTTTAACAGAAACCAGACGGTACTTATAAGTGTCAAGGGGCACAGAAAAGAACCAGTGGTTGAGAAAGGAGTGTCATAGGGTTGTAGCGTATCCCCGATGTTATTCGGTCTGTATATTGACCAAGCAGCAAAGGAAACAAAAATATATGTAATAGCAATTGAAGTGCAGAGAGAAGAAAGAAAAATTTTGAGACTTGCCGATGACATTGTAATTTTGCCAGAAAAGGAAAGGACTTTGAAAAGAAGTTTAATGGGATAGACTGTGTCTTGAAAGGAGGATGTAGGAGGATATAAGACGAACATCAACATAAGCAACACAAGGCTAATGGAATGTAGTCGAATTAGTTCGAGTTAATATAGGAAACGAGACAAATATAGGAAACGAGACACTTTTAAAGTAGTTGACGAGTTATGGTATTTGGGCTGCACAATAACTGATGATGGCCGAAGTAGAGAGAGTATAAAATAGTGACTGGAAATGGCGAGAAAAGCGTTCCTGAAGAATAGAAGTTTATTAACGTGCAATACATATATCAGTGTTAGGAACTGCTTTCCGAAGGAACTTGTATAGAATGCAGCCGTGTATAGAAGTGAAACAAGGACGGTAAACAGGTTAGACAAGAAGAGAATAGAGGAATGTGAAATGTGGTGCTATAGAAGAATGCTGAAGATTGGAGGCGTAGATCATGTAACTAATGAAGAGGTACTGAGTAGAATCGGAGGGATGGAAAAAAAGAACTGGTGGCACAACCTGACTAGAAGAAGCGATCAGTTGACAGGGTACATTCTGAGACAACAAGGGATCCCCAAATTATTATTGGAGGGAACTGAGGGGATAAAAATCGTAGAGGGAGACCAAAAGATGAATACAGTAAGCAGACTCAGAAGGATGCTTGCACAGGATAGGGTAGCATACAGAGCTCCATCAAACCAGTCTTCGGACTGAAGATCACAACACCTTTCAGCACACCTGGCTTCTTCATAAAGGCAATTTTAACTGTAGATTTCAATCTTAAACTAACCCATGTATACCTTTCATTAAATTCTTGTAATTAACAGTACCCACCTCTAAAATTTCCGAGAACTTTCCGGCTAACAAGCTGGTTTCAAGCTTTAAAGTCTTGCGCACACAGCTGAGTTGTGATTAAAAGAGGCTGGCGAAAGCTTGGGGAAGAACAAAGTGGCGATCCTCCTGCCTCTTCCAGTAGACGTGTGTGCGTGGTCGTACCTTCCCGCAAGAGCGTCTCCTAGCTCTTACGCGTGTATGTGCACCCGTGTGTTTTGCCGCGGGAGAGGCTCAGGAAGGCTCGTGTGAGAGTAAGCTGAAAGCTCTCCATTGCTGCGGCCGCTATCGAGGGAAAGAGGTGATCGCTGGAGTTTTTCTTTTTTCACTCGGTTCCTCGTTTCCTCACCTTTAGAGCTCAACGTCCAGGGCCGAAGAGGGAGGGAAGACAGCTGAGCCGAGTTCTTAACTTATTCATCGAGGGAGGGCGGTGAGCCGGCATTTCCATACGTCAACACGGCAGCTGTTTGTCTCGTGGAAATTTCCCTTCGCTCGCCTTTCCACCGGCTACGACGTAATTTCCTGGGTGAAACGCGTCGCGTCCTGCTAGCGCTTTCCCCCCGTGGTTATCCCAAGGCCGCCCGTAATTCTGTCGCTCTCATCCCACAGGCTGACATTACGTTGAGCTTTCAGCTAACATTCATTATAATGTAAACATGTACTTTACCTAACGCCGTCAGCCGCTTGGTACGAAGTAGAAGAAAGAAACGTCGTGTGCCGCAGCTGTTTAGACGCCTTATACGGTCGTAAAGACTGTCGCCAGGCTGCAGCTATGCTTTTCTGGTGAATCCATAAAGCGCTAACAATCACCATCAAAATAAAATACTAATTCTAAAATTAATTATGAATTTTTTAGTGAAGTGTTAGCTCGTTTTGTAAAACTCCAAAACCCTGAAAGACAAATAAAAGAAACTATCACCACAAATAACTGAAGTTGCGCACTTGTTTTTTGTTTGTCTGCAGTTAAAAACAAAAAAGTAATTACATAACTTTAGCTATTGTTGGTGACAGTTACGAGATAGGTTTAAACACAGCTGCTTCTTCTTCTTTCTGAAACGTTTCTGCTTATGAAGGTCGTTTGCAGAGTCTCTTCCGAGCTTCTCTTTTCCCCCACAGTCTGTCATTTACCACCTCCTCCCATTGCAGTCCTCTTCGGTTCACATCATCCTTCATCTGGTCTCTTCATCTTTTTCGTGGTCTTCCAATTCGTCTTCGTCCGTATTAAGTCCAGTGCAGAGCTCTTCTCGGAAGTCTTTCTGGTTCGATTCTTTTAATGTGGCCAAACCATTTAAGTCTGTTACTCTCCATAGTTTGTTTTAGGGGCTTGATCTGCAGGGTATTTCGTATTGTTTCCGTATACTGTCCCTTCTCGTCTCACCCAGGATCCCTCATACAAAGCGCATCTCTGTTGCTTCTATTCTGTTCACACATTTCTTTGTCGAAGTCCAGAATTCTGATCCGTAAGTCAAAACTAGCAGATCATATGATTTGTATATCATAATCTTTGCTTTGATAAATATTTTCAATTCCTAATTATATCCAATACACAATAATAAGGTTTCCGATAATTTTCCATACTCTCCAAAATTTCTCCTTGGTGTTTCCTTTCTTGGCTAATTTACTTCCTAGATGTTTGAAAGCATCTGCTTCTTTAATCATTTTTCCGTTTCACGTTATATCCCACACAGCTGTGCTGTGTAATAGTCTTGTGATGGAGTCACCCAGGCTACGGTCGGTGGCTCGAATCCTGCCTCGAGCATGGACGTGTGTGATGTCCTTAGATTCGTTAGGTTTAATTAGTTCTAAGTCCTAGGGGACTGATGACCTCAGAAGTTAAGTCCCATAGTGCTCAGAGCCATTTGAGTCACCCGGTTGCGGAAGTGACATGTAATATACCTTTTGCCGCTGCTGATCCTGATTCGTTTTCCGGGTTCACATTGGACATTCGTGAATGTGTCAGCAGCTCTTTTGAGTCGATATTTCGATGGTGTGTCAACCTGCATCCTAATTCTGGGAATGGTAGCAAAATTAGCCGCTTTTTCAGTCTATTAGTAATAGACAAAGACAGTAGCCATTATGTAGTGCGGCGTCTTCAAATCCCGTGAAACAACGAAGTTAGAAAACGTAACGATTATCGGATTTCACGTGGAATCATCTATCTGTGAGTGGACTCTTGCTTGCGTTCCGTGCCTTAAGCCTCCACTAGAATGGACGGAACAACGAACTGTAACATCCAAAACTCGGATAGAGCTAGCGTACTGCCAATAGACTTCGAGAGCTAAGTCACCCTCGTTGAATAAAAAAATCCTAAAGTGAAAATCTTAGTCGTTTATGTAACCTGATATCGGTAATCAGTAATCAAATTTTGTTACAGTGCCTTTTCGCCACACTGTAACAATGTTAGATTGATCCACAGATGGCTCAGTGATGAGCCGAAACCGATAATCAGTAAAGCCAATTTGCGTCGGAGACGTATGATTTTTATCTACACATGTTTTACATCAACAGGTAGTGTATCTACCCAATGACAATGTCAAAGAATAACTTATTTAATGACGGTCGTTGTTTCAGAAAATGACGCAACGTAGGCCGAAAGTGAGACTAGGTGATCGACAGTCAGTAGTCCTTGTAGATAAATGCTACTGCCTTATACACGGTCCAGATACATTTATGTAGCCACCACCTCTGTTCGACGTTTAAGTGCAGTACACACTCAGAGGTAGCAGATGGCAGCACTAGCAGTGGAGGCAGTGTAAAGCTTGTCGGGAAGACACGGAAAATGTTGCAGTCGTTGTCCTAGTGTGGAAACGGAGCGAACTGTCTCACGTCCAAAGGGGCGCGATCGTTGGCTTTCGGGCCAAAGGTGGAAGCATTTCCGAAACGTCTAAGTTTGTGAACAATTCGCGCGCCGCGTATACCGTGCATTACAAAATAGCCCTATCCAAAACCGGCGCCTAGGCGACTGTGGTGCACCAAGGGCCACAGATGACAGGGATGAACGACGGCCGCGAAGACGTGTACGGCACAATAGACGTGCAAACTGCTAAGCAGCTGACCGCCCAGATGATCTGCGGTACCGCCAACACCGTCTCCTCTTCGCCCCAGAGAACTTTGCTGCGTATAGGCCTCCACAGCAGGCTCCTGGTTCATGCACCATGCTAATGCTGCTTATCGGCGACGAAAGCTGGAACTCGACGCCAATACAGCAACTGACCGTCCACTGAGTGGTGACAGGTGGCCTTTCCTGGCGAATGATGTTCTGTGCTGCATCGGACATACGGCCGTTGGCGTGTACGGGTGAAATATCTGAAAGCAAACACCGTGCGACAAGGGAGGGAGCGTTATGGTCTGGGGTACATTTTCGTGGCATTCTCTGAGTGATCTCGTCATTCTCGAAGGCACAAGAGATAAGTACTAGTAGGTGTCTCTCCTTAAGAGCCATGTGCTTTCCCACACACAGTTTGTTTCTCCTCGGCACGGTGACATCTGCCAGTAGCACAATGCAGTGTGTCACGCAGCTCGCAGTGAACGTGCGTGATGCAAAGAGCATCCCCTGGCCACCTAACTCCCCCTATTTAAACCCAACCGAGAATTTTTGGGATAGGGCTGTTGGCATCATGCATTCTCAACCGAGAAGTGCAGGTGGCCATGGCACCGGAGTTGGCATGCCTCCACATCGCACAATCTTAATGACTCTCCTCCTACACGTTCCGCAGCGGTCTGCGCTGCAAAAGATGATTATTCAAGCTTTTATCAACTGGTCACATTAATGTAACTGGACAGTGTAACAACATTCGCGTCGAGGAAAGGGTACTGGAACGACGCCGATGCGTCCACTGTTGTGACTGGGCGTAGATAAGTTGTGTCAGACGGGAAAACACAAGAGTGTCCTCACTGTTACGACGTTAAGGGAAATAGAACTAGTCTTAGGAGCGCGAACGTATTACATTGAAGCCCAAATAATATTTTGTCTCGAGATTTCAGTTGTTTCTAGCTGATGACAACGCACAGTATGGCACACACACAATGAAGCAGTCGATGCAGCTGTCTCAAGCTAGTGTGCTACACTGCCTGCCGATTTCAGAATTATAGGAGGAGTTATCTGATCAAACTCAATCCATTACGTAGTTGAGTTCCACAAAGAAAAGTCGTATCGGAAGTTGTACAGCGCGGGCACCTCGCACGCAAATTCGTTACATGAGATGCTACACGTCCTCAGAATACCCTCAATGAAATAAAATAAATTAGTGTTGTTCTTCGAGCATGTCTCGTACTGAAGGCATCTGAATCTATCTGTAAAAATGTCGCGGACTATAATGGACTGTAGTGAAATGTTACAGCGCATTGTCGTGAATTGCGGACAATTATCAACCTCAGTGCTCCCGTGATAAAACTGTGCACTCACCTTCTGCATGGTTGAGGTTCAAATTCCTGTACGGTGGTTCATACTCAGGTGTTTTTTGGTTCTCACATGAAGCACAACATAGGGACCGTTCCTTTAAAAAAGGCGCCGCCAATTTCTTTGTTTGTCTTTCGCTTGATCTCTGTTTATTACGACTTCGCCGTCTGCTGATTTGTTTAGATACCTCCATTCATCAACGTTTCCCGTGGTGTCTCTCTGATGTTTCTGTAATTCCCGTAAAATAGGACTGTGTGTTTTGGGGTTCCTATTACCCCATATTTGCAATTTTGTGTCTGACAGACTCAAGCGGTTTACGTGCGCATTGAGACTTCAAGGTGGCAGTGTGCTGCTCTGTATTCGATAACAAAGGTGAATGCCAATGGACTGGATACGGGCAGCGCCGAATAGAAAAACGCCTGCTGCGGGTGGACGGTCGGTGTGGGACCAGAGGCCTGCAGCTAAAGCAGCCGCAGGCGGCCGGGCAGAAGAGTGTGGACCGGCTGCTCAGCCTGTCGCACCCTCTCCGCGGTGGCGCCAGGTGCACCCGAAATACCCGGCTGGCGGGGCTGCGTTTGATGTGCCGCCTGCTGGCTGCTGGCTGAGCGCATTCATTGTCGTGTATTTCTGGAGGGCGCGCCATTAGCAGAGCGCGGCCCGCCCCGCCGCCAGACAAATCGGGCCATCAGTCCCTGCACTGCCGGCGCCCGGGCAGGCCATCTGGAGCCGGCGGCCCTGCAGCGGGGTCGCCGAGCAGCGGCTCCGACAGCCATCCGTCTACGTGCAAACGGCGGACAGTACCTGCGAGGGGCATTACATGCACAGTCCTGCTGTGCAATGGACTGCACTGGAATGCAACGTGACGTCAGCGTCACAGTTCAGATAAGCATCCACGGTTATTTAATGCGGTGATGGGAACGCGTTTAAACTATGAGATCATGTCATATTTGAAATCGGAGGATCGCTACGAAGCTACTGTTCAGGAGCCGGCCGGTGTGACCGAGCAGTTCTGGGCGCTTGTCTAGAACCGCTCGACCGCTACGGTTGCAGGTTCGAATCCTGCCTCGGGCATGGATGTGTGTGGTGTCCTTAGGTTAGTTACGTTTAAGTAGTACGAAGTTCTAGGGGACTGATGATCACAGATGTTAAGTCCCATAGTGCTCAGAGACATTTTAACCATACTGTTCAGGAAAACTAAAGTTGTGACGTACAAGGTTTTAGTTAGGCCCAGGGCTGACACACCGATCTGAAGCTTGGACACTAACGAATGTTGGTGGAAAGGCAGTATTACAGCTCCTATGTTGTTAAAAAGTGTGATGCGGTGCCCCTTCGGACATACATTGTGTCGTACTTCTTACCAAGACAGGTACAGCAATAACGTATTTACCAGCCATTAACGGACCTGCGACTTTCTATTAAAATGTCTCCCCAGTTACATGACGTGGACGAGTGCAACTAGCAGACACATGGACGACGACATATGAAAGTGTGGGTATGGCCGTGAGTCGTGCTCGGATAGCCGAATGGTTAAGGCGACCCTTGCGTAAGGAGGGAAATGCGAGTTTGGGTTCGTCTGGCACAAATTCTCATTGTCATCATAGCATTATACTGCCGAAGATTGCCCATATTCGCAATTGCGAATTCATTTCATGTATCAGATTTTTTGTAACAAAGTTTCCCTATTATTAAATTTATAAAAATATATATTCCATATATTAAAATAGGTATATAAAAGCACAAGCGCGTTGCGATGCAACGTTGTATCAAGGTTTCAAAGCATTCCATCAAAAAGTTCCGTTTCAAAGCATTCGGTCAAAAAGTTCCGGAGATTTGTGATTAGGCACATTTACAATTTCTATATAAGTACAAACATAGAAATTCGTTTCTTAAAAGTATTAAATCATCGAGAGTTCTTCAGGGTCTACATAATGTCCGGGAACACTTTCAATTATTTATTGCACAAGAACCAAACATTGTACAGATATAACACATATGTCATTTTCAAGAGAAACGCTGAAAGTTTTTTTTTTCATGTATACCGCCACAGCGTAATTTGGTGATGTGCCAATAGTCAGTGCTAGTCACAAACATATCGTGCTAAGGTGCGGAACGAGCTTTCTGTGTGTTGGAGTTCGACAAAAACGAGAGTGCTACAGCTGTTCAACGGATGTTTAGAACTGACTACGGTAAGAAGCTACCAACAAGGAAGGCCATTTCGTTGTGACGGGTTGCTCGTGTCCGGAAAAGAGAAGCGGACGTCCCAGTGTGAGTGAAGTGAATGTGGAGCGCGGACGAGAGACATTCATAAAGAGTCCAAAGAAATCGGTGCGGCACTCATGGTTCGCATATCGAATATTTGGAAAGAAAAAAACTTTCAGAGTTTCTCTTCAAAATGACATATGTATGATATCTCTACAATGTTTGATTCTTGTGCAATAAATAATTGGAAGTGTTCCCGGATTTTATGTACACCCTGAAGAACTCTCGATGATTTAAGATTTATATATACCAGATGGCGTTCCAAAAGGGGGAACTTTATAAAAGTGTGAATGTTAGTTTGTTTAAAATGGTTAAAGTTAGTGAAGACTACGTTGAAATTTTGACGTAACGTCCCACGTATTTTATTTACCTATTTTTTAAATATATGTAGTACAGAAATTTATATAACACACAATAATGAAACGATGTTATCAAACAGGAAACTTGTATTAATGGCAAATTGGTTTATGACTAGAATATTGCTGCAGTAGCTGTCATAGAGAGGGGACAAGAGGAGATTCACGGGGGGGAGGGAGGAAATGGTCATAGAAACTGGGAAGGAGGAAATGGAGAGAGGGGGGGGGCGGAGATGGACAGAGAAAGGGGGAAGGAAGTGATGGACTGAGAGACAGGTGAGGAGACGATCAACATAGAGAGAGGAGGAGAAGATGATGCACAGACATAGGGAGGAGGAGGAGCAGATGGACAAACAAAGGGGTTGGAGGGACATGGACAGAGACACGTGAGAGAAGAGATTAGGACGTATATCCAATTCCCATACATATTAGAAACGTGTGCTTTTTGTTTTCTTTCTTTTGAGCTCAGAATCGGAGGAGTTCGGCACTAATCAGGAAATAATGGAAAAATCATCTGCGGAAAGCAAAGGCCCATAAAGGTATGTCGTACCGCTAATCAAATGATGCTGTTGGCAACAAGTTAGCAATTCAAAGCAACGCTTGGTACCATCGTCAAAACTAAGTAGCGTGAGATGGATGTGCGGATATGAGAACGTAGTTTTTCACGGCGTCATTCTTTGATAAATGCGTGAGGGATTTCTTGCCGCGTCAGGTTTGTATGTGATCTCAAGCTTTCGTCGACTCCTTCTGTCGTCATCTTCTCGACTCCTTCTGTCGTCATCTTCTGAAGTTCCCAATGTGCCGTGTAATAGTTTATATTCAGGATGACCCAAAAGTCCAATACTTCACGGAATAATGTAGGAAGAGAGTTAGGAATGGACACACAAGCTTGAAATGACGTAGAGTTTTATTGAAACCAAAACCAAGTGAGGAAAATGAGCAACAGACGACGCTTGCTGTTTTCAAAAGCAATGACTAGCATACCAATTGATGTTTAAAACAGACGATGTTCTTTATAGCAAATGCGCACTTGTGGGCCGTCATTCATCACCAATGCCTTTAGTCGAGCGACAACGTTGTGAACAGCAATGTACAGCCTATCAGTAGGTATGGCAGGAAATTGCTGTCGGATGATGTCCTTTAGCATCCCTAAAGAGGTCGGACGATCGCAGTAGACTTGCGACTTCATCTAACTCAGACCAATAATTAAACGGATTGAGGTCAGGGGACCAGAGAAGGCAAGCGTGATGGAAGTGGCGCCTCTGCAATCAATCCTCACCAAACAATGTGCGCAAGATCTTTCACACATGTCGCAATATTGGGCGGAACGCCGTCCTGCATAAAAGTCATATTTTCCAGCAGGTAATTATCAACCGGGCTAGGGGTGATGCGATTCTGCAACATATCGGCATACCTCGTACTCTATCGACGTACCTCGCACCCGTTACGTCACGGAACTTCTTTGTGTGACCAAAGACAATGTCGACGCTGATGCCGTGAGACGGTGAGTTATCCACCTTATTCCTGTGTATCCTTCAGCCTCAAGGGCCCATTTTCATGGGTCACCCCATTTCATGCATTTCAATGACAGCAGCATTTCCTCTCGCGTTTGAAGTCAAATGCTATTCCCGTCGGCTATCTTATTTGTACGACCACTTTCTGAAGCTGTGTTACGTGGCTGCGAGTGATGCAACATTCCCCGTGCACACGGTGGACAGGGCGCGTTGATCTACCAACAAGGCGGAAAACTACATTCGTTGTGTTTCCATGGACACGTCCAAACTCAATACCTCCTATTCTGCCGTTTTATCACTTCTCTACTTTGACCCATGTTACTGCACTGATCCCATACATCCGACTGACACATACACGTCACTTCACTACCATGACATACGTCAGCAGTGGAAAATGACATGACCCCCTGTTACCATTTCTGCACCATGTATTGCGGTCCATGTCGACCATCGCGCAGAGGGTCACTAATAAACAACAGAAATTATGATACACCCTAAAGAGGAGGAGGAGGAAACGAAACGAAATAAAAGTTTACGGGTTGAAAGGGAATGTGTCAGATGTTTTTCACTGATTAAAGAACCGAGTCATATTTACAAAGAGTTCGGCAGTATGAGTCAGCCTATCAGTTGGACGTTGCGCCCCTGCTACCCTGGATACATGCACTGATTCGGTTTGGAAATGTGTCGTAAAGCCGTTGCTTCCTCTTACGCAACAAGCTGGCCAACAACTGTTGTAACTGATCCGTGATATCCTGGATACTTGCACTTTTCACACGTGTCCAATTGGAGACGGATCTGAGGATCTAGCGGGGCATGGGAGTACTTCAACAACACGCGGACAGTTCATAGAGACATGTGCCTTTTGTGGACAAGCGTTGTCCTGTTGTCCTGGCACCACGATACGTCGCATGAGGTGACACACACGGGGACGCAGAATGTCCGTGCCGCTCCGTTGCGCTGTCCGATTTCTCTCAAGCCGTGACCTGATTTCATACCCGATGCCGCCCCTCGCGTTGAAGGCGGCAGCAACGAACACCTCTGAGCCTCTCAAAAACATCGGGAGAATAGGATCTCCCCCCTAAGTCGCTGCCACACTCGCCGGCTGCCGTTTGTTTTAGATGTTAACGGCAGCCCCCGCAGGGACGGTTATTCTCCTTTCGGATGCTGCCAGGTTCTAACTAGCGGTGCAGGATGACACAGAATGTTGCATGGAGCCCGTCACGTGTTCTCGGATGACAGGCGCGGACGTGATGGGGTTGCAGTGTACTAGTTGGGTGCTGAGAGCGAAGGTCCTCCCTTGTGGTGGGTAGACGTGGCCAAATGGAACCGTGACGACGAGTGTGCCTCGCCTGACGTATCCACGCAGCGCAATATTGGGCCTCTGTCACTTACAAATGCCCCAAAGAATCTGGATATTGCACGATTCGACCAGCCAGCCGAATGCAGACCCACAATGAGACCTATTTCAAACTATGTCAGGAGTTGATAAAGCTGTCGCACCAGTTCCTGACCTCTCTTCTCATTCACAGTGATCAGTCGTCGCCTGACGCGCCTGTCATCCTGCCAGGCCTGGTAACAACACTAACGTACTCTTGTGGCCGTTTCTACTTGTCACCGAGAATTGCAAATCTACGATCACTTACACCCACGCCGATGATGTTCACTTATACGAAGTTAATCGTCATCTCACCACGTCCTCTGGGTGTTTCATTTTTAGGGTTTCGTACCTCAGTCGGTAAAAACGGAACCTTTATAGCACTATTTAGTTGTCCGTCTGTCTGTCTGTGTCTCCAACTGTCAAAAACACTTTTTCTCCGGAGTGAATGCACGTGTCAAGTTGAAATTTTTCTCACCTACCAAGGTCAACGGTCTCTTGGCGTTTTAAAAAAGTTGAAGTTGGATTAAGTCAGTACGATCAAAAAATATAGCCTTTTAGCTCACACATTTTCACACTCGCAAACTCACTCATCAATATATGTAGGGTACTTCCAGTTGGCCCAGGATCAGGAAATTTGCTAAGAAGGAAGATCTTACAGTATAAGAAAAGGAAAATTCCGAGTATTGTAACTCTGTAATTATTTCATGCTAAAAAAAAAGTTTTTGTCATATGTTATCCAACTGTCTGTCCGTCTGTCTGCTAAGAGCCCTTTATCTCAAGAACGGATAGACGTATCAAGTTGAAATTTATGTCACATACTAAGGTCAATACTCCTTGGGCGACGTCATAAATGCAACCAAAACATACGGCAATTTATGTCACATTTTTTTATACTCACAAACTCACATATCAAAACCTAAGGATACCTCCTGTTTGTCTAGAATCGTGAATTTGATAGGAAGCATGGTTTCACAGTACAAGCAAAATAAAAGAAAACGAAAAGTGTTAATCTGTAATTATATAACACCAAAAAATATTTCTCTTGTCATTTATTATCCAACTTGAAACTTAAACATTCTCGAAAGTCTTAGAATTTCCAGAACCGATATCTTGCTAGTATCAATTTCGATAACAGGCAGAAATCGTCCAGATTCTCGATTACTGGGCTGGATGCGCTATCTATATAAAGACACACCCTTTAAGAGGTTTCCAGTTCACCGAAGATTTATTATGCAACGATACATATGGAGTACATGAAATGGAAAATTTTGAAATTTGTGATAAGTTCCTATGGGACCAAACTGCTGAGGTCATCAGTCCCTAGGCTTGCACACTACGGAATCTAACTTAAACTATCTTACGCTAAGGGCAACACGCACACCCATGCCCGAGGGAGGACTCGAACCTGTGACGGGGGAAGCCGCGCGAACCGTGGCAAGGAGCCTAGGACCTTGCGGCTACATGAAATCTCATCAGGAGAAGCTGTTCTGAGAAACCACGTATCGACCCATGCTGTAATATTCATATTAATAAGTTGTGTAACCTCCATGGGCGAGTGACTCGAGCATCCAGTCAATCGTATAGACGGCCAATACTGTCCTGGGATACATTATGCCACGCCTGCTCGACCTGTTCACGTAGCTCTGTAAGAGTCACACAAGTCAATTCTCGTCCCATCAAATTCCACATGTGCTCGATTGGAGACATGTTCGGAGATCGTGCTGGCCAGTGAAGTTGCTGCACGTTTAGAGTTTCACGGGCAGCATGTTTGCGAGCATTATCCTATTGGAACAACACATCACCTTCCTGTTACAAGAACGGCAAAAGAAGGGTTCTAACAACATTATACACTTACCGAACGCTGATTAGCGTCCCCGCCAGAAACATCAAAGGTGAACGAGAGTTGCAGCTTATCGCACCCCAAACCATAAGACCTGGCGTGGGGCCAAGTCATGTCTTGAGACGAGTGCACTCGAGGAAGCAGCGCTCACTAGGTCTACGTCGTACTCGCAAACGACCGCCAGTTGCGTGCAGGTAGAATCTACTTTCATCGCGGAAGACTACGCCGTCAGAGGACATTCCAAGTGATCCTCCGGCGGCCGCAGTCGAGCTTTGCAAATCGATTCTGAGGCGTGAGTGGAAGACGGGTTAAAGTTTGGCGTGCCCACTGCCCCACTGTTAATAACCGATTCGTAACAGTTCGTGTTGACACATCTGGGCTCACAAGCCCTATTTATCTGTGCTATGGTACGCTCTAATGCTGGTGCCCTTACAATACGACGATCCTAGCGGGTGTCTGTGCTGCTGATACCAGTATCGTTGCACAGCTGACGTAGAACGTCCGACTCCTGTGGCAATTCTGCGAAAGAACCATCCCGCCAATCAGAAGACCACAATCTGGAACCTTCCGAACTCGCTCAGTTGGCTGTCAGAAGCACGAATGCATCTCCGCGGCACCATACCAAACTTTCTGCCTGTGATCCTCCACTATTAAAGGGTAGATACAGATGGCGCTCTGGTAGCCCTTCAACATGGATTTTCCCTTTCCGCGTCGCCACAACAATGAGAGCTACACGTGAGTGCCGTGGCCGACGCGCCAACACAACGCACCTGTTCGCCGCCTCGCAGCCCCTTGACAGCCTGACACGGCGCTCTCCGCATCTCCCCTGCGGCCGCCGCCCCCGCCGACACGCGCAACGCGAAAGCCGAGTCACTGGTACGGCCCGGTGACGTCAGCGGGCGAATTAGCACAGCGGCGCGGCTACGAACCCACGCACGTACGCAGCGCGGCGCCGCTTTGATTAGCAATGGCTGCGTGCGATTGACGGTTAACAATTCCAGGCGCGCTGCGAAACGGCGCTCGGCCTGGTTCCCACTGTAAAAGTCTCTCTCCTCGTACCCCACAGCCTGTGCACCACGAACCGTTTCGCGCTTCCAGTACCTTCATTTGCTTACAGCTTGCACGGGTAACTTTTTTTTTTATCGTCGACTAGCTCTGAACTGTATTCTTGTTGCATCGAAAACGTCCATTTACGTCTACCAACTGGAAACATCAGTGTTTATACGTACCTCTACATCCATGTGTTACGGGCTGACGGGAAGGGTATTTTGTATGCAGTACTACTGCCACTGAGCTTTACCCTATATCCTGCGTCCATCCTGATAGTGCACATAGGTCGGTCTTCATATTCTCGGCAGTTATATTCAGATTTATTGGTTTTTCAGTTAGGTACAACTGGAGGTCAACAGCGTACATGGGGCATTAGCAGCACGACAAAATTGATGGCACATCATTGATATGCCATGAAAAGAGTATAGGACCTCATACCGAACCCTGGTGGACCCCTGGTATCACCTGCCTGCTTTATGACTTCATGGTTCCGAGCATGACGCACTGTTGGCGCGACATCTGCTATGAGCGAAACCATTGCACCGCACATGGCGAGTAATTTAGGCTGCTAAGTTTGGCACGCTGTCAAAATCTTTGCTGGTTCCTAAGAATCACATGACAGTCGCCCCTTGTGCATCCTTGGCAAACTTATTGAGGTAGATATTGCGCTGCAGTGTTTACGAAAACCTGATTGGTGTTCGTCCAGCAAGTTGTAGTTTGCTAGTTTGTTAGCTGGTCATAGACTATATATTCTAAGGCCTTACATAGCGCAGGATTCTTCTGCCATCTGCCTTACGTGCTATTAGTTCTGCGTGTTCGTTCATGTTTCAGTTGCTTCGTACGCATACTCCCAGGTGTTTAATGGATGTGACTGCTTCCGGTGGTTGTTCTGCAATCGTGTAATGATACATAACAGGTGTTTCTGCCTGTTACATCTATTTAGGTTTAGGGCCACCTGCTAGCCTCTGCCCAAAGCGCCGATCTTCTACAGGTCTTTCGTACATTTCGTTACAATTTTCTGCCATTTCGATTTCATACGAAACAACATTCACGAACAGTCTCCTAGAGCTTCCGACGTCAACCGCCAGGTCTTCTGCTCTCCTTTCGCGCTTACTAAACGAACGAGCCACAGAAAGTGCTGCTCTTCTTTGTATCCTCTCTATTTCCGCTATCACTCCTATATGTTATGGGTGGCGAGCGGTACTCAAGTATCGATCAAACGAGTGTTTCGTAATCTGCTTCCATCGTGAATAGACTGCTCTTCCTGAGGATTCTTTCAGTCGCATTTCCTTCTATTATTTCAATTTCTTCTTTCTACTTACGCATACTCCCAGATACTTAACGGATGTTACTGATTCTAATAATTGTTCGATCATCAAGTAATCATACAGTAGCTCGTCTTTTTGCTTATTTATGCGTAATACGTTACATTTGTTTGAGCTGAGGCGTGGATCCCCTATAAGGCTATAGGTCTTCCTGCATTTCGGAAGGCTAGAAATTTCTAGCGTTGCAACTTTTCCGTATACTGTGTAACACCATCATCTTCAAGAAGCCTCTTGCAGTTTCCAACGCTATCCACTTGCTCAATAACATACGGGGCATAAACATAACTGTTTAAAATGTATCACGGTAGTGTAGGGGAAGTCGAGACGAATAGTTTGATGTAGGAAACTTCCGGTTTATCAAGCCAGGAGGGAACCTCAAATTGATATACAAAAGCCACATAAGCTACAGCGTGTGCGCGTTGCGTGAGATTTTCAATATCTTCTCGCTCTTATACGCCACCGGCTTAATCGTCTATTTCATTAAAACTATTAATTTAAACCTTGTCGTGAGTGTAATGAAAGAAAAGACATTTGTAAAGTTTTTCTTTTTGATGACGAAATACAGAGTCATTTATTCCTGAAAATTTGTGTCGGACCAGGACTGTAAACCGGACATCCTGCTTACCGCCATCGGTCACCTTACTCTTGGCCTGTCCGAGCACTCTCCACGGACTTATCGAAACTTCCATATGTTACGCACCTATCTATTTCTTCTCATCGATTACTAATTTATTTACGCCCACTCGCACGTCTTCTGATTTCCGTGGTGACGAACTACATTTTCAGCTGTTGAAATTTATTCCTGGAATTCAACTTACTGTAATAGAAGCAGATAAGTGTGTGGCAAATGGAAGTTTGGGCCGGCTGACCGTTTGCTATAAATGGGAAATCCACGTTCGAGTACGGTTCCAGTATAAATTTTCATACATAGCTTTGTGTAGTATAGCAGTGAAGTTGAATTTCAGGAATAAATTTGAACTTTTGTAAACATTATCCCAAAACTAATTATGTATACAGTTGCATCTAAACTTAAACATTACAAACACAATAGTTTCATAGTAAGAAGGCCACACAAACAAAACGATTTAATTGATAATTTTATGCTGTTAAAATTCACAATGTTTTGAGTTAAAATTTACACAAAGGCCAATGATACATTTTGTAAGTGCGAGAACTAGAGTTTTTTAATAGTCAAGAACGGTTTTAGCGAGAATTTCGAGGGGCGCACTGTCACTCTGGTGGCTTTTTTTAGACCAGTTTCAGGCTGTTTCCAGGCTTGATAGACCATAAGAGTTCTGTATCAGTTTGTTCTTCTCGATTTGCCCTCCACCACTTTGGTTCGTTGTAATCAGTTATGGTTTACATCCTGTATGCTGTAAAAAGTAAGACACTCCCTTATTGTACTTCTGGACTTAATTTCACGATTCAAGACTTCTCCATTTAGAATGCCATGCTGTGTTTTATTTGCTAGTAACTCTTCACTCCAGTCACAAAGCTGGGGTGGCATTCCATGCGCTCGTATTTTTTTTTTTTTTTTATTCGGCAACAGTGCAGAACTGTATTCAGTGCCTCCTGGAAGTTAGTGAATACGGTTGGTTATAACATAACATTTAGTGAATACGGCATCAGCATGGTATCGACTGCCTGTTGAGTCTCGTCAACCACTAGGGCGAGTTCTTTGATTCTGACCATCGCTCTCAAGCAACATGTTAAGCCAATAAGCTCACCATGAAATTAATTTGAAGACAAACGCTGAGGATGTATATTGCTATTGGGCTGAAAAGAAGGAGTGTAAATTTGAATCTGATGATAACTATGTCTTTGTATTAATCCCTGATGTCTTACGAATAGTGTACATGAACCATTCTTTGATATCGGCATTGCTTGCCAATAGAAGCAGCTGTATAAATGATACCTTCCACTCATAGTGGATGATGTAACTTTGTGAGACATTCAGAATTAAATTTCTTATATAAATCTGGTTTACTGGATGGAGATGTGAACAACTCAACACCCAAATAAGAGTCCATTGTCTTACCACTGTGCCATCTAGCTCAGCAGCCACTTTGGAACCAATGGCCCCTTCCCCTTGGTACGTCCTCGTAGATATAATGCTAGTTTTATTCGACTTTTTGTGTTTCTGAAAATAGACTTAAAAGTGATTTCAATCGACGGACGTGATCGATTTTGACGGGAGGAGAACGTTTTCAGCTGCACTTCACTTTGTGACTGACAGGTGGTAGTGGTGAGGAGCAGACTTGTCGCCTCGTACGCAGTATACTGCGTGCTCATGCGATCGATAGCTGCGCGCGCACCAAAAAAGAAACAAGTCTACTTACCGACTGTTATGAGGCCATTGGTGGCGGCTGCTGCTGGTGTAGGGACGGCGATGCCTGCGATTTCCTTCTCGCCGGCAAAGCAAACTGTTCGTGTAACCACAGCGTTACCTCTGTGGCCGTAAAAGTCCGCATCCAGTTGCTTCTTAAACGAAACGCTGCTTCTCCTCCTTTTCCAATATTACCGTAGTCTACCAACATATTTGCTCCAGGAATTTCGACACTGTTACGCAGTTTGTGTAATTTAGCAACAAAAATACGTCATGTTCTAATCCTTTTAATGATACTTGCGTGCTTAGGCAACGCTTCTAAACTGTTGATGTTACTCTGAAATTTGTGTGTGTGTGTGTGTGTGTGTGTGTGTGTGTAGCGCTTACGGGCACTCAACGCCGAAGTTATCAGCGTCCAGCATTAAATGTATTTTCCTTTGGGATTAACCAGAGCTACAGGAAGATTCTCAGATTCTCCACTGCATTTTATTACATTGATGAAGTGCTGAACCATAGGAATAATGATTTATATAGAGAAGAATAACAGAATTGCTTACAAAAAAAGTTTGAATGTGTGTTTGAACTCACAACAATACCATTTCCGGTCCGTTGCTTTGCACTTGTGCTAAGGTGTCACACAGATAATTACTTTAAATTTAATTTTGTAATAGTACACTGTAACTACAATACCAACTTAGATTTCGGGTGTGTTTGATCTGATAAACTGCATAAGAAACACGAAACACATAAAGTTAATTAGCATAGTGCACAGGGACAACTTCCATTGTCGCGCACAGTGATTTCTTCCCCCCCCCCCCCCCTCCCTCACACAAAAAAAAACGTTGACAAGCTTTATGGACAGGTTCCTTACACCAAAATAAGAAAAAAATGTCTAGTAAACGTGGGCTCCAAAATGCACGCCTTAAGAGCTATGAGTACTTGTTCAGTAAAAGAATGTGTTTCGCAATAGGGAAGATAAACAAGTGCTCATGGCTCTTATAAAGTAAGGATTTAAGACTCCATGTTTACTGGACTTTTTTCTTGGTCTGGTCCACATTACCTCCTCGCAAAATACAGAAAACAAAGTCCTTCCAGTAGAGGAGATCTGTTTCACAGTATCGAAAAATGAACAAATGCTCATAGCCCTTTCTTTATATTTTGTTTTTGAGTCATTAGTCTTCTGACTGGTCTGATGCGACCAGGCACGAGTTCCTCTTGTTCGTTCTTGTTTTGGTGTTACGAAACTGTCATAAAGCTTGTCGGTGGCTTTTGACACACCCAGTATATTAGCTATTTTAAAATGTTCAGGGATATACAGGGTGTTAAAAAAAAAGTGTCGAATACTTTTAGAGATGGTAGTACATCGTCGAAACAAGAAAAATAAGTCGAATAAACATGGCTCCGGAAACACACACTTTCCGAGATAAACAAGTGTTTACAGGAAGGGCTGCGCGGCGCTTGGTTGCGGATATTAGCACAGCCGTTGCACTGGTGCTCCGTCAAATGTGTCGGCAGGGTATTATGATATCTTACTCACAGTACTCTGCCTACCATTAGGTGGTCTGCAGTGAGGTGTGTGGTTCGAGTCGTGTTGCAGGCTACGTTAGTTTGCGTCGCGTTTGTTTGCCTTATTGTGCAGTACTGTCAACCCTGGGTACGTATCACGGTGTTTTCCCTTCTTCCAAATGCGGATTCTCTTATGTATTTACTAGTAACTCGCTGCTTGTACGTACAAATGGTGTAGTCCATTTGCATTTTCTCCCTTCCACCACTTGTTAGCAATGGAAGCCTACTACTCGACAAGAGAAATTGCGGATATTCTGCTGTGGTTTAGCAAACGGACGTAGCCTGCGAGCCCGTGCCCTGTACACCGAAAATATCCACAGCGCAGAGTGCCCCCTTATAAGCTGTTCGGAAGACTTTTCCAGGTCTGAGGGACACAGGTATGCATGAACCTCTGAAGAGTGGAAGGCCACACACAGTCCGCACGCCTGACATGGAGGAGCGCGTGCTGCGTTGGGTGAAAGAAACAGAAACCCCTGGGACCAGAGGGTGACGATTAGGAGCAGCAGAGAGCGTTCCTCACAGTGTCTTATCTGGGAGGGGGG
This sequence comes from Schistocerca gregaria, assembly GCF_023897955.1. Taxonomy (NCBI): domain Eukaryota; kingdom Metazoa; phylum Arthropoda; class Insecta; order Orthoptera; family Acrididae; genus Schistocerca; species Schistocerca gregaria. The sequence continues at coordinate 580,379,971 of NC_064922.1, forward strand.
GGGGGGGGGGGGCGGGGTTCTTCATGAACAATTTCTTTACCCATGACATCTGCAGCGTGTTCAGCCCTTATGGCTAAAGGATCATCATGGCAGACTGCGGTTCTGTCAGTGTGCCGCAGATCCATTGGCACCTCCAAGATTTGAGGTATGGTTCACAAGAGACGGTGTCGTGAATTTCGATAACTAGCACGCATGGGCAGACGTAAATCCCTAAGCAGTTCAGCAAAGAGGGCACCTACACCGATTCTCATAAGAAAATGGTTCAAATGGCTCTGAGCACTATGGGACTTAACGTCCGTGGTCATCAGTCCCCTTGAACTTAGACCTACTTAAACCTAACTAACATAAGGAGATCACACACACATCCATGCCCCAGGTAGGATTCGAACCTGCGACCGTAGCAGTCGCGGGGTTCCGGACTGAAGCGCCTAGGACCGCTCGGCCACCGCGGCCGGCAATCAGCATAAGCTCAGGCGTACTTGGCGATGGATTAACAAGGCCATACGTGCTATCACGAAGGTTAACTGGGGCGCATTATCTGGACTTTTTCACTATTGTATTGGCTACCTTGATGGAGTCTGTGGCATTGCAGCAACAAATACAAATGTGGTACACGCGCGATGGCGCACCAGCGAAATTTTGTCGCAGTGTTCGCGAACATCTGATGCAGACATTTCAGGCTCACACTTTGGCCTGCGCGTTCCCCAGACCTCAATCCCCTAGACTTTTGGTTATGGAGGCACTTGAAAGAAGTGATCTCCGACACGCCAGTCAGCGATGTGCGGAAGCTGGAGGGTCACGTCTTCAGTGTGTGCCAGCAGATACAACAATAACCGGGTATATTTCAAAGGGTGCGTCATTCCTTACGCCAGAGGACAGAGGCGTGCATTGCTATGAATGGACGCTCCTGCAAAGACGTGTTTATCTCAGAATGTATGCACTTCCGAACCCTTGTTTATTGGACTTATTTTTCTTGTTTAGATGAGCACTATCACCTTTCAAAGTATTTGACCCGTTTTCTTGGACACCTTGTATATAAATTATATTTACTCGACATTGTAATGTGATATGGTCCTCCTTCCACCCTTAAAAACAATCTCGTTGTGACGATTGTATTTCATGTGTAGTAACATATAACCGAGCAGAGAGGCCGCGCGGTTAAGGCGCCGTGTCACGGATTGCGCGGTCGCTCCCGCCGAAGGTTCGAGTCTTCCGTCGGGCATGGGTGTGTGTGTGTTGTTCTTAGCATTAGTTAGTCTAAGTAAGTATAGGGACCGATGACTTCAGCAGTTTGTTCCCTTAGGAATTCACACACATTTGTACATTTTTGAATATAAAATACACTCCTGGAAATTGAAATAAGAACACCGTGAATTCATTGTCCCAGGAAGGGGGAACTTTATTGACACATTCCTGGGGTCAGATACATCACATGATCACACTGACAGAACCACAGGCACATAGACACAGGCAACAGAGCATGCACAATGTCGGCACTAGTACAGTGTATATCCACCTTTCGCAGCAATGCAGGCTGCTATTCTCCCATGGAGACGATCGTAGAGATGCTGGATGCAGTCCTGTGGAACGGCTTGCCATGCCATTTCCACCTGGCGCCTCAGTTGGACCAGCGTTCGTGCTGGACGTGCAGACCGCGTGAGACGACGCTTCATCCAGTCCCAAACATGCTCAATGGGGGACAGATCCGGAGATCTTGCTGGCCAGGGTAGTTGACTTACACCTTGTAGAGCACATTGGGTGGCACGGGATACATGCGGACGTCCATTGTCCTGTTGGAACAGCAAGTTCCCTTGCCGGTCTAGGAATGGTAGAACGATGGGTTCGATGACGGTTTGGATGTACCGTGCACTATTCAGTGACCCCTCGACGATCACCAGAGGTGTACGGCCAGTGTAGGAGATCGCTCCCCACACCATGATGCCGGGTGTTGGCCCTGTGTGCCTCGGTCGTATGCAGTCCTGATTGTGGCGCTCACCTGCACGGCGCCAAACACGCATACGACCATCGTTGGCACCAAGGCAGAAGCGACTCTCATCGCTGAAGACGACACGTCTCCATTCGTCCCTCCATTCACGCCTGTCGCGACACCACTGGAGGCGGGCTGCACGATGTTGGGGCGTGAGCGGAAGACGGCCTAACGGTGTGCGGGACCGTAGCCCAGCTTGATGGAGACGGTTGCGAATGGTCCTCGCCGATACCCCAGGAGTAACAGTGTCCCTAATTTGCTGGGAAGTGGCGGTGCGGTCCCCTACGGCACTGCGTAGGATCCTACGGTCTTGGCGTGCATCCGTGCGTCGCTGCGGTCCGGTCCCAGGTCGACGGGCACGTGCACCTTCCGCCGACCACTGGCGACAACATCGATGTACTGTGGAGATCTCACGCCCCACGTGTTGAGCAACTCGGCGGTACGTCCACCCGGCCTCCCGCATGCCCACTATACGCCCTCGCTCAAAGTCCGTCAACTGCACATACGGTTCACGTCCACGCTGTCGCGGCATGCTACCAGTGTTAAAGACTGCGATGGAGCTCCGTATGCCACGGCAAACTGGTTGACACTGACGGCGGCGGTGCACAAATGCTGCGCAGCTAGCGCCATTCGACGGCCAACACCGCGGTTCCTGGTGTGTCCGCTGTGCCGTGCGTGTGATCATTGCTTGTACAGCCCTTAACTAGGAGCGCTGAAAGCAAGCTACTATGTGAAGCTATAAGATGTGAAGGAATCGAATTTTTTAACCAAATAATTTATGATTACTCGATACACATTGTGAATCTGGCATTATTCTTATCATTGTTTTTGTGCAGTTTCCACAAGTACTGACTTGGGCAGCAGATACAGTTCTGCGTGATTTGCATAAAAATATTTTTGTAGCGGAGCAACATCGTCACGGCGTGTTTGGCTCTGATTCCCCTCCTCTCTCCTTTCCTGTGCGGCCTGACCCCGCCTCAACCCCCGTATGCCGTGTCACCTAGCAAGGCCTACGCCCGCAGAAGTGGCAACACGGCGAGCATGTGGAGCCCGAGAAACATCTGTGATTGGCTGGCGTCAGGCCGCTTACGACTCGACTCCCTGAAACGTCAATCACGCAGCAGTTTTAATCGGGCTGTAGGAGCCGTGTGCACATTCTCTGCAGTCCCCAGCAGACGGACGCTTAAATGCGCGATGTAATGTTACAGCCAGTGTAAAGACACGCGAACCCGAGGTATTAGTGAGCACTTGACCACGTTGTTATTGGCAGGCTGATGGGCGGCGGCAAATGTAAACAGCAGGGGTGTGGTGCGGCGTGTGGTGGGAGCGGATTTAACGGGTCAGCTGCGGCGCCTTTTTCAGCCGGCCGGGATGTTTGTGGTGGCTGGCATTAGGCGCCCCGCGAATTACAGCAGGGGCCAGCAGTCAGCGGCCGCTGCGCCGCTAAAAGGCCACGGCGCTCCCCTGCCGACGCCCCGGCACTTTATACCCAGGTGACTCTCGCCTTTTCTGGTACCTGACACTTCGCGGCGTGAAACTAGGGAAGGCGGTTATCGCTGAAACAACCGGTTCTCGGTTATATCGTTTTGTGTTTTCAACGCCAATTAAACCCGACTATTGAAACCGCTCAGAATAACCTGTTTCTTAAATAACCCATTTTTCGGTTTTCTTTGTTCCTATTATGTCCTGTATTAAACATATAAATCGAACGAAGATTGAAAAATCTGTATTCCCTCAGTTTTAAGATACATAGAATCAAAATATTAAATTAAAAGGCTAATAAAAGAAAACTTAGTCCGTTCAGCGTTCCCATCTTTCCTCGGAAAGTGATAAGTGGCTTGACTATTACAAGAGAGCACCAGAATTCTCCTGTTCATTCTAATTTTTTGAAAATCTGCTCAAAAATCGTGTTGTAATCGGGGATCATACCACTATTTGGACATTACCAATAGTAAGTGCTGAAGAGTGAGAAACCTCAGTAGGTTGAAGGACTCTAGTTTTCGTGTTAAATTGTTCTTTTCAAGGGCTACAAGCATTTAAAGCATGTTGTGTAGATACAAGCAGCGTATCAGCTGCTTTCAATTTTTACGGTAAACTATGAACGAACTGTTAACTTTTAAGTTTTCTCATTTTAAGTTTGCCACAAGTTTGTTGTGGCTCCTGCCGTTTTTTATCCGTTAAAGCAAATGGAGCACTGTACTTGACTGATACCGCACCAGACTAGGGGTATGTGCGACGACGACGGTGAGGCGCTACCAAACCTTAACTAAGACCCCAGCTATGTCAATGAGCACCAGCACCAGTACACAAAACGTAACGGCACTCAGCCAAAACAAATGCTGAAAGATCTGGACACCATCTGGACCTAGAGTGTACCACTCACAATATGGATTTGAAAAGAATACTCTCAAACACGTCACACTTAAACAACATCAGTCAGCGGCGAACATTAATGCGAAAGCTGACAACTGTTTGCATATCAGACTGTACACTGAGATGACAAAACCCACGGGACAGCTCCTAATATCGTGTCGGACCTGCTTTTGCCCGGCGGAGCGCAGCAACTCGACCTGACAGATCTCAGCAAGTCGTTGAAACCACCTTCAGAAATATCGAGCCGTGCTGCCTCTATAGCCGTCCAAAATTGCGCAAGTGCTATCGGTGACCTTTCGATTATGTCCATTCCTGTTCGATGGGATTCATGTCGGCCGATCTCGGTGGTCAAATCATTCGCTCGAAACGTCCAGAATGTTCTTCAAGCCTATTGTGAACAATTATGGCCCGTTGACATGACGCAGTGTCATCCATGAAAACTTCTTCGTTGTTTGGGAACATGAAGTCAGTGAATGGCTGCAAATGTTCTCCAAGTAGCCGAACGTAACCATTTCCCATCAATTATCGCTTCCGCTGGACTAGAGGACCCAATCTATTCCATTTAAACGCAGCCCACACCATTATCGAGCCACCATCATCTTGCACAGTGCCTTGTTGACAAGTTCGGTTCATGGCTTCGGTGGGATCTGCATCCACACTCAAACCCTTTCATAACTTCTTACCAACGGAAATCCAGACCCGTCTGACCAGGTCACGGTTTTCCAGTGCAGTCAACAGCCCAGGAAAGTCGCTGTAGGCCATGTCTTGCTGTCAGCAAAGGATTCGCATAGATCGTCTGCTGCCATAGTCCATTAACGGCAAATTTCGCCGCACGCTCGTGTACGTCGCACACTAATTTCTGCGGTTATTTCACCAGTGTTCCATGTCTGTTACCACTGAAAACTCTACTGAAACGCCGCTGCTCTCAACCCATTAGTGAAGACCGTCGGCGACTGCGTTTTTGTTGGTGAGAAGGTAATGGCTGAAATTTGGTATTCTCGCCACACTCTTGACACTGCGAGTCTCGGAATATTGAATTCTCTAACGATTTCCGAAATGGAATGTCCCATGCGTCTACCACCAACTACCAATCCGTGTTCAAAGTCTGTTAATTCCCGTCGTTTTGACACGAATAACCTGACTACAAACGACAGCTCCGGCAGTTCACTGCCGTTTTATACCTTGTGTACGCGATACTACCGCCACCTTTATATGTGCGTGTGGCTTTTACTTGACTTTTGGCACCCCAGTGTAATGCCCATCCTTTATTCGTTTCTAATGTCCTTCCCTTGCCACATTTGCAGATGCATCTGTCGTCTTTTAATTAAAACTATTGAAGCGCGCACACACGCTGGTAATCTCGACGATGAATTAGAGGGGCCGGTAAGATAACACCTTCCTATCAATACGCGAAACTCCACTTCACATGCAGATGACCCTTCAAACATATACTGTAAGTGCTGCCGCCGTTCTTCCGCCCCAGGTAACACTGTGCCAACCTCCCACATGCTAACACCTGCCCCCCCCCCCCCCAACCCCATCTTTGCCACAATACTCACTAGCTCTTGCATTCACTGGATGTGACATCTTTGAATAATGATAGCAGACCGGCTCAGATCGCATATTAAAATAACACCACCCACTGCAGTGCTTGAAGAAAAACGAAATATTATCTTATGCTCTTATTACTTGGTGAGTTCATTACTGTGGCTAACTGTGGGAAATAGAACACACCGCATCATTCTTACCAGGGAGATAGCGTCAGGCTTTAATAACTACGAACGGGAGTTCACCGTTCACAATATACAGGGTGACTCAGAGGCACGTCCGGGGTTTCGGAAGACGACGGCTCGCCACCTACAAAACACGCGGAGAGTACACAAAAATTAGGTGGACAGAGCGAGCATCTCTCCAAGTATTTAACTCACGCTGCAGGTACTCAAAAAGGGAATTTGTGATGCGCCCAACGTCTGTAGGACAGCATGCGCGCAGTTCATTGAAGTCGCTCCTGCTACAGCAGCAGCCCTCTATCTGTTGACTAGGTTGTCTATCTGCCGGGGCAGCTAATTCGATGCGCTAAAACGGAACAGACGAGGCACTAGCTCTGACACGCCTGCCTCTAGTGGTGCGCTCTGCAACTACGCCTCGGGGTGTATTATGAATCGTAACTTGGAAAGATGCTGTATCAATTGACATTTGTCATCACTCTCTTTGTGTTGTGGTTTCCGTGCAGTCGTCTTCCGAAAACCCCGAGGTACCTGTGAATAATTTTGGACAAGGTGTTTCAGGGGGAAGTGTAATTATTCTAGCAGGTAGTACTACAGACTAATCCGAACAAAACACTCCACATAACATGTTTCTCATTTTTATTCGTTCCAAACCTGCAGCTGGTTACAGAAATAAGTTTTCACTTCGCGTCTGGGTACTCCAGTTGCTATGAGTTTGTGAATTGTCAATTTTATTTTGAAGTTGAAATTTTGAAGTTGTGTTTCAGTTTAATTTTTCATTTGTGTAGTCTGCGAAGAGAAAGTAAATACAAGTGATGAACTGAAACGTAAGTTGCCTCTCAGGTCATGCGAAACAACGCTACTAGCTATACTGTTGTAACTTATCGTTATGCTCTTACTCAAAAATATGCACGTCCTTTCTTTATTTTTGAGGCCAATCTGATAATGGCCATAATGATTGAATTCAATAACTAAATTAAATAAAGAAATTCAAAGACTTAGTTTTGCGAATTCTTACACATTGGATCGTTGCAATAGTCAAGAACACCATGTTACACCTTATCAATAACAGAATTGTTACGAAAAATCTACATCAATATTTAATAACAGTACACAAATTTTCATTGAAAGACGTTATTTTCCATTAGGCTGTTGTGTCAAATTATTACGTTGTACTGCAATAGTGGTCGGTTTTGAGCTCTATTTCATTTTCGTGTGATAAACATCGAAACAGTGTAGTAGTACTAAATAAAGTACTCATTATGACATTGGAAACGAAGTTTTCCTCTGAATTTGTCGAGACTATGGTGGTTACACAGAATAAATCGGTGTAATTATTATTAAAGCTTCCTTCCTTGCGCCGTCTTGCACCTGGTGCCATTCCTGCATACTTCTCACTTCTGTTTCTTTATAGTCACAATTTTCATTTTAAGCGAGTCACAATTTTTTCTTTTGCACTTACGTCTCTACAGATAACTCCAGTTCTGTGCTAAGTAATCTGTGTCCGTTCCGTTACTCAGCTGTTCTGAGTCTTCCTTAGTTTAATGCAAAAATACTATGTTGTCAGTAAAATTTCAAAACTTATGCTTGTTAAAAACATGAACTGATCTTCCCCGTGCGTAAGTATCTCTGCACTGCAGTTTCCTTTCGCTTCCTCCTGTATGTTGTATACGCCTGCGGTAACCAAGAGTGGTGATTAACCAAACTCCTGCCGAACACGCTTTCTGTACAGAACTTCCTTTACTCCCGTTTGGTGGATCACTCCACACAGCTAACCGAGCACTGGACATGCATTTGTCGGTACAAGGTATTTTTATTGCCGAGAGCTCGTATTGATTTTAGTTGCCCATTAGTTGGAGATCTTTTGAAACACTCAATTACTCTCGAGCGCCCTGCTCCCTCAGTGGGAGAAAAAAGTGAAGTTCGAGATGGCTTTAGCTGTCGTTCCCTGACCCGGCTCTGTCCAAACGTCTCCTTGCTCCCCTTCATGGGACCCAAATGAATAGCGCTCGACTAATTTCCCCAGGGAAGTTTAAATGGCGACCAGACCGTATAGTCTACGTTACGCATGCCGTTACGCCATGGGCTAAGAGCCGGTGTGACGTGGCAGGAGCCAACTGCGGAGTGGCCATTCCGTAACAGCGGTTGTGCACTGGGACTCATTTCTAGCCGATGACAAGGAACAGAATAATTGCGACGTGCCAGTTAATTTGAGACTTGTCTACGTTATTTTTCAACCTTCACGTTAGTGAAGAAATGAATCCGTAATTCAGATTAGCCAAGTCTTTGGCATAACGATGTTTATGTAAAGTGAAATGAGCAATCAGTCGAAGCACTTGGTGAGAGTGTGTAGCTGGGTGCACTGGGGTACGAATTCCAGATCCATGTGTAATCCACACACTATCGACACTACGACAGTCTACCTATGTTTCCAAAACCATTAATTGTGAATCGTCAAAAACCACTTTTCAGAAGTCTGACAGTTTAACATGCGGAGTCGATAGTACCGCGTGTTAATAAATATGTGGATTCATACTTGACAACTAGAGAGACCATCATTCTACCGAGCACACCACACACCTTACGTTTTTACATAATTTTTCAAAGCCCACTGTCAGTTTTTCTGAAGTAATGAGAAACACACCACCTAAGACTGCTTCTTCATCTACACGGGAACCACAGAGCATTGCAATTGTTCAATGAATCTGTACTCCGGTAACTGTTTGTGAGGATAGAGTTGTGTACAGACATGAGCGCGCGTTGGAAACATTGTTAGCTTGATGAGTGCTATTCAACAGTGAGAGAAATACAGGGTGTAACAAAAATGTACCGCACAAATTACAGGACACATTCTTCACACGCAGACGAAGAAATTATGTTACGTGAACAAGGGTCTGGAAACGCTTTGTTTCCTTGGTTCAGCTCATTTTCTCCAACTCATTAAACATGGGAAACACACAAGAACAGAAGGTTTGAATCATGGGGATCATGCTCTCTAGGTGACGTATGGTTACGTTGTATACAGCTTGTGTTCCTGTTGGCACGACACGTACGTCATTGTTTGTTTACAGACAAAATCAACTGTTCCAGCGATCAGTACGACCGTTGGAAACAAATGGTTACTACGTACTGTTAATCACAGACTTGGCTCGGGTAGTGTCAGTGTACACAAAGGCAGAGATGGCAGATGCCTATTTGATGTATGGATTAGCTAACGGCAGTGGCGCTCGCGCTCAACGTTTGTACCGGTAGAGATTTCCAGGACGAATGCTCCCCGACAGGAAAGCGTTTGAAGCCATTGATCGTCGTCTTAGGGAACATGGGCCATGTAAGCATTATACCCGCCATCGGGGCGAGCTTATAAGGACAGCGACACCGCAATAGGAGGCGGCAATTCTTGATGTAGTTGACGACGACCCTGGTGTCAGGACAAGACATGTAGCAGCAACACTGAATGTTGACCACATGACTGCTGAGTGTTACTCGAGGACCAGCTGTATCCGTACCATTTACACCGTGTGCAGGTACTATCAGCGGTTGATTTTCCTGCATAGGTACTCTTCTGCTAATGGTTTATTCAACAAGGTGTCAACCCTTATTTTAGTGAAACGGTGTTGTTCACTGAAGATGCGTCGTTTCAACGAGATCGTATTGTAAATTTCCACAATTTTAATGTATGGCCAGACGTCAATCCTCAAGCAACTGTTGAAGCACGTTACCAACAAAGACGTTCTGTCAATGTTTGGGCCGGCGTTGTTGGTAACTGTTTGGTTGGGCCTCACTTTCTTCCACCCAGGCTCTACCATCAACGTTATCATGATTTCATAGAGAATATTCTGCCTCATCTGTTAGCAGATGTGCCTTTATCTGTGTGACAAAACAGATATTTCATGCGCGATGGAACACGACCTCATTTTAATTTTGATGTCCGTCGGCTTATAAATAACAGATTCGGTGACATTTTGATAGATACAGATGGACCAAATGCCTGGCCTCCACACTCTCCGGACCTAAACTCACTGGACTTTTATTTGTGGGGGTATTTGAAAGCGTTTGTGTATGAAGCCTCAGTACAAAATGTTCAGAGTCTCCGTACCCGTATTATGGAAGGCTGCGAACCCATACGCAGTAGTTCAGGGGTACATCAGTGCTTCCGTGATTCACCACGACAGGTTGATGCACGCATCAGTGGCCACAGAGGGCACATTGAACATCTCCTGTGTGAAAGAATTGCATATGGCATGCTGTTGCGTTTTTTTTTTTTTTTTTTCGTGTGTGTTTCTCGTGATTAATGAGTTGGAGAAAATGAGCAGTAACATGGAAATAAAGCGTTTTCAGACGCATGTTCATATAATATAATTTCTTCGTCTACGTGTGACGGACGAGTCCTGCAATTTGTGCCGTACGTTTTTGTTTGATCCTGTATAAGGAATACAAACAAAATGATACACGTACCTCCACATAAATTGAGACTTGCTATGAACCAATATTGGTGTATTACGATTCTTTTTTGTATTAGATAAAGGAACACAACTGATTCTTTCCAAACATGGAATTTCGCGAGCCTTTCACTCCTTTGGTTATGCAGTGGATCTATGTCGATATAAATACTTCGCAAATAACTTTAGAGAACATTGCTAAAGGTACTTCATACTTTATACAGCGCCATAACAAAGTGTGGCTTGCACTTTAATTGTATACCGGCTTCAAAGCCCAATCTGTCGCAAATATGTTGATCAAGGGAGCTTCTTCCACACAATTCCGCAAGATTTAATTTGCGTAAGCAACCCTCCGCTGTCTGAAGTTTTTTTCTCTCAGTTTTTAAAACTGCTTTTTCCTAAATATCTTTTCTGTGTTTGTAAAATGCAATATCAAGCGATAACGAAGAATTTATGAAAAACAATGTGTTGTGTCGGACACTATGGCAGTCGCCTCTGACATAAACAAGGAAGGAGAGACATAGCGATGGCAGGAATTCGGAAATGCTCCGTACATAACACTTGCAGATTAATCGAACAATTTATTTCTAAAATTGAAAGAAACATAACTTCTCCTTATGAGGTGGCTTGAATATTCTTCCTGTGCCTCCTACTTGTAATCACTTTTAAACGCTGTTACTACTCGCGGAACGCGGGCTAAGTACCGTTCTCCTGTTAGTCAGTACTGATCCTCTCGAAGTCTGCCACTCAACTGCCCCCCACCAGCGATGGGCGGTTGGTTAAGTCAGTGTTGACAGGCGACGTTGAACTCTTTGTCTTCTTGCACGCGTGGAGCTGCCTGCTCTTTCCACTGAAGCGCGTGCCAGCCCCTTCTTGATTCCGCTGTGCTGGTCGGGATGTAATCGATGGCTTAGGACTGCACACAATTTATATTGTTGCTACTCACAAAGAAACTCATTAACATGTAAGTATCGAAAAATTTTTGGCTAAAGAATGGAAAAGCAGTAACAGGAGGTTTCAGCAACAGCAAGATAATTAATTTGTGCCGGCAGTGGCCGCACATTGTTTATTATCTGCTGTCCTTCCCCGGACTCGGTTTCAAGTGTTTGAATTTGGTTGTGTGAAGCGGCGAGTATGTGCCGGCCGGTGCTCACCCCAGCGCACGTGTTGTTCCCTGGTTTCCGTGTCGATAGTTCGTACTGCTGCAAGTCGGCCACTCACGCCGTACTTCACTGCTGAAACAAAGCCAAGAGTTGTCATTTTTCTAAGACGTTCGACTCGTTTTCCGCAACCTGTCTGCAGGGCGATACATGACACTTTCATCAACGACAACGCGTACATCTAGACGTACATCTACTCCGTAAGCCACCTGACGGTTTGTGCAGAGAGCACTTCTGATACCGCTAACTGATCTCTCCTTCTCTGTTCCACTCGCGAATGCGCGTGGGAAGAGTGAGTATCGCTGACCCTCTGTATTGGCTCTAATTTCTCGAATTTTCTCATCGTAATCATTTTCTGAGATGAACGTTTGAAGAATTAACTTATTGTACGACTCTTCCCGGAAAGTGCTCTCTCGAAATTTCTATACTAAACATCTCCATGATCCACAACACGTCTCTTGTATCGTCTGCCAATGCAGTTTGTAGAGCATTTCTGTAACGCACTCGCGTCAACTAAACGATCCTGTAACGAAACGCGCCGCTCTTCGGTGAATTTTCTCTTAAGTCTTCTATCAGTTTCACGTGTCAGGGTCCCACATTGACGGACATTACTCAAGAATCGGTCGAACAAGCGCCTTGTAAGCAAGTTCTCCCGTGGATGAGCTACATTTCCTTGAGATTCTTCCTGTAAATCTCAGTCCGGCATCTGCTTTTCCTACTATTTTTTTAATATAGTCGTTCCACTTAATGTCGCTCTGGATAGTTACTCTTCTATATTTTACTGCAGATACTGGTCCTATTCATTTGTTATCAACATTGTAGTTGGACGGTAGTAAATTTCTTTTGCTGTGTATGCGAAGTATATCACTTTTATTCGCGATCAGGTCAACTGCCAGAGCCTGCACCATTCAACCATCCTCTGCAGCTCATTCTGCAAACCGATACTGTCTTATGACGTTACTACTTTCTTATAGACAACCATATCTACTGCGAACAGTCTTAAAGAGTCTCTGTATGCCCATATTTTCAGAGATGGTTGCGGGACTCGGCTGTTCGATACAGGATGTCAAATTAAACACCTTTCAGCCGTCTAGTTCCCAACCTTATTTTATTTGGCAACCAGCTTCAGCGTTTCACTACGCCATCTTCAGGCCACTGACCAACATGTGGGAACAATCTACCTCGTTGAATCGGCAGATGATGGTTCAAGTTATCACTGTAGCAAAAATCTACTAATATCAGTATTGCTGGCCCCTATTTTGATCACAACCGAGGTAAATTCTTCCTACATGTCGGTCAGGGGCCTGAAGATTAGCAAAACGCTGAAAGCTGTTGCCAAAAAAAATAAGGTTGGAAACTAGACGACTGAAAAGTGTTTAATTTGACAGTCTTAAAGAGCTTCCTACGCTTTCTTCTAGATCATTTACATATACTGCAAACAATAACGATCGCGTCACACTTACTTCGAGTACCCAGGAAATTATTTATACTTATAGATTTTGTTCCGTTAAGAGTGAAATTTTGAGTTCTACCTGCAAAGGAATCTTGAATACAGCACGAATCTGATCCGATACTCAATAAGCTAGTTTTTTTTGTTTTTTTTCACTAAATGACGGTTGTGAACGGTTTCAAATGCCTTCAAAAGCTCAAGGAACAGGCATCAACCTGAGCGCCGTTGTCTACAGTTTTATGGATCTCCTTAAGGAACAGAGTGAATTTCGCAAGATCTCTGTTTGCGGAATCCATGTTGATTTTTATAGAGGAGATTTTCGTTTTCCGAGGAGATTTTCGTTTTCCGAAGACGTCATAATTGGTGAGTACAAAACATGTTCCATAATTCTGCAACAGGTCAACGTCGACCACAGAGAACTGTAATTACCTGTGTGTGCACCTGTCCTACAGCCCTTCTTGAAAATGGGAATGAACTGCGCTTTTTCCAGTCGCTATGTACTCTCCGTTGCTCCAGCGATCTTTTCTACTGCTAGAAGGAGATCAAGTTCTTTCACGTAATCTTTGCAGAACCTTACAATGATCACTGTGTAAAGAATACCACATTTATCTATAACACTAGTTCAGGATAAGCACAGCGGAAAAGATAATTAGTCATATCTTGGAGACACCTGACTAATACAGTGTAACGTCGCCTCTAACTTAATAACAGCCTCAGTTCGGCCAGGAAAAGAGGCGACAAGTTTCTTTCACCTTATCCAGGTGATACCGCTCACTGATGATTAGGTCCCGTTGAACCACCAAAGTGCAGGAGTGTTGGTTGCTTCCTTCGACCGACCTCTGTTCCTAATGGTCCCTGATATTTCCTATAATATTAAGATTGGGCGATTTAACGGCACAGTCGAAGTGTGATAGAGTGCCTGAATGCTCGTTACAGCAGCAACGCGTGCGTGCAGCCCTGCAGACGCCGCTGCTGTCATCGTGGAAGAGGGCAGTGTCCACAGCTTACTCATCGAGAAGCTGTGGAAGAAAGATCAGCTTTTGTCACATGGAATGTTGAAATAAACGTCCTGGTTCATGTTTACGGCAACCTGAATAACTGCCCCCAATCATGGCACGAAAAGTATTCCCAAAAGATGGCAACGGCTTCCGTCCGGTGGCCAGTGACAATTTGGACCACCTCCGACGGCCTTTCCAAGAACTTATCCCTAGGGTGCGACGTACTGCTTACTGCTTTGGCCGGTGCGCGTCGGTGCTCATTGCCTCACGGTGCTTTCAACATTTTCCTCTTCTGCATCGAATGTAAATATGAATTAAAAGTAAGAGAACAACAAGGCTGTGTCAGTTATCTGCTGACAATCACTAGTACTGTTGTAAATCAATTATATCAACGTAAATTAAGTACTCCGATTAAATGGGAGTTTCATTACTGATTTGCACATGAGGCGATACTGTTTCCGAAAAACTGTCCCGTCGTATTTGCTGCAAGTAATACGCCATTCCATGTTAGACGCTATTGGCAGGTCCAAACACGATAGCTCCTTTCTGCCATACTATCACGTCACCACATCGAACAGTTTTAGTGCGCTGATTCCATACCAGTTCTTAACCACGTAGATCGCTCCAAAGCGACCAGTATGTCGTCGTTTAGGTGTGCCTAATATTTTGTACAATGGTCTTATATACTGAAGAGCCAAAGAGACTGGTACACCTGCCTAATATCGTGTAGGGCCCCGCGATCGTGCAGAAGTGCCGCAACACGACGTGGCATAGACTCGATTAATGTCTGAAGTAGTGCTGGAGGGAACTGACACCGCGAATCCTGCAGGGCTGTCCATAAATCTGTAAAAATACGAGGGGGTGGAGATCTCTTCTGAACAACACGTTGCAAGCAATTATGCTCAATAATGTTCATGTTTGTGGAGTTTGGTGGCCAGCGGAAGTGTTTAAACTCAGAAGAGTGTTCCTGGAGCCAGTCCGTAGCAATTCTGGACGTGTGGGGTTCGCATTGTCGTGCTAGAACTGCTTAAGTCCGTCGGAATGCACAATGCACACGAATGGATGTAGATGATCAGACAGGATATTGTCACCTGTTAAGAGTCGTGTCTAGAGATATCAGGGGTCCCATATCACTCCAACTTCACACGGCTCACACCATTACAGAGCCTCTACCAACTTGAACAGTCCCCTGCTGACATGCAGGGTCCATGGATTCGTGTGGTTGTCTCCATATCAGTACACGTCCATCCGCTCGATACAATTTGAAACGTGTCTCATCCGACCAGGCAGCATGTTTCCAGTGATCAACAGTCCAGTGTCGGTGTTGACGGGCCCAAGCAGAGCGTAAAGCTTTGCGTCGTGCAATCATTAAGGGTAAACGAGTGGGCCTTCGGGTGCGAATGGTTCGCATGCTGACACTCGTTGATGGCCCAGCATTGAAATCTGCAGAAAATTGGGGAGGGGCTGCACTTTTGTCACGTTGAACGATTCTCTTCCGTCATAGTTGGGCCCATTCTTGCAGGATCTTTTTGCGGCCTCATCGATGCCGGAGATTGATGTTTTACGCGATTTCTGATATTCACGTGAAATGGTCGTACGGGAAAATCCCCACTTCATCGCCACCTCGGAGATGCTGTGTCCCATCGCTCAAGGGTTCCAACTCACTTAAATCTTGCTAACCTGCCATGTAGCAGCAGTAACCGACATAAAAATTGCGTATATAGGTGTTGCCGACCGCAGCGCCTATTCTGCCTCTTTACATGTCTCTGTATTTGAATACGCATGCCTACACCATTTCTTTCGGCGCTTTCAGTGTATGAGGTATTAGCTGTATTACAATGAGAGAGCGTTTCCACTCTGCCGTACGTTTTGGGAAGTGCGGCAGCAGAGTCCACGTGGGTATAAGATAATACACGGTAATGATTCGCACACTGTTCATCGACAGGGCGACGTCATGTCGTTACAAAATATCGCTTTTAGTCACTGGTCCGTCAGGGCAGCTAACGTGCAGCCACCATTTACCGTTCGCCCCACTCTAGGAACAGCGAACGAGGCAATTCAGTCGGCCGTACTCGTGTGCCTTTTATTGGTTTCAATATAGGACGTATTAATTAAAATTGGATTTTGGCGGAGCGAGCCACGGCGTCAGCCAGTTTCCAACAAGATTAACTGGCAGCTGGACGCTGGTACGCAGCTGCGAGCCTGGTAGGGCGAGCATGCGCATTGCTGAACATGGGAAAGACGCAAATATTTCTGCGATCACAGACTGTTCAGGTTACAGATCGATCCACCGCTGTCCCTATTTCGCTATTGAGAAGTAAATGTACAGCAATAGAAGAAATCAAAGTGTACTGTTTCAGCTAATTGCCAAGAAGTGAAAATAACCGTAAAATTCTCGTCTTACTCAACTCTGTTTATTATCTCTACATCAGAGATTTGCCTTATTAAGTTGTCAGATTTGACCATAATTGTAAATGTTTGTGAGGCGCATGTCGTTCCATCCCGTATATTTCGGCCTGAAGTTCGCAATGTCCCTTTTATGCAGCTGGGTTAACATATGCGAATATTGCTTCTGCTTACACTGATTGTGTGTGAGCTATCAAGTATTGGCTGCACAGTTTCACTGAAAGCACTTATTGATCTTTTTTCTTCGATTTAGCCACTGGAATACTTTTAACGGTTCAAAAAAAAAAATGTTTCAAATGGCTCTGAGCACTATGGGACTTAACATCTATGGTCATCAGTCCCCTAGAACTTGGAACTACTTAAACCTAACTAACCTAAGGACATCACACAACACCCAGCCATGACGAAGCAGAGAAAATCCCTGACCCCGCCGGGAATCGAACGCGGGAACCCGGGCGTAGGAAGCGAGAACGCTACCGCACGACCAGGAGATGCGGGCTTTTAACGGTTCTACTGAGTTCAAAAATTACGCCAGGTCATACTGCTATTTACTGTTGGCACTAGATTCCCTTGCCACTGACGCCAGTTCTGTCGGGGCATATCGTCTCATTGAGCTTGTGAGTTCGAGCACCCCCTAGGAAAGTAGGGAGAAAGATTGCAAAGGTTTCATGTCTCGTCGGCAAAGAGATGTAGGATGGTGGTATGAAATCGGTCCTGTCATTTTCAAAGGAACCATCTAGCATTTTCCGTAAACGATTAAGGGAACGGCGGGAAACACCCATGCGTACGCCCAGCTCGACGTGTGAAGTCCCCGAGCCTTTGTTGAAAATCTCAAAATAATGGATACCAGCATTCCGAAAACGAAATGATATTCCCCTGATTTTTTATAATGAAATTAGTCCACCCACTGGCTTTCGATGTGAACGAAATAATACATTCACTGTTTTTCGTAATCCTGTCCTTTATATTTGTGTAGGTCGACTGACTTCAGTTGTGACTCGTTGATTTCACTAGTCAAGATGTGCTATATTTTTACATCTAACTAAATGCACAACTTGCCTGTGACACCATTTAGCTCGGAAGAATCGAGATGGATTTGTATTAAGGTGCT
Organism: Schistocerca gregaria; assembly: GCF_023897955.1. Lineage (NCBI taxonomy): Eukaryota > Metazoa > Arthropoda > Insecta > Orthoptera > Acrididae > Schistocerca > Schistocerca gregaria. Next base: position 580,397,622 of record NC_064922.1, read on the forward strand.
CCGTGTTAACTGCTCGTTCAGCCGTCGCGGTTAACTTTTTCCCCTACACAAATGCAATGGGTGCAGACCACTACGATTTTCATTTACTGTACTTGTTCAGCAGAGCTAGAGTTATGTCTTTAAGGACGTCGACGAATTGTTCACATGCAGTCTTCCTTTCAATTATTTATTCTTGCCCTTAGTAACATAGACTACATTTCGTCTAGTATTTACCGCTGATAAGGGTCGTGATTTACACTTACGTCTCTATTACAGCCTGTACCAGACAAGATCAAAAAACTGCAGGCACGCGAAACGTATAGTGCTGTCGATTTCCCGCGTCACTTAAACATAGCATGAGAGCAGATCTGATGAAGAGCCAAAGCGAGGCGGCACCATGGTCGAGTCGATATTCATCTGTCATCCCGCAACACGATGAATACATTCCCCCGTTTTCATTGTTTATGTCCAATACGTATTTGAGCAAAAAATTGTAAACATCACATTTAATCACCAGAAAATAGCACTTTTTAAAAACTCTGTGTGTTCACTGTTCTGAATTTCGTATTGAACAGACTGTCGTGTTTTTTTCCGCTGCGGTTGCATAATGGACTTCCTGAATATTTTGTATCCTCTGTTTTCTATCAGGTGTGTGACAACATCATTTCAGTAGCTGTCATTCAAATTATCAGCTGATTAAAACATAAGGCCGCTTCGTGTAAGCTAATTTTCAGTGTGCAGCTTTTGCTGTAATTACGGAATCGTTTGTTTGGTCAAAGACACATGAGAACTCTAAAATCAGAACTCCTGTTAAAGCTAAATAGCCAGTCGCCGCAGATTTTGGAACACTTTAGTCTTTCCGTTTTCGTCCAAGTAACATTTTCTTATTAAATTTATATTTGAAATTTGCCCCCGCCATATAGCCAATTTAAGCCCCTACCGTAGTGCCAATTATACTATGCATTTCGTTGTTTGCCATTTGCAAAGCGTACAAATGGATGTAAATTATTTCGAGCTGATATCAACAAGGAAGACAGTATTATCTATGTAACACAGATACATGCTTATCATACCAAATATCTACAGTACATATCTCCAGCTCAGTGCTTTTACATAAGAAGATACTGTATCTTCAAGTGTTATTCACCACATTTGTTCGTAAAATAGTTCTGCATACTTGGGATGACAGCAAGACAGTAACCAATATCTGCATTATCTATGTAGAGGCCCACCCGGTTGGCTGTGTGGTCTAACGCACGGCTTTCCGAGCGGGAAGGAGCGCCCGGTCCCCGGTACGAATCCACCCGGTGGATTTGTGCCGAAGTCCGGTGAACCGGCCAGTCTGTGGATGGTTTGTAGGCGGTTTTCCATCTGCCTCGGTGAATGCGGGCTGGTTCCCCTTATTCCGCCTCAGTTACACTATGTCGGCGATTGCTGCGCAAACAAGTTCTCCACCTGCGCGTACACCACCAATACTCTACCACGCAAACATAGGGGTTACACTCTTCTGGCGTGAGACGTTCCCTGGGGGTCCACCGGGGGCCGAACCGCACAATAACCCTGGGTTCGGTGTGGGGCGGCGGAGGGGTGAAGTGGGCTGCGGTAGTCGTCGTGGGATTGTGGACCACTGCAGCTGCGGCGGGGACGGAGCCTCTCCATCGTTTCTAGGTCCCTGGTTAGAATACAATACAATACAATCTACGTAGAGATAATTTTTTTCTGGTGTTAATTTTGTTTGGCATTAGGTAGTTCAGACCACCTACTTCACTACACACATCCCACGTTGGAGTTTCCTTCTGACTTATTTGTATTCAGTAACATGAAAATTTACCACGATTAAAGCAATTCGCGTAAGAATTTCTCTTAAATTCATTACTCATTTTGCTAAATTCACTACATTTTCTTTAGGAAAGAAGCTACTGTGAAACAGAGTCTACAAGACGTACATTGCTGCTTTTCATCAGTATTTCATTATTCTACACAAACCTTACAACATATTTGTGTGGGTCTATGTTTCAGCAACGTTAGGTGATTTATTTTCGCGTCAAGATAGTTCTCGCCTGGAAAGCTGTTAGGTTGTGAGTATCGTTGTTCAGTACAGCTCTCTTTTGCGCGTGCAGACGGAAACTGTGCCCACTGACGAACCGGCTTATGACACACAGAGTGACCAGTCTGACCCCCTGGTCTTCGCCCAATTATGACGTCTAAGGAGGTCTACCTTCTCTTCTCAGTTTCCATTGTAAACTTCACGCTGGTGTAGACACTAATTGTGCGATACAAGAATTTCTCCATGTCTCCCTCTCATAAGGCCTAGACATACGTGTAGGCAAGAGCAGATGTGCAGATTCCACGAAATGATTACAACGTGGCGGAGTGGGAGACTATGAACATTTGACAAGAGCAACATATATACATACTGCATCATTTTCGATTTATCTGCGCACTAATAGTCCAGGAACCAGAGCCACAGCCATCACTTTAAACATATCTTTTGCCACGATTTGTTCCATTCCGCTGTGTATTCATCACCTCATCGGAACTTCATATTTGCACTTCGATGACAAGTAAGGGAAGACCGTACGACAACAGAGCAACATCTATTTTGGGAAAGATCACTCTGAAAATACGGCATCTTATTGTTTCAAACAAATGTTTAGTTTCCTGCCTATGTGAATTGCTGGTCATTACTAACTGCTACACGATGTTGTTACTTCAGCTACAAGTGCGTCTGTAGTGTTTAGGTTGGTTGATATTCAAACATTGATTGTACACAAGCGCCGAGTTTCACAGATAAATGGCCTTGATTCACGGTAGAACAAATATTTTAAAAAATGGCTCTGAGCACTATGCGACTTAACTTCTGAGGTCATCAGTCGCCTAGAACTTAGAACTCGTTAAACCTAACTAACCTAAGGACATCACACACATCCATGCCCGAGGCAGGATTCGAACCTGCGACCGTAGCGCCTAGAACCGCACGGCCACTCCAGCCGGCGAACAAATATATATCCGTATTTTAAAGTAATTTTTTTTTCATTGTTTAATCGCTCGAACTTTGGTGCTTTTCTTACGTTTTATCATCCTGCTACACTATTTGAATCATGTACACTATATCTAAAATCACAAACTGCGTATTGCACATGCCTGTGAGGGGTTCTTTACCATCTCACTTATTGGGTTAAGCAATTAGGATAGTGCCGTTGAGCACGAAATACAAAAATTCCAGATAAAGCTTATCCTTTATGGATGTACTACAATCCGTGACTGCTCATTGAATATAAATAGAGAAAACTGCAACCAATCACCAACATTTGTTTGTTCTCATAAACTAGTTCTCGATCCTTTTCGGGCACACCTTCAAATG